>NW_024884396.1:52600-53514 GCF_019232065.1 Centrocercus urophasianus | reverse complement strand
TCCCAGTCTCATCCAGCCCCATCCCAGTGCGTTCCATTCCCATCCAGCCCCATCCCAGTGCATCCCAGTCCCATCCAGCCCCATCCCAGTGCGTCCCAGTCTCATCCAGCCCCATCCCAGTGCATCCCAGTCTCATCCAGCCCCATCTCAGTGCATCCCAGTCCCATCCAGCACCATCCCAATGCGTCCCAGTCCCATCCAGCCCCACTCCGTCTGCATCCCCGTCCCCACTCACTCTTATCCTGATCCCAACCTGGTCCCATCCCATTCCCATCCTGAACCCATCCTGGTCCAATCTCAGTCCCATCCAGGCCAAATCCCAGTGCATCCCAGCTGCATCCTCATCCCAGTCTGCCCGCACTCTGACCCAAGCTGCAGCATCCCTGCCCTTATTCCATCTCCAAACCAGCTGCATCTCGCTCCCATCCCAGCCACATCCTGATCCCATCCTGCTCCTATCTCAGCTGCATCCCAGCCCTGTCCCAATCCCATCCCAGTTGCATCCTGACCCCAAGCTGCACACATCCTGACCCCAGTTGGCTGCAGCCTGACACTTTCCCAGCTGCATCACTGCCTTTTTCCAGCCCCATCCCAGCCCCGTCCCTGTTCCCACCCGCCTGTGTCCTGATCCCACCCCACGACCATCCTGATCCCATCCCGGTCCATCCGGGCTCCAACCCAGTGCATCCCAGCTGCATCCCGACCCCAATCTGTCTGCATCTTGACCCCAAGCCGGCAGCATCCCTGCCTTTATTCCAGCCCCCATACAGCTGCATCCCAATCCCATCCCAGCTGCATCCCAATCCCATCCCAGCTGCATCCCAGCCCCATCCTAATCCTATCCCAGCTACATCCCAATCCCATCCCAATCCCATCCCAATCCCATCCCAGCTACATCCCAGCCCCATCCCAAT
>NW_024884396.1:28663-52590 GCF_019232065.1 Centrocercus urophasianus | reverse complement strand
TCCCATCCCAATCCCATCCCAGCTACATCCCAGCCCCATCCCAATCCCATCCCAGCTGCATCCCACCTGCATCCCAGCCCCATCCCAATCCCATCCCAGCCCCATCCCAATCCCATCTCAATCCCATCCCAGCTGCATCCCAATCCCATCTCAATCCCATCCCAGCCCCATCCCAATCCCATCCCAATGCTATCCTAATCCCATCCCAATCCCATCCCATCCCCATCCCAATCCCATCCCAATCCCATCCCAGCTGCATCCCAGCCCCATCCCAATCCCATCCCAATCCCATCCCAGCCCCATCCCAGCCCCACATCCCACTCCCCACACTTGTGCGATGGCGTTGGCCACCTGCAGCGTGGAGCCCGGGGCCGACACCACACATGAGCCCCCAGCCCAAACGCCGTCCATCCCCTCACCCGGAACGCCTGCAGCCCCAGCCCGTTCTCTGGGAAGTGGAAGCGCAGCAGACGGAAATCCCGGCAGAAAACTGCCAGCTCCTCGGGTACGAAGGTGAGGCTGGAGGCGGCCGTCAGCACCGTGGGTTTGGTGAAGCTGCTGGCTGAGAAGGGGGGCAGGCGGTGGCCATCAAACCCCCCCGGGTCATTGCAGACGGGGTCGAGGTTTCGTCCCCCATCCTGTCCCCTACCTGCCACCAGTGTGCGGATGCAGCGCAGTGCCACGCTGTAGTCGCTCTGCAGGAAGGGGCTGAAGCTGGGGGGCTGCAGAGGGGGGGGAATGATGGGAGGTGGCTCGGGAGCCTTGGGGGCAGCAGGGCAGGAGCAGGGCCTCGCAGCCCCATCCCCGCCCCGCGTCCCACAGCGAGGAGCTCCCAGGGTGAAAGGGGCAGTGGGGGTCATGTCCAAGGAGAGGTTTGGGGAGGGCAGGAGGGGGTCAGGGTGCATGAAGGGATGGGGCCACACTGGGGTCAGGATGCAGTCAGGGCCAGTCTCAGATGCAGCTGGGATGGGGATGCGATGCTGCTGCTGTAGGATCGGGACAGGATCAGGGTGGACACATCCAGATGGATCAAAATTGGGTCAGGATGCAGACAGCTTGGGGTCAAGGTGAAGGCAGGCCGGGGTCAGGAGGCAGCTGGGATGGGACTGAGACACAACCGGGATGGGAACGGGATACAGCTGGGTTGGGGCTGAATGAAGGCAGGGATGCAGCCAGAATCGTTGGATCACAGCACGGTTTGGGTCAGCAGGGACCTTCAGGAGCATCTCATCCCTCCACTGCCAGCAGGGACACCTCCAGCACACCGGGCTGCTCGAAGCCCCATCGCATCCGACCCCATGGATGGGGAACCCTCAGCCCCCCTGCGCAGCCTGTTCCACCATCTCCCCATCCTCACAGTAAAGAATTTCTTCCTACTATCTCCTCTGGATCTCCCCTCCTCCAGTTTAAAGCTATTTCCCCTCACCCAGTCGCAACATGCCCTTATCAAAAGTTCCTCGCCAGCTTTCCTGTCAGCCCCCACCAGGTCAAAAGATTACGGGTAGTTTAGGGTCAGGACGGGGATGGGATGTGGATGGATTGGTTCTGGGTGGGGTGGGATGAGAACATGGGTGGATGGGGACTGGGATGCAGCTGGGACAGGGTCAGGGTGCAGGCGGCTGGGCCAGGGTGTATGCAGATGGCTGGGCTAGGAATGCAGCCGGGATAGAGAGCATGGATGGGGTTGGGGTGGCATTAGGACACAAGTGGATGGGGACAGGAACGTAGCTGGGACAGGGCTGGGGTGCAGGTAGGAGAGGGTCAGTTGCAGCCGCTGGGAGTCAGGGTGTGGGCATCTTGGGGTCAGGATGCAGCTGGGATGGGACCAGGATGGGACACGGTCGGATGGGGACAGAGATGCAGATGGGATGAGGACACGGGCGGGTCGGGACGGGGATGCCGCTGGGTCCCGGTCAGGGCGCAGCCCTGAGGCTCAGCGGGCAGCGTGGGGTGAGGACGCAGCGGGTTTGGGACCGCGACGGGCCGCGGCTGGGACCGGGGAAAGGGGGAGGGGAGGGGGGGGTCGCGGTGCGGCCATGTCCCCACCTGCGCTCCGGGCACGAACGCCACGCGGACGTTGGTGCAGAGCAGCGTGCCCCGCACCGAGCCGCCCGCCCCGCGGTGCCGCACTCCCCGCGCCGCCTCCAGGACCACCTCCCCTACGGGACGGGACGGGATGGCACGGGACCCCCCAGCAGGGCCGGGTCGGTGCCCCCCGTAGCGGACCACCCCCCCCACCCCCTACCTGGCAGCACGGGGAGGGCCGAGAGGCCGCCGCGCGTCGCGCTCATGGCGGAGGACTTTGCCCGCAGAGCCCCGCCCGGACCCCCCCGCGGCCCGCGGAGCTCCGCACGGCACTGCCCGGGGGGGGGGCGGGGCGGGGGGTGGGGCGGCTGCTGAGCCTTTGTGGGGTCCGGGGGTCCCGGGGGGGGTCCGGCCGCCCCCCGCCCATCAAAGGTGCGGGGCGGTGGAGGTGGTGCCGAGTCCCATAGGGATGTTGTGGGGGGGGGGGAACCCCGTGAGCGCTATGTGGGATGGGTGGTGCTGGGGGCGTGCAGTTCCCCCCACAGCAGCCCACCGGGTTATAAGGCGCTGGATGGGGTGGACTGCAGGTTGCTGAACCCCATAAGGTTGTATAGGGTTGGAGGGGGGGGAGGCGAGGGGGTGCAGCTCCTCCCTCCCCATGATGTTGCGTGGTGCTGGAGGTGGGTACGCAGCTCCCTGAGTCTTACATGTGGTGGGGGGGGTCTGCATCTCCCACCCCACAAGGTTCTGGAGGACAAGTAGATCCCCACACCCTATGAGGGTTTATGGGTCTGACGGAGGTGTGCAGCTCCTGGCACCCCAATGCAGTGGCACAGCGCATCTCCCTGCACCCCACAAGGGATGCGTGGCGCTGGAGAAGGGGCCTGCAGGCCCCAAACCCCATAAGCTTGTGTGCTGCTGGATGGGGGGCTGCAACTCCCTGAACCCCATAAGGGTTGCATGGTACAGGAAGGGTGGGGAGGGGCTGCAGCTCCCTGAGCTCTGTGGAAAGATGGGGAAAAGGCCGAGGGGGTGCAGTTCCCTCCACTCTGGAATTTTTTAAGGTGCTGAATGGTCACACAGCTCTGTGAGTCCTGTGTAGGGTTGGGGGGGCTGGAAGGGGTTGCATCTCCCCCCACTCCATAAGGTTGTATGGTGCTGGTTGGCGGGGGGCTCCTGCAGCTGGCACCGCAATAGGTTGCTGTGGTGCTGGGGGAGGACAAATCTCTCTCTGAATCCCATAAGGGATGCGTGGTGCTGGAGGGAGGTGATGCATCTCTCCACCACCCCATAAAGGAGACACAGAGTTGGACAGGGGGTCTACAGGACCCTGAAGCCCATAAGGGATGCGTGGTGCTGGGGGGGGGTTGCACAGCTCCCAGCACCCCAATAGGTCAGCATGGTGCTGGAGGGGGCCATGAATCTTCCTGACTCCTGTAATGGAAGCACAGTGCTGCACTGCGGACGTGCAGCTCCTGCATCCCACAAGGGATGGATGCTGCTGTACCCCACACCTCTCCCCAGCCCCTTGCCCCCCCATGACTCACCAGACACCCTCCCCCCCCCCCTCCCCCCCCCACTTCTTTTGGCCCACAGCCCTTTTCAAGACTCCCACAATGTGCATCTCAGGCCATCCCCAATACTGCACCTGTAGGAATAGGGCACCCGGGGCCCTGCTGGGGCTGGGGCTGCAGTGCTGCGCAGACAGGAGGAATTTCCTGCAAGCCCTCAGCCAGGGCCAGATGCCAAAGCCGGGGTCAGCCCGGGATACCGACGCGCTGCAGCACAGGGGAGCAGCTCCCAGGTCAGGTTCTGCGGGGGCTTTTGGGATCTGACCCCAAACAGGTTCACCCCACAGAGCCGTGGGGCTGCAGCCGCCCCTTTCTCCTCCTGCCTCCGTTTCAGTGTTTTATGGGGCTGGGTTGTGTCTGTGCTGCGCTCCGAGCATCCATCCAGCAGTGCCTGGGGAAAAGGGTCCCCTAAAAGGCCGAGATGGAGAGAGAGGCAGTGAATTCCCTTTGAGAGCGGCCTTTGGTACCCAGCAGAGGGAAATCTCAAATGAATGGGAGGAAAATCCACTCAGACCCACAAGCCCAGAGCTGGGGAGGCTCAGCCCACGGCGCAGGAACGAGGCGGGCGTGAGGAAGAGCTTTTATTGTCAGTGAGGCCATGGAAGCAGAAGGAGCGGGTACAGCCCGATACAACGCGCCATCCAGTGCTGGTACAGCTTGTTTTGGGGGGGGGGTGAAGGGAGGGGGAGGGGGGAAGGTCACCAACCCCATAATTGCAATAGGAATTGAAAAAGAAAAGGGTTTTGTCCAGATCTGCGGAATTCATTCAGGTCACCTCTTGTGCCGCAGCCTCCCACCCAGCCATGGACGCGCGGGGCCGAAGTGGGGCTCAGCCTGCAGGTGGGACAAAGCGGGGGGCACCCGGCCCTCCTCCCACCACCCCAAGAAGTGCATTTGAAGCCCTGGGCATCGCGGCGGCCGCCCCGTCCCCATCCCAGGAAGCAGCTTGGTGCTTTCCCCCAGGAGAGGCGCGTTGGAGATGGGCTGCTCTCCCTTCAGCCCCGCTCATAAAGACGGGCGCCTGAGCTGGGCTGCAGCGCGGCCGCGGGAAGGAAGCGGTGGATGGTGAAGATCTTTGCAGTAAATAGGATTTGTATTGAGGGATCCCTTTAAAACAAAACGGAATTGCCGTTTCACCATAAAGGAAACAAAAAGGACCTGCAAAAATCCCGAAGAAATGCAGCCATCGCCCCCGGGTGGAGCTGTGAGGGCCGGCGATGCTGAGGGTCCCCGCTTCGTAGGAAAAAATACCCTTCCACTCACTTCACTGAAAACCTCATTTTGCCTAAAGCTTTGTTTGTTTGTTTGTTTTTCCTCCCCAATTTTGTGTGTAAAAAAGCTACAAACCCCACCACCCACAGCATGGAGGGCAGAGCAGGCGGGGAAGCTGCTGCCCCACGCGCTGCTGCGCCTGCAAAACCCCCACAATGGGAAACTGCACCCACGGCCCAGCAGGGAGGTCGCAGCCCTCAGACCCCCTTTCTCCTCTCCCTCAGGAACGCTGCGGGGACGCAGCACTCCTCCAAAAGCCCTTTTCTCCCCCAAAGCCCTCAGGAGGAGAAGCAGCGGCAGCAGCTCCACGTGGGGTAGGAGATGGTTTTCTGTTGGGAGCCGCACCAGCACCTCCCGCAGCCATGGGGTCGGTTTGTTTCCTCCATAAGCCGACGTGGCTGCACGCGTCCAACCGCTGCTCTCCTACGCTTCTCCCCTCACAGCACTTTGCTATCAGCAAACACGGAGCGGCGCCGAACCCAGAGCCCAAAGCTCAGCCCGCTGTGGGAGGCTCTGAAATGGAGATGTTTCCCCCCAAACCGTGGCCACGGGGCAGCAGCGGGATCTGCCTTCCCCCCTGTCCTGCACTGCCCACGGTTGGGGCAGGGAGCGCAGAGCTTCACGCTGCAATGAGAGCCCAGCAGCCCCCTGCACTGACCTGTGCCGTTCCCATGGGCCGGGAGCTGAGCCCCCTGCATGAGACCCCGCCGGCCCCGCCGTTACCTCCAATGGCTCACGGCCGCCCTGCACTCAGATCAGCAGCGGTAGGAAAAGCAAAACCAACTTCAGTGAGTGAAACCGGTGAAAGAACTCTGCTATTTACAGCCAGCTGAGCCCGGGGCGCCCTGCAGCACAGCAGCACAGCAGCACAGCAGCACGGTGCAGCCGGCCGCCTCCAGGGGGAAAGGCCCTAAATTCTGTGGGGTTTCAGACATGAAACGGGCAGAATCTGCTGTCAGAACCGAGAGCTGTAAGGCTGTGGGCGATGCTCCAGGTAAGCAGCCCGGTTCTCCCCGCAGCAGCACGGGGAGGGATTGCATAGTTGGGTGCCTTCTGAGAAACAACAACAAGGGAATGTTGTAAAGCTTTTGAGTTATCGGCAGAACTCATCTTTTATTTCCACGTGGTAAAATGCTGAACCTCGCTCTATACAGGACTGGGCCGAGGATGGAGCCCGGTTTGGGATCCCTAATTACAAAAACAAACAAAAAAAATATATCTGTGCAAACATCGCAGTGCTGAATCACAGCCCCCCCTGCGAGACGTGAACGCCGGCGACCGCAGGGCCGAGCGGGGAGCGCCGCGGCCGCGTGGCTGTGAGTGACGCAGTGACGGGTTCGCCTTCCTTACGCCTCGCTCTTTAGCCCTGTTATCAAAAATATCTCTCGTATTACTCAGCCTAAAGGTCAGTTACGTGGCTCAGCAAAATGGAGCCGAGTTAATTCTATTCAGCAGAACAGAGGTAGTATGGAAGTAGCTTGCTCAAGTAGAAAGTTATCGCGCGTATCCACGTGGGGCTGGAAGCTAAGGGCGGCGCGGCGTTACCTCCCGTGCTGCAGGGCTCTGTCCTCTCTCCTGCTCCACGCCAGAGGTTTTGCTGGTGGGGGCACCGACCTTCTGCCATCTCTGTGCCGCCAACAGAACGGCTCTGCTGCAGGAAAACTCAGCACGGCTCAGCGCTGACACCACCCTCGGTCCCCCTCCCGCCCTCCTGAAGAGCTTAAAAACAGTATTTAAAAACCAGAGCCGAGCCCGCGGGGGGGAGGGCAGAGCCCCCGTGGTGCTGAAGGCGCTGAGACATCCGACGGGCTCGGTCCCACCGAAACAAAACGACAACATCCCGCTCCAACGTTTCTCTCGGTACCAGGAAAAAAAAAAAATAATAAAGTGTTAAAAACAAAAATAAAAATCTCTCCGTTGAAAGGTCTGCGACTTCCTTACTGGGATCATGGGGCGTTCCGCTCCGTTCTGGGAAGCACTATTGGAGCGGGGCGGCGTCGGGGTCCAGCTGAAAGCTTTGGTCTGGGATACGGATCGCCGGACCCCCCTTCCGCCCCCAGCTCCCACCTGAGCTCGCCCCTGCGCCGACCCCATCCAGGCAGGATGAGCCCCTCTGCCCCAGTCTCTGCAGGGAGGCACCGCTCCTCCCAGCCCCTCGCCCGGATCTCCTCCGCAGCGCAGAGCTGAACGCCGCTGTCAGCCCACTCCCTCCTTCCAGCCAGCGAGAGGAGCAGCGCGGGGACAAACCACACATTATTGCATTCCTCACGTGCTGCAGGTCCGGCCCTGGCAGCGCTCAGAACCTGTGCACCAGCGCCTCGCGCTCTTTACGTTTCAGCTCCTCTTTGTAACAGCAGGAGCAGAAATTCCCGGTTTCTGGGTGCCCGTAAAAGCTGCAGTTTGGCTGCTTGCATTTGGTCTGCTGAACGCCATAAAGAACCCTGCCTCTCGTCTTGTCCACGGCTGCTCCCTTCTGCGGGCCGTCCTGCTCCACGTACTCCCGGTAACCGTTGCTGTGCTGGGGGGGAACGCAGGCAGGGGCCTCGCACTCCGTGGGGAAGCTGGGCTGAACGTCCGTGTCCGTGGGGGAGAACCTCCCCACGTGGGAAGGCTGCGGCCGCGCCTGAGCGCAGTGCCGGGGCAGGGTGGCGTAGGGGGGGAGGCCGCTGCAGGAGCCCCCCGCCACCTGCCGCCGACCCTCGTGGTAGCTGGGGGGGTGCGAGCCTTCTGCACCGCCGCCGACCACGGAGGGCCTGGGGAAGGTGAAGACGCCTGAGTAGCTGGAGGGAAACGCGGCCATTTTAGCGCCGATGGCCAAATCCGGGGTGTGCATGGTGTAGGCCGGGGGGGGCTGGGGGTACACGGGGCCGTGCAGGGCTTCCTCGCCCCTCGCCTCCACCTCCAGCTTCTTGGCAGGGGCGGCGCTCCCCAGCGCCTTCTTCTCCGCCTCCTTTTGCTTCTGCTCGGCCAGGAAGCGCTCCTCAGCATCCAGGAGGTACTGCTGGATCATCTCCTCCTGGTACTGGTGCCGGTGGCCGGTCTTCAGGTGGCCGGCGAAGATGAACTTGCGCTCGCCCTGCATGGCAGCGCGCAGGATGCTGAGGCTCAGCCGCACGTCGTTGCTGTACTTGTAGGGGTCTGAGGGCTTCTCGGAAGCTCCTTTACCCACGCAGCTTTTCTCCCCAGGAACCGAAAGGTCTCCCTGGGAGGATTCCTCCTTGCTGCCTTTCCTCGTCTTCAAGGATCCCTTTTTCTTCTTCTCCAGGGTGTCCCCCTGCCCGTTGCTCACACCTCCCTTGATAGTTTTGCTGTGCATCAACCCACCCATGTTCTTTTTTAGCTTACTTCCCAAAGTCTTGCCAAAGCTGCCCAGCTTATTGGCAACCGAGTCGGCCCGTTTCTTATCCTTTTCCTTGTCCTTTTCTCGGTCTTTCTTTGGTTTCTCTTTGTCCTTGCAGCCCCTGCTGCCCCCGTTGCTTGCTGAGCTGCTGCAGACCGACTCCTTGTCTGACTCTCCCGACTCCGCAGCTGAACGGGCATCGTCCCCTGCTGAGGCTGTGGGGGATTCCGGCTGGGCCAAAGGCGCCTGGGAGAAAGAAAACACATGGCAAGTCACTGAGCTGCTCAGACAAGATTTTTAGGCTGAAGGTGAAGCAGAGACGCAGGCATGTGCTAGGAGAACGGAGGGGACGAGTGGCGGCTCTCAGCTCCGGAGCTACTGCGCATCAGAGACGCTGCAGCAAAGAGCGACCAAACGTCACCGCTCGAGCTGTGCTGCAGCTTTAACAGCTTGACCTCAGGCAGATCAGAACGGCTGCGATCAGAACAGCTCACGAGGAAGTCCAGGGAATTTTTGCCAAAAGAGGAGACAGGAGGAAAAGGAGAAAAGCAAGAAACCTCCTCCACGCTCGGCAGCCTGGGGACATCCCCACCGCTGGGGCAGCTGCCGCGGTCCGGCGCCGCATCACCACCGAGATGCTGGAAACAGATGGAAGTTTTCAGAACTCTATGAGCCAACGTAAGGTCCCAGGAAAGCTCCAGTCACACCGTGACCCTCAGGGCAGCTTCTGGCGGCTGTAAACCAACGCTCAGTGTTTGTCTGGGAACAAGCAGCAGCCGCCGGCGCTGCCAAACGCACACAGCAGGATGCGTGCGCAGCGGGGCGCAGCGGGGCGGCCTCACGTTGGCGTGAAGGGTGAAAACAGGCTCGAAAAGCTCTGCAAAAAAAGCGTGCACCAAAACACGGGTGGCTCAACCGCCCAGAGCAACGCAGCCGCAGCGCAGAACGGAGCGCAGAGCCTCACGTGAAGCCGGCGACGATTTCACCTCTGCGGCCCTGCAGAAGGGAAGCGTAAATAATTCAGCAAAGGAAACGCTCCTCATCTCTTACCTGCATGTCACAAGGCAACGTGATCCATTTAACATTCATGTAGCTGTGCAGCAAGTGCAGCTTTGCTTCCAACGAGAGCGTCACGCTGAAATGTAAAGCAGAAGAGTCACAGCCCGTTTCTACGACAAAGGTTCTTTTTTCCACGTTAATTTGTCTGTTTTAATGCATTTTCATAGATCAGTTAGAAACAACCAAGACAACAGCAACACAAAAGCCAGCGTTTTTAGAAGTCTCCCAAACCTTTCAATTAAAGCCAAAACAAGTATGCGAGGAGACTTCTGAATGTCAGAATGGAGTTTTCTACGAGTTACAACCAACTTGGCCAGCAATCCTTACTTGCATGTGAGACAAGTAACAAGACAGCAGACGTCACAGATCTAATTAGAGCTCCTTTCAAAATGATTTTCCTCTTAAAAAATAAAAAAAATAAAAAAAGTAAAGATGTTTTCTCAACAATTTCCACTTGCAGATTTTTTCCCCACTAAAAACACAGGTATTTCCTATTGGCTCAGAATCCCTCCGAGGAGACATCTGTACCTCTTAAGCCTGCCCTGAGCCTGAATACTCTGACCTTGGAGGTTTCTACATTTCCTAACCCAAAGTCACATGACGGGCCAGTCATGCCCCAGCTCTCCCACCACGATGCCACTGCTGGTGATTTCTGGCTCACCAACAGGAAATTTGCTCCTCCTGAATGATGACAGGGCTTGCCCACAGCCTGAGCCCAAAATAGGCTGGGGCTGCCTGCAGGCCGTCCTCCGACTCCAATGGAAGGTATTTGCCTTCTTAAACGGGGGGGCACAGGAATGGAAAAATACACCTTTCTCATGTCTGCAATACAGGCTACAGCAGCTGCTCCTCCTTTGCTTCTCAGGTACAATCTAAGCCTGATCTGCACCTCCACGCAGCATTTGGAGCAATCACCTCTTACCCTGCAGAGGGAAGCTGGCGAGATGTCATCGTCCCACCCAGAATATTCTACCAGAGCCCCCCGTGTTTGTGAGCATAACCGAGGAAGGGCCGCACTGCAGCCACTCCGTGCCCCATCGCCAACCTGGCCAGCTTGACGTTGTCACCGTCATCCTTTCCCCACTGCCAGTCCTTCCCAGGATCCACTGCAAAGTGCACGGGGAGCAGCTTATGCTCAGAGTCTGTCAGGGGGATCACAGCTGCGCAAGGAAGAGAACAGAAAGGCCCTCAGCACCCGAAAGGAGGGGATTTGGCACGGAGACAGAGCCTGCCGCCTCCGCGCCGCGTCCCCTCGGTCCCCAGAACTGCAGCTGACACGGAGCTGCATCCACCTCCAGCACACAGCCCAGCTGAATCCAGCTCCCCTGCAGGCTCCCCGAGCCCCGCGCCACGTTGCCAGGCTGCGAGGGCTCACCAACAACAGCGTCAGCTCTGATGGCCTCTGCTGCCACCCAAAGCACACGCAGCTCTGCGACCGCAACCCAGGGCGCTCGTTTATCACATACCTTGATCTTTCGTGGACTCCTTCTGCTCCATGGATACCAGGGCAGAGAAATGGGCTTGGTCGTATGCCAGTACCAACGGAGAGCGGTGGCATTTGTTGGCTGGAACTTCCAGGGGAAGGTAGATACCTCCAAAGGGAATAGGGGCAAAGGCTGGAAAGAAAGCAGGCTGATCAGTTTTCAAGACAGGTTAAAGAGGGAAGAGTTGTTTACACTGAAAGTGCTCCAGAACACTGTTTGTTTCACTTCGAGGTTTTACCTGCGGTTTTCTGTCAACTTGAGGGACAACAAACCCCCAAGGCAGACATTCGTTTCACACCAGGAGAAAAACAGGTACCAAATGAATCTGTGTTTTCTATGAAAGCCCTTCTTCGCTCCTCCACAAAAGAAACAATTAAGTTTGCACCCAGAACGATGGTAATTGATTAATCTCTGACAGGAAATTAACTCTGCCAGTGGAAAACACTACATGCAGGGAATGGAATTTCCCTTCTGTACACCCACATGTGCAGGGGCAGAAGAGGTAGAAAAGCATAATGAAAAGGCAACAGGACAGGCTGTGATGTCTGCACGCCTCACACCCTCCCCTGGAATCACCCACAGCAGCCACAGAAGCTCAGCCCCCCCTGTGCTCCGCTGTCAGATTGGAGATCCAGCTTCACTGGGCACAAAGTGCCCAGGAACCACATGGAGCCAAGGGAAAACGCACGGAATGAGCGCATGCAGAAAAAGAACCAAGAGTGCCATTCCTACCTTCTCCCCCTGAGTCTCGCAGCATCGTGTCTGCCACCACCACGATGGGCCTTTTCAACACATGGGCAAGCACAAAAACGTGGAACTCCTCCAGGCTCTCATACACGGGTTCCTCGGAGCTTTCAACACTTTCAGAAACAAGAAATCAATCATTTTTCATCCCCCGCGCCTCCGCTCATTGCTTTTAATGACAGCAAGAGATTCCGACACTGTTTCGCTGCAGCTGCCTGTCAAGTTTCATTTTCTGATCTCAGATTTTAGACATAGATCAAAACCAATTCCTTTTCTAAGACAAGGGTTTGTTTCCAGGAAACACCATCGCGTTCCTTGCGCTTCTTGGAGCCCCAGATGGCGTTAATTTGGGATGCCTGCAGCAATCAAGTGCCCTTGCAACACGGAGGGGCACAGAACGCTGCTCAAATCCTCGTTTTTTGTTTCTCACTCTCATTTTGGGGCCATGGAGATGATAAAAGATGGGAGATCAGCGTTCAGCTCTGTCCTGCTCCACCTACCCTCCGCAGCCGCCTCCGTTGGTGCCGTAGTGCACGCGAGGTTCGCTGGAGGCCAACTTGATCAGCTCATTCCACTCCTTCTGCCACTCCTCCTCGGTGTAAACCAGACCGGACTGAAAAAGGCAAAGAGGACAAAATCCTCAGACTGACTTTTTTTTTCCAGTTTCTGCAGTTTTGTACGCGCGGCCCCAGCGCCTCCCTTTGGGTTGGTGTAAAAATCATCAATTCGTCATGCAAAAATGCACGCGTTTCCCAAATCAGTATTCTCACAGGGAGACAATCAGCCTCAAATGAAGACCTGGAGTGTTTGTGGGGTGGAAATCAACATTTTGATCCACAGAACGAGAGGAAAGCTTTACTCTTACTCTGATCCAGCATTGAAGGCAGTGGCACTGCAAGGAAAACCCACGTATGGCACAGCCTCACAGACCTGCAGTGCTCTGAAGACACTCCGTCCACAGCAGCACACGTACAGAACACGCTGCCCCTCCTACAGCCATCCTAATCCTAAAAGGCTGCAGTAAGAATTCGGTTTGGGGACCACAGCTCTTCTAACACAGCAGCTTTTCACAGAGCTTCCAACACAACCAGGAGTTGAAAGGGATCAGACACCACACGAACCAAAATGGGAAACGACCTAAAATGGACCAAGCAAAAAGCTACGCTGGAGCCTGCTGTGTTCGAGGTCCTAAGGAAAAGCACCAAGAAACGCCCCAGCAAGTGCAGCAGCCCTCCTCTCCTCCTGCTTTCCTGGGCTCCAAAAATCAGAGCTCCAGCCTCCAAACACAACATCCTAAACCTTCTGAGCCGCCAAGGAAACCTTCACGCCACGAACCAGAAGTAACTGACAGTTCAGCCAGCTCCGTTTGCTCAGTGAAGTATTAATAAGTTTCTCTGCTCCTGGTCAAGCTTTTGCTATGAATTCTTCCATCACCCATCTAAAGCAAAACAAAGGAGAATGTTCCACCCGGAGTGAGCTGCGTAAGTCAGAGCGCTTTCCATCGCTGGGCTGCATCTTCTGGAGCTGCTCTGGAAGGGACGAGCCCAGCAGTGCCTGCAGCACTGATCATAGAATCACAAGGTTGGAAACGACCTACAAGATCATTTAGTCCAACCGTCTCCTCATCACCACTGATGGAACCAGGGCTGCTCCACCCGGCTGCACGCACCTCCTCTGCCCGCTGCTGTCCCCAGATGCTTCTGCTGGGGATGTTACAAGGGAATGGCACCACCAAGGTCCTGCAGCATCAACATTCTCAAGTAAGATCTACAAGGGACAGGACTCTGTTGTTAGCTAGCTCTGAAGATAGCCTTGAGCATGCAGATTAAAGAGATGCCCAGAAGCATGCTTTCAATAGCAGTAAAACCTCCACTATTTATTACCACTCTGTTTCAAACAGTGAAATACACTTTTTTTTTAATCAAACCGTCAAGATATTAATCTTTGTGCCCTTCCAAAAACAAAAAGGAAGCTGGGAAGTAAACAACATCCTTCAGTGTCAGGTGGAAACCAAAGTTTACCCTGCTCACAAAAAAAACAAGAGCGCCATTGGAGGACATGTGGTAACTTTCCACCTTGACAAAGGCAGCTCCCTGCTTTTGGGGTGGGGGCTGAGCACGTCACAGCTTTGAAGTCTTCAGTGTGGCAAGTTCATGATTTCCTTTTTGGCTTCAGCTGCGGTGCATCTTTCTGACCCCCTCCCACAGGAGCACTTCTTACGCATCGCATCCTGCTGCCGGGCAGCCCAGCAAGGCTGCATCTTCAGCCTGTGGCGATGTTTGTTTTCCATAACATGGCTCTAATAAAGGAATTTTCCTACTCTGTAACACAGGGAATTTCACCCAAGTTTCACAGCCAGAGTTTACGTTGAAGGATATTTCTCATCTTGGCGCTAGCTGCGGACTTGCCTAAAACCGAAGACATTTGTTTTTCCTCCCAAACTTATGGGACGTCTGATCAGGATTTTGCACTCTGCTCCCAGGCTACATTCAGTCTGGTTCCTACCTCCTTGTTCTGCTGTGTCTGCTGCCAACGCCAGCGCCGCTTCAGGGCTTCCCTTTCCACACCTTTATCCATTAAGGCATAAAGGGATTTGCGAAGCACGAGATCTCTATCGTGGAAACCCCACATACCTGCATGGAGGGAAAGAAAAACACTGGGGGATTAGCAAGAACTGGCACTTCTCCACCCTCTGCTACATAATCAGTGTAAGCTTAAGTCCTACAGCGTGCCACAAAGCAGGGCAAGTGGTACAATGGGAAACGAAGGCAGAGCGATGCCAGTTGAGCAGGGCCAACCCAAACAACTGATTCCACAAACTCCCTGCTCAAAGCCCACATCCCATCCACGGCCTGCTTTCAGACAGCCACGTAAGAAGCTGTAAGGACTCCAGCTACAAGGACTCTCCCCCAAACCCGTGAGCACATGGTGCCTTCCACCAGCGCTACGCTGCTCCGTCGAGGGAAAACGCAGACCAGGTGAAATGAGACTGTGGCTTCGCTGCGTCTGAACAGAGCCAGCCGCACAAAGGAAATACACGAGGCCACTCATTTCGAAGTCTGGAAACCTCAAAAATTTGTCACGAGGTGAACTCACAGGAGCAAAACTGGGCTCTTGGAACTGCTCTGCTCAGCCACCTCCGGAGAACTGGGCGGCTCTGTTATTTCACATTTCCTTCAGAAACACGGGGAAACTTGCCAAAGGGAAGAGGCGAGGCCCAGCCCAGCGAGAACAGATTTAGAAGTACACAAGCACTTGGCAGCTCGCTTCCCTCGGCTCCAGCTCTCCTCGCCAGCCCTGCGCATCCACTGCTGCCTGCCTGGGGCGAGCAGCCAGACCGCGGCATCCCACAGGGACAGAAGGGCACGCGGTGCTGCTCGTCCCGGAGGCAGACAGGGTGCCTGGGCTCTGCTTCCACCTCCAGCAGCAGCAGCTGTTTGAGCTGACAGCAGAAAGCGGCTGGGGTAAAGAGGGGAGGCTGCTGGAGGGAATCACTGAGCTGCTTGCCCGGCCATGCGCTCGGTGAAGCTCTTACCCAGGGACGCAGCATGGAGCAGGCAGTTCCCATCACCCGTGGTGGCCAGGGGAAGCAGCCTCTGGCAGCTGGGATCCACGTTCGCCCACCAGTTCAGACGACCTGGGAATATTTGAGAGCATGAAAACCAGGCACATAGCTGGACACAGAACCAAAAAAATAAGGGAGATGAGGGCTGCAGCCGGCTTAATCTGCAATGGGAGCACCAACAGAGATGAGCTGCACGTCCATCCTGCAGCTGGAAGAGGAAAGGAGCGAAGAAGATGCAATAAAAGGACAGGCTGGAATTACGACATCATCACGGCGACCTGGGGAGAAGGCCAGGCTGCAAGAACAGGCAGGACACGGGAAATAATGACTTCAGGTCAAATAAATCAGAGCTAAAGCTGGAAGCAGGAGCCAGCCCAGCTAGGATTTAACCCGGACCAGCGCTCTCCTCCTGCCCATTTTTCTCTCTGCTTGTTTCACAACTCCAGCCAACCATCAGGCCGAAAGCACGTCCAAAGCACCAGCCACAAAAGGTGCCAACAGCTCTTCTGGTTTCCCCAGTTAATAACCAGAGTGCTCTCAGTTGCTTCTAGGAAGCAGAACTCAACGCATCTCGTGTGGGTAGCTCTCAGAACTTTTGCTGCTGAGCCAAGCAGCTTTACCAATGAAAACGTAAACTGACAGTGCTCAAAAATAGCAGCTTTTGGGTAATATAAGGCACGTGAATGACTACAAGTTAAGAGAGAGGGTTTTCAGCTCATCTAAAAATAGAAGCTAGGAAAAATTAACACACTGCAGTTCAGCTGAAGGCTGGAAGTTAAACATCGATCAGGGGAAGGAAGCCGTGTTACGACTCCAGCTCACAACTGCTCACCACTGCACCGCGGCCCCTGGAGGAGGCTGGGACTTCTGGCAGCAGATCCTGCACCTGCAACAAGCACTTGGGAGGGGATGTTCTGTTCAGGGGGCAAAAGCATTGCACGCACTTGAACTGCTCTTCCAGCACAGCTTCCTTTTCCCTGCACTTCCAGCAAACATCCCTGCTCCTGAGCACGGCCCCTGGCTCCACAAGGAGCACGTGATTGCTTGAAACTGTTTGCACGACCTCAGTGAGAGCAGACGCAGGAGAGCTAAGTTCACAAAAGCACTTTTAAACACCGCTGGGAGATAAACACAGGAAAAGCATAACAGGCAGAGCTCGCTGGGATGCGATGCTGCCGATCGCTTTTCTCAGCATGGGGAAAGGAACCTGCTGGAGCTGCGGAGACAATAGCTGTGCTTGGAACAGGGGCTGATCTGCACTCAATATTGCTTCTGGCACGGCGACGTCGCAAACCTTCGCCAAATGGAGCGGAGCCAGAAGAGCAGAGCGAGAAGCAAAACGGCATCTAACAAAAGCTGAACAAAATCAGAACGCTACCGCAGTCAGCACTGAGATCTTTATTGCCTTCGTGTGTTTCCCTGGGAACGTTGCTGCTCCGTGCCTGGAAGCAGCCACTGGGTTTGTGAGATTTGTCTTCCCAGCGTGTTTGCTGCACCTCTGCTCAGCGCTCCGGAGTTGTGCAGACCCCCAGAGAGCACAGCCAGGCCCAGGCACACACACACACCTTCCGCAGGCTCTTCTCTTTGTGGCACGCAGTCACGACGTGCTGCACATCCACGGCGAGGCACGCAGAGTAATTTGTCCAGACTTCCACACGCTCTGAGTTATGCAAGAGAGGTCGTCGCAGCTTCACTCCCTCCGAAGGAGCCGCATTCCCCAAACTTTCTCAATATTTTGCTTGTGGCAAGGCAGTAAAGGGCCAAGAGGCCCCTACGAGTATTTAAAACAACATCTTTCTCCACGCACAGTTATTAGCAGCAACTCCTGGAAGCTCTGCATGCCAGCAGAAGGGAAAAATAATTGGATTCAGGAGCACAATGGATCTTCCTGCCATCAGCACTTCAGCAACAGTGAGAGAAACGAGCGTGTGACTGGCAGGACAAACTGACACGCGCACCAAAAGCTTCGCTGTTGCTGGCTCACTGCTGGCTCATCACAGCATTTCGGGCTCCTGGCTACCTCTCACTTCTTCTTGTGCTTTTCAGCTTGTTTCTCTCCCTGCTGGCTGGCAGAAAAAGCTCCATTATGAGCTGATGCTGCTCCAAAACCTAAGAGGTCAGCGACAGCTCTTTTGCACAGCTGAAGCAGTCCACAGCATCAGGGGCTTCCCTTTGCAGCAGCCACCAGCAGCACCGCTCTTATGGACCCAGTTCCACCACGCAGCTGCTTTCAGGATGTTTTTCTGCACGGCAAAAGCATTTGTTTGTTCCAAAACAGCTCAGGAACCCGCGTCCAAACTCACACATTTTGCGAAACGCAGCTTTCCTCTAACAGGAACCTCTAAATAGGTCACACAAATAGGAAGGAATGAAGACAGCGCTGCTCCTCGCCCAAAGCCCAGCGCTGACTCACTGAAATCAAATGGCTTCCCTGAGGCTACCAGGGACTCCGTGCGGAATGAGGGCCGCCCTCCCAGCGTTCCTGGGGATGATTTGTTCTCTGGCTCCTCAGGCTGACGCGATCCAGCGCTAACACCCACCTCTGTGCTTGAGCAGTTGCTGCAGAACACATTTTTCTCCCCTTGCTGAATCACCGGGTGGAGAAGGAGTGGGATCACCTCCTGGAACTGGGTTATCAGAGACCAAAAAAGGAGAAAGCAGCAAGAAAATGTGGCAAGCTCATTGATCCTATCTAAAACTAGATAATTTGTGCGCAGGCTCCCTCGTCCAGTTCGGAGCCCAACTCTTTGACAAAAGCTTGCAGAAAACTCTCCCATTTCAGGATCTGGCAACAAGAGCTCATCGAGATGCACTCACACACCTGTACCTTTCTCCCTGACCAGAACGTATCTTCCACCATCATGAAGGCCAAGAACCAGAGGCTTACCACACGTCACAGCTAACCCTGCTGCCGTTTCCACCTGCAGGAATGCTGCAGAGCATGGCAGCACCAGCTCTAAGGCTGGCTGTTGGGCAACGCTTCCCCCAGAGCCGAGGCTCAGATTCCCACTCTCAGTGCTGAGGGTGACAGCAGAGGGGCCAAAGGAATCCCAGCCACGAGGTTCTGCACGAGCACTGGCCCAGCAGGAGCCTCACGTGTTGGTGATGCAGCAAGGTGGGCCCAGCCGTGAGCTCACCTCTCTCCTCTTGGTGAGGGGCCTGGAGCATCTCTGCTATGAGGAAAGGCTGAGTGAACTGGGTCTGTTCAGCCTGGAGAAAAGGAGACGGAGAGGGGAGCTGATCCAGGACTGTAAATATCTGAGGTGTGGGGGGCAGCATGGCGAGGCCGGACTGTTTTCAGTGGGGAGTGGAGACAGGATGAGGGGAAACGGCCGGAAACTGCAGCATAGGAAGTTGTGCACAAATATGTGCAAGAACTTCTTTACAGTGAGGTGACGGAGCACTGGAACAGGCTGCACAGGGAGGTGGTGGAGTCTCCTGCTCTGGAGATGTTCAAGACCTGCCTGGATGCTGAGCTGTGCAACCTGCTGTAGGGAACTGCTTTGGCAGGGGGTTGGACTCGATGATCTCTGGAGGTCCCTTCCAACCCCTACAATTCTGTGATGCTGTGATTCTCTTGAGAAAAATCAGTGCGGCCAATGACTGAAAGGCTCAAATATCTGCAGAAGCTTTGCAGGTCAGATGCCAGTGCGTAAGAGCGGGGAGTACGTGCGCACACGTGCCTCTGGTCAGGCACGAGCTGAACCAAGCTGAAAAGCTTCAGGAGCCGGGTGATGCATGGCTGAGGCAGGGACGGAAGGGTGCAGGTTTCTTTGATTGCCTGCTTTGAGACGCGGGATGCTTACGCTCCAGGAACAAGGAACTTGTTCACCAGTCCAACAGCAAAGCGAGCGTTGAGGGAAGAGAGGCTGAATCCTTAACTCAGCAGTTTTTAAACAGTCCACCTACAGACGCTTACTGCAGCGCCAGCCTGGAGGAAGAAGCAGAAGTTTCCTTGCCAACATGCTGGGGGGACTTTTGGAAAAGGGCTTGGCATCATTTCACTGACCTCGGAGCAAAGGCACAGCAATCAAGCCTAGGGTTTCTTTCCACTCTTCCTGACTTTACAGATGGCCTCAGGCAAGGCGCTGCCCGCTGCTGCTCTGCGTGCAGAACAAGAAAAGCACCCTGCATCTGCAGAACACAGGACAAGGCCTAAGCCATGTAGGCTTGCAACAAAGAACGCCAAGGTTGCAGCAAGGGCCAAATTCGCAACTCCACCAAGGCCCTTCCAGAGCTCTGAGCATATTAAAAGCTTTCCAAGAGGATGTCATTACAATTTACAGCCACTTTAAGCACGCTTACTCTGCCACAGTGGTGTAAAGGGATCCCTGGATAGAATGAGAAGAGCATCTTAACATTTATTGGTCTGTAAAATATTTGCTTAATTCTCTAAGGACAGCACACACTAAATTAAGAAGGGATATCAGCGTAGATCACAGCACCGTGCTCAACACCCTGCTTCAAATCACGCTTGGAGCATCCCATATACGCAGTGCAGCCCTTTATTAAAGATAAACACCCATTTATGACAAACCCACACCTCTAATGCAGGTTCATTTTGCCCTCCAAGGGCGCTTTGTAAAAGTCAGTTACTGAACATTACCTCGGGGAAGCACCCCAGCTCTCCCATGGAGGAGCACAGCCGAGGGGCTGACGCAGCTCCCCCTGAGGGTGGGCTGCCTGCTCTGCCAACAGCTCACTCCTCTTCCACCAAGCTCACAGAGGGACCTGCTGGATGCGTTATGTGTACACTGAAGGGATTCACAGCGGTTACAGTTTTAGGGAACCGTGCTGAAAACTGGATCTAAACATCCCATAGCTGTTGGGCAGAGTTTGTGCCAAACATGCAGCAATCCAATACCCAGCCTGAACTCTGCTGAGATGCAGATAAGTGTGCTTCAATTTGCACCAGCTTCACCACGCACAAACAGCAACGCTGCCGTAACAAGATCGCTGGGATCAAGTGCTCATTTCCAAAACATGAGAATATTTATTACAGGAACACCTGAGCAGGACAGGGCTAAAATTTGAGATTAAGAATCTACGTTCTCTCTGAAGGAATAGGAGTTCTGTAGGTATGTGCACTGCGACAGAAGATGTAAAGGCTTCTGAGCTCCTGCCCGGTGCCCCCCCCTGCCCCAGCCATGTAACAGGGACGAGGCTCCTCCCTGCCAGCACGGAGGTCCCATTCATTCACCAGCCCAATCTTATTTACAGATCACCTAGCAACTATTCAGGAGGAAAACAGCACGTTGGAAAACAAATCCGTCCGCGCTCACGAGGTGGTTCCTCTCCAGGCACACACAAAGCCAGCAGACGAGTTTTCCTGCACTGAATTAGCAAGCACATAAAACGCATCATCCACCTAAAACATTTGTAATCACTTCTAATATCCGGCCAGATGATTCGCTGCTCTTTGCATTATGCAGTCATTTCTTCCCCCCCCCCTCTCGCAGTAGGGCTGATGGGACAGCACGGGGCATGGGGAGGTTTAGGTGGTGAGATAATGCAACTTGGTGTTTTTTTCAGTGTTACCATTCATGAGCGATGACAACACACACAATTTGCATTCTGTGTCTGCAGGCAAAGCGAAGCAGAATCTTGCTCAACCCTTGCACCACGCTACAAAAAGGGACGAAACAAAATCTATCACAGATACACATCCCTGCTCTCAGTTCTTTGCAGCCCTTGGCACACATGCCAGCATGTTCCAGTCGGCGCCGCTGCGAACTGCCACCACCGTGCAGCACTGGCATGGAAAAGAAATAATTTGAGAGCGTAAATCGCTTACCAGCCTGCTCCAGTGCCACCAGCATTGACTGCTCGATGAGGTCTCGCTCGATGAAGCTGCGGAACTCCTCTGTGTACACCGTGAGGTCGGGCAGCTGGAAGGTGGAGATGGGCATCTCCAGCAGGTGCTCACTGCTGCCGTTGCTGGAGACGTGGGAGCGGGCCAGGGAGACAATGGTGGAGCTGGCGTGGGAAATGCCTCGAGACAGGCGCTTTTCTGGCAGGGGAAGGAAAACGAAACACCGCTCGAATGGTGCAGAAGCAGCAAACCTCACCAAAGCCATTACTAAAATCGCTGCCTTCAGTTTGCGCTTTTTGTGAAGCTGAATTGCTCCAACACACCTCCAGCTCAGAAATAGGGAAGCCATCCTGCCCTGTACTCGGCGCTGCTGAGGCCTCACCTCCAGTTCTGTGTTCAGGTTTGGGCACCTCAGTACAGAAAGGTCCAGAGAAGGGCAGCAAGGCTTGGGGAAGAGCTTGGAGAACGTGCCCTATGAGGAGAGACTGAAGGAGCTGGGGCTGTTTGGGCAGGGGAAGAGGAGACTCAAGGGCGACCTTATTGTTCCCTGCCCATCTTTGACAGGTGATTGCAGCACAGCGGGGCTGGTCTCTTCTCACTGGTGACAGGACGAGGGGAAATGGCCTCAAGTTGCACCAGGGTAAGTTTAGATCAGATATCAGGAAAGACTTCTATACAGAAAAGGTCGTTAAGCACTTGAATAGGCTCCCCAGGGAGGTGGTTGAGTCACCATCCCTGGATGTGTCTAAAAGCCTTTGGATGTGCTGCTCAGGGACCGGATTTAGCAGAGGGTTGTTAGGGTTAGGGTAGTACGGTTGGGCTGCGGAGGGACTTGATGATCTTTAAGGTCTTTTTATGACCTTTTTCCAACCTGAGCAGTTCTACCATCCTCCGACTGCTCCACTGACGAGGCTGACGGCTCTTACCCTGCACAATGTCATCCTGCCGCTGCAGCGGTGGTCGCCCGGGCCGGGCTGCCTCCTTCTCTGGGGGTTTGTAGCTGCGGCCCTCGTTGAAGGAGTGTGGCAAATTCCCTGCGTGCACCTGCCGTAGCTGCTCGAAGTCACTCAGTGCTGCACTCAGATCCCAGTTTTTACCTGGATTAGAAGGCATCGAAAGCGGTCACCATCATACGAGAGAAACGTCAAGTCAGCTCCCACGACACCCACCTGGAAAGTAACGCTGGGCCATCTGCCCACGACATTTGGAGCTACGTTCCTGCCCAGGATTTGGATTCGAAGAAACGTTCCCATGAAATGAAGCGCCCAGCACATCAGGCTTGCTGCCCGTGGTCACAAACTCGCACACTCCTGAGCATGCAGCAGACAGGCACAGGGCTGAGAGGGAGCTGCTGCTCCTGCTTGCTGCAGATGCACAACCTCCCCAAAGCTCCCAAAACCAGAACTGCATTTCTGGCTGTAAAACGAAGGGCAGGGTCACCATAACAGCACACACTGAACACGGAGCGTGGGACTGAAGACAAACAAACAGCATTTTGCCCTTCGGAAAGGGAAGTGGAAGGTCAGGCTGTGTTATGTCCACCAGCATGCAGGCAAGCCAAGCGCTTCAGGTCAGAGCCAGAGCTCTGTTTTCTAAGCCTCCCCGAGTGCTGTGAAGACAATCCATTGTGATGCACACACCACTTCTTTGCTGACAAAGTTTAACAGCCTGCAGCTCTCATCCCTCACCTTACTGCACAACACTCCACTGAAAAACACAAAAACAGGACTTTTAAAGCTGCTGGTTTCTAACAACACTTTTTTCAGGCTCTGCGCGTGGTTTTTAAGAGGCTCCACTCTTTCTGAGCTGACACCCAAAATATAAAAGCAAGGAAAACTCCAGCCTGCCTGGGCAGCAGCTCCATCACTTTCCAGCAGGCTGCAGCCATTACCAGCCAGATCAATTATTCATCAAAACAGACTTAACTAAGAGTTGGGGGCATCCTTAACGCAATTCCCCTTGCTGCTAACACGACCCAGCAGGCTGAAAGAGTGCATGTTAATACACTGAAGTCCTCCAGTATGCAATAAATTGACCTTTTAGAAGCCACTGTCTTCCACAGGCTTTAATATATAGCAAAAAAGGAGTCCACCATATGGCTTCCATTAGAGAAAATAGTGATTTTTATGAACACTGTGAGTCTAAGCTCTTAAATTAGCAAGTTAGCAGACACCGTGGAAAGAAAGCCAACTTTATATATAGTAACTCCACTACAGGAAAGATGTATAAACTGCCAATTGGTTTACATGATAGCTCGTGGATAATACAAGAAGCATTATGTCTAATTCCCAAACGGAAATATGCTTTTCAAGTATTCAAATTCTTCTGAGAGATGTAATTTGCAGTGTTTAACGACTGACTCCAAGCGGAAAGTTATTTTAAGGTTCACCTTTTGAGGTTTTTTTTTCCTGTTTCACTCTTTGAATGAGCCAAGAAGAATCCAAGAATGAGAATGATCCACCTGATTACCATTGGAGCTGCTGGCTCATCATCACCTGCTGCAAGGCAAAAGCAACAGGAGGATGCTCTAACACTGACCCAGCACAGCTGTATTTACCAGCAGCTGCTTCAGAAATGAAAACCCTTCGGAGGGTCTGCATGCAGACGATGGAAAAGCTCTGCCTTCCCCCGTTTCCACTTGTGGAGATGTCAGCTCCACAGAGGCTGTGGGAAAAAACCCAGCGACTTGGCAACGTGGTATGAAAACGAGGTAAAACTGCTGTTGTCAAAATAAATCAACTCATGTGCCGGGGCGAGAGACACCAAAATTGGAGGAATACCTGCATTCACCTTTTCTGTCACAACCAGAAATACGGGTTTTGAAAGACAGCGTTCGAACCCCGACGTGAAACCAAGGAACCTACAACCAGAGCATCGACGCACCGCAAAACCCACAGCCCTCCAGACTTCTGCTCTTCACCACGAGCGGGATGTGAGGTGCCACGAGTGCTGCGAGCGAGAGGGCCGCAGGTTGTCACAGCGAAGGGCGCCATGGGCTGCCACGAGCCGGGGCTGCAGGCCGCCACGATGGAGGGGGCTGCAGGCCGCCACGATG
>NW_024884396.1:0-28653 GCF_019232065.1 Centrocercus urophasianus | reverse complement strand
AGGCCGCCACGATGGAGGGGGCTGCAGGCCGCCACGATGGAGGGGGCCGCAGGCCACGAGCCGCCCCCCACACGCCCTGCCCTCAGCGCCTCCCCCATCTCACAGCCGTGCCTCACTTGAGCCTCTGGAAGAAGGAGGAACCAAGGCTCTGTCTGAAGCAAAGCCAAACTCGCACCATTACCAAGGTTAAGAGGGTGATGATACAGCTCCAGTATCGCAGCAAGCACGGTCTTGAATCATATAATTGCATTTCGGTTAAGTATGGACCAACTGCCAAGTGCAGCTTCCTCTGCTTCACATGCAGCGTTTCTGTCCTCCAGCATTTCGCACAGGCCAACATTTAGTCACCGTCCTCGTGCCAACACAAACCCAAAGGCACTGCTTGCAAGAAAGCTTACAGCCCAAAAATTCAGACCTGGCGGCCTCTCCTTGCCTCTGCCCATAGCTACAAGCAGAAGGTGAAAAACCAATTATCTACAGCCTTGAAACTAAACACGGTCATTAAGGAGCGAGTCGCCCATCTTCAGCAGTTTTTGAGAAAAATGTCAATATTGTGCTACGCTTTAGGGCAAACAAACACACTTTTGAGCAGGCAGAGCGCTGGAGAGCCGCCAGCACGGCGCGTCGAGGCTGCATGCAGATGATGCAGCATTTCGAGGCTTCCGTTCCTGAGCGCTCAGTGCCTCCTGGCACCCGACAGACTGGGCCTGCTGACAGCAAGTGCCCCATGATGAGCCCTGGGTGCACTTCTGTGCAGAGCCAGCTGCAGGGGCCGCTGCCAGGAGAGGTGAGCGGCTCAGCAGCACGCAGCACGGATGGCCAGATACCAGCAAAACAGCAATTTATACTGGTATAATCACACCACCTTCACAAGCAGAACAAGATATACCAGTAAAAGCGCAGCTCTGCCTGTATAATTACCCCCTTTGGAAACACAGGCGGCCTTCAGAGCGCTCGCTAGCAGCGATAGCACTGCTGACAAGAAAAACCCCAAAGTTTTACTACACTGCTGGCAGCGAACAACACGCGGGAGCAGAAGCTGAATGAAGCAGAGCTGCGCTCCTGTTCAACGCGTTCTCCTTCCAAACACTTGAAATTCATTACCTGATGGCCGTGTAACAAGAAACCAGGGCAGAATTTCACCAGCACCGCTGCTGATGACACCAGCTGGACACCAACTTCCATCCTCGCAGGTCCTCCTCACCCTTCTCGCAAGCCCTTTCCATGCTCAGACCACAGCAGCCTCCTCCCAGCCCCGTCCCCGGCCGTACGTACCTTCCAGCAGGTCTCTGGCCAGTCCTGGCTCTGCCCCTGTCGAGCGAACAAAATCCGACAGGACGATGTCCATATCCAAGGTTGTCTGCTCATGGATTCCTCCTGGCAGCTGGGGTCGGCAGCGCCCGGATCAGCACCTCGGCCTCAATCTGGAAATGAGACCAACAGCACGCGTGGCTCGCATTACAGACGATAAAATAATTGGCCTGCAGAGCTCGGGGCTGGCTGGGAACTATCCGATGGCAGGCGCCCCTGAGGGGGGAAAGCCTTCGGCACGCAGCTGATTGCGCTCCAGGCCTGCTGCTTAATGGATCAATAACTGCGAGAAAAGCCAGGAGCTGCGCTGCCCCCACTGCCAGCCGGAGCGATGCTGCGGGTCCAGGTGTGCCAAAGGCTCAGCGGCTTCGGGGAGAAAATTCTCATCTCAAAGCATCTCAGGGCAGCTCCTCGTTGCAAAATCACAGGCAAAGAGCTAGGAGAAGAAATGAGTCTCTTTGGGAGCAGAAAACAGAAAGCTCCTCTCTTGCCCACCTGCACAGAGCGCTGCAGCCCTTCCCGGAGCAAAACGCTGTAATTAGGAGAAGTTGCCCATGCAAAACGAAACAAAAAGCCTTTTCAGGCAAATAAAGTAAACTCCTTTCAAAGGAACAGAACGGCACCACTGCAGCTCTCCAGGAAGAGGAAGCTCTCTACACTTGACTTTAACCAGCACCGATGCCCTCTGCTAAAGCCTTGTTCACTCTGTGCAGCCTGAAGAGCCCTTCAGCTCCACCTTGCAAAGGCAGCAATGGTGTGATTCAGTTTGAGGGAAATGCAAACCAGCTTGGCAGCCCCGCTGTGTTCCCTGAGAGATCGCCCTGCCCCTAACAATCACCCAAGTCTTCGTAAAAGTCTCCAAAGCCAACACACCAAACCCCTCCAACAGCCGGTCTTCCCAGAAGGGAACAAAACTGACCAGTGCAAAGATGCTTTATGCAAACCTTCCCTTTTAACAGGGCTGAAGATTCAGAAAGCCACACGTAGGTGTGTGCTCTTGCTGTGCATTCAAATCCTGATTTACTGCATTCCTCAGGGCAGAAACAGAGAGCAGCTCCACAGCAGCTTGGACCCAGCAAAGGCTCTGTGGCACTTTTGCAGTTAAAAGGTTATAAAAGAAAAAGAAAAAACACCAATTCTCAGCTAACACAACCTGCTGGAAAACTCCTAAGCTGAAAATTGGCAGGTGAATAAGAGGGGAAAAAGTGTGTAAGGTGGGTGGACAGAGCTGTCACCGCATGGAGAGGAGAGGAAACCTCAGCGTTACAGGGAATCGATCTGATCTGCTTCCCCAGCGCCTTAGGAACAACTCTTTCCTGGAGTACCCCTAAAGGTGGGCAAAACACCCTCAAAAACAAAACCCCAGGCACAACAAGCGAAACACGCGAGCTGCAGTCTGGAATTTCCTGGCTTTGTTGGTTAAATGCCATCCTTATTATCTTCCACGCTCTCTAATCATATTCTTATTAACTGCACACACACAGAAAAGCTACTGCATGCTATTTAACAGCAGGGCAATCTCGGGGCTATTGGCACCCGAAGGCGATCCTGAAGCCAAGTGCATTCTGACACGGAGCTTTGCTGTACCAACGATGGAGGAGCCCCCAAACGCTGGGGAGACGACGGCAGCAGCGAGTGGGGCTTCTCAGTGAAAACCCAGCATCACCGGAGCAGAAGGGAACTTCCTTCTGGTGGGTTCAGCACTTAAAAGCAAGAGGCCTTTCGGAAGGCAGAAGAAAAGAGCAGCGGCACAGCCCACGCCTGCTGACTCGTGGCATTTGCAGCTCCTTAGCAAACTCCCTCACGCACAAATATGTCAGCATCTCGACAGCGCAAAGCAAAACGCAGATGGAAAACTGCAGGTCCAGCGACACGGCAATGAACTGCCGGAGATTTGCTGCGAGGGTTCATCCAGAGAAGCGCCCTCTCCCCCTGTGCTCTTATGGATTGCTTTCTTTACAGCCAGTTGCCTCCCTTCTGCAAGCTTTTGGCAGCGCCCTGGCCCTGGGCAGGAGCAGCCCTGCGGAGACGTGGCTGCACAGGGAGCGCAGCGCTGCGTGCCGCCTGCTTTTCCTCCTCTTCCTCTTCCTGCAGCTTCAAAGCCTGCTATAAGGATGGGAAATTCTCTGCGCTCATCCTTCCCACTGCACCAGGTAGGAAATGAAACCCAAAGAGATCTGCAACCACAAGCGTTACAGAACCACACAACGCTGCCCCACAAAAACCAAAGTGTTTCAGGTGTCAGCACACCAAAATCCCCCAGGAGAACACAGAGAGGCATTTATGACCCTGTTAAAATAGGCAGCTTCCAGTGCTGCACAGAATCCCTAAGTGAGCTTTTCTGTATGATCTCTGCCACGCTGACAGACCTTTGCAGGACACAGGTGGGAATTACACAAATTAAAGCCATCCATGCTTTAATCTCCCCTCACAACCCCAGCTCTCCTCTGGCCCAACGCACCCCCAGCACACAGACGTCCCCCCGGCCCCCCAGGCCCCGCTTTTCCTCTGGCACCCAACCAGAACGGCACAAACGTTTTGGAAATCACTCATTTCCCCATCAGAGCCACATCTGGACACGGGCAAACTCCCCAAAGGTGGGTGAAGGCACGGCTGAGGAGCCGCTCCAGCCAACACGAGCAGCACGCAGCCCATCCTGGCTCGAGCAAAGGAAGGAGCAAGGAAAACCCTCCAATCCAATACGGGAAATACAAACAGTGCTGGAGCTGGAGGGACTGGAATCCCCCACCCAAGGCACACTCCACCTCTTTCAGTGTCTTGAGGTCCATCTGCAGGCTGTTTATCATAGTTTTAACACACAGCTTTGTTACAGGTTCGAAACAGGGCAGAAAACCACGCGGCAGGGCGTTAAGAGCTCATTTCTTTAAGCTATCCCTCAAATACCCTGTAATCAGCACGTGTCAAGGGAACGCTATTTTCAAAATACATTTTAAACCATTCCAGACAAAAACGCCACCAAAAGCACTGCTGTGTGCACCCCAGGTTCTCACTGCTGAACATTACGTGCAAAGCAAGAGCTGAACTCGGAGCACCCCATCGCCCACCGCCATCCGCAGCGCTCCTGTAGCAGAGCTTCCAAATTTCCCCATTTCCGCTGGTGAAGACCAAAACCAAATTGCCTTCATTTGCACAGACTCAAATCAGAACGATTCCCTGCGCACTGCAGGAGGGAAGGGAGGAATGTGGCAGGCGCTGCCCTGCGGCAGGTGGGGAAGGGGTTTGATGTGTGGCCAGGGGAGGGGTCTGCACCCCTCTGAGGTCCCCTCCTCACCCCTTTCAGGAACGGAATAAGGTCTCTGAGCTCAGAAATGCTGACAAAGCGTACGTGGGAAGAAACCACCGTCACCAAATTCACTGTTTTCCTCCCAGCTTACAGCCCCTCACCTCTGCGCTTTCCTGAGGCATTGCCTGATCTCACCCATCCCAAACAGCTTTTCCTCACTTAATTTCATCACTGGGCTGCAGAGCAGAGAGCCACTAGTATAAGATTTAGGAAAGCTGGCGTGTTTTCCTTCATTGCATTTACAGACGTGCTAAAAAACAACAACAACAACAAGGAGTGGAGAGCATGCATCTCCAAGCTCTTCAAACCAATACAAATCTTTATCTGAGGGGAGAAAGCGTGGAGCCCCGTGCTCAGAGAGCTGACGGCTGGCTGGCACGGACCGGGCGCAGCGAGGCTTTGCTATGGACTCCAAATTAAAATGTGGGTTTTTTTGTAATTTCAAAACAGTCATCCAGTTTAAATACCAGGCAGGAGCACTTCCCAACAATCCTCCTGCTGTGATAAGGCCCTATCATCTCCTTCAAATCACTTTTTGGCTACAAGCAGGAAACTTTCTCACTGCTTTTGGCACTGACATCACCGTGCAGCCCAAACAGGGCAGGATCAGAGCTGGGATAAAGCAATCACAGCTGCCAGTCACGCAGGCACCTTGGGGTGATTGCTTTGTAAACAGCTTTCCAGGAGCAGAGCCCTGGCCTATTGCACACAGCCCACAGGCTCCGTGCCTGCGGTACCTTGGCAGCACACTGGGAAGTGGCAGATATTCACGTTTACAACCATCTATCCAAGAAAAAAACAGCACCTGGCTCGCCAGCTAAGAGTCACCCTCACCTCACTGAGCCTCTCGGAGCCTCACGGAACTGCACTGCTCTGCAAAACGGCCGCTGGTAGCAGCACCCCCTGAGATGGGGACGCAAAGGCTCTGCGGACCCCGCAGATAGGACTGGCCTACCAGATAGGTAGGACCCGCATTCAGGGCTGGCCTCACACCAATGAGGCTTCGTATCCTTCCTGGAACATCCGCATGAAGGACTAGAACAGATGACTGGGAAAGAAAAGCGCCTCATTCACAATGAAATCTGGGAAAAGATTGATGTTTGAAGAAGAGCGCTGCTGTGCGGCCGACAATTGCACGCTGCTACTGCGCACAGGCAGTCAAACCTCCCAGAGCTGCTGGGAGCAGGCGGAGCAGAGCAGCAGCACACGATCACACAGCAGCCATCCGGGCAGGGCAGCAGGGTGTGCGCCCACCGACAGCCCCACTTCATGGGCAGAAGCTGCACTGTGAAACAGGGCAACCCCTGCACACAGGCAGGAGGCACAAGGATGCAGCATTTTTATTTCCTCTCCTCGCATTCAGCTCTACCTTGAACTATGGAAACGCTTGCTTGCAGCTTGGGACTAACCCAGCTGACTTCAGAACTCTTCCACCTTCTGTCTCAGGTTCCTAGCTGCTATCTCAACTGCCTCTGCTGGGTGGCTTTGCTGCTGCTTTCCAGCTCGCTCCCCCCTGGAGGCGTTCTGCGATGCTGTCATCTCCTTATCCTTTAACGATAAGATCACGGGTATTAGAGCACCAGAGACAAGGGGTCACTGTCACTGCTGCTCTCACGTCTGACACAGACCCCAGCTGCCCCCCAGGATTCTGTGCCCAAACACAGCGATGCCAACCTAAAAGTTATGAATTCGCTGCTGAAGTCTGTGTCGGTTTTTTATTTGAAAGCATTGTTTCTCTGCGCCCTGACACCATTCCCCAGCTATGCAAACAGGCTCCTATCCAGCAGGCTGCAGAGCTACCTTCACTTTTCCTTCACGCTCAATTTCCTTTACATTTTGTCTTCCATGCTTCCATCTCCACAAATCACACTGCAAACCTCTGAGCTGGTGGAGGCCGAGCACTTGGATGCAACACCCGACATGAGGATTATTCACCTCACAAGCCCGCTAAGAAGCTGCCCTCCACCAGCACTAAATCCACTGAGGGCTTTCATCTCAGCCACCCCTGATCACACACTGTCGTCATGCTTTTATGGCTCTTCCATCACTATTCCACATCACAAGCCCAAAGCGCTCTGCTGGGATGCCCCCTGCCTTCGCTGACAAACAAGTGACTCCAGCCCCGGTTCTGGGGAAGGAAACCGCAGGGGAGCACGCACAGGGCCAAAGCAAAGCCTCACACAACAAAGCTGATGTTTAAGGACAAGCAGAAGGCTGAGTCCCACAAGGCAGAAAGGTCCAAAAAGCTCCAGAAGAAACCAAACCTCACCCCTGCATCAGCAGCAGCTCCGGCAGCTCAGCAGGAGCCATCGGTGAGGCACATGCAGACAGAGCCCCATACAGCTGATCTCCTCTTGAAGCTGGGTGCGACTCCTCATTTTAAGGACCACAATGTCCTCGTCTGCTCCGAATTCCTCAAGTTCAACGCCTCTTGTGCCGTGATGGAAGCCCTGAGCTACGTGAAACCAGAGGGGCACCGGGCCGTGCGCTCCTCGTGCTTCCTAATTTAAAAACCTACGTCCAAAGCGATTGCTGGCAACTCTCAGACCTCAGGGTTACGCAGCTCTCTCCAGAATTTGCCAGATAAAACTGCAATCAGTGCTTCAGACAGCCAACCTCTCCCCCATTCCAAACGCCCGTAGCCTTCGCGCTCCATTCATACCTCCCCGTCTCCCTCCAAAGGCCATAAAGATAAGAACTCAGCTAACAGCTCTGGGCAGCTCACACGGACCCCACGTGGCACACGTTCCCTGAGCTTCCCATCCTCCTTTTTCTTTAGGAACGGCACATTTGCAAGAGGAACTCCAGCCAACCTGCTCAGGTTGCTGCTCCCACCTCCAGCACAGCACCTAGAGATGGAACCAGAAATACTGAACTTCTGCCACAAAAGAATCATTGACTCAGAGAATGGCCTGGGTTGAAAAGGAGCACAGCGAGCATCAGTTCCAACCCCTGCTGTGTGCAGGTCTCCAACCAGCAGCCCAGGCTGCCCAGATCCACAGCCTTGGATGCCTGCAGGGCTGGGGCATCCACAGCCTCTTTGGGCAGCCTGTAGCAGTGCCTCACCACCTGTGTGAAAAACTTCCTCCTACATCCAACCTCAGCCTCCCCTGGCTCAGTTTAACACCATTCCCCCTTGTCCCATCACCATCCACCCTCACACACAGCCGTTCCCCCTCCTGTTCATCCGCTCCCTTCAAGTACTGGATGGTCACCATGAGGTCTCCCCACAGCCTTCTCTTCAAGCTAAACAAGCCCAGTTCTCTCAACCTTTCCTCATAGGAGAGGTGCTGCAGCTCTCTGAGATGACAGCATCCAAAGACAGACCAGCGATGCCCCAGAGTGTGCCTGAATCCTTCACTTGGAGGGAAGCTGTCCTAAAGGCTCATTGGTTTTGAGGATGATGCTCCTACAGCACCACCATCCCGCACTGCTGCTGGGCACAAATGTGGGCACAGGACAACGTCGGCACAGCCAAGGATTTCACATATTTTTGCAGCAGCCTGGCACGAGGTCACACTTAACACAGGGGATCTCCAGCTTCCAACATGTCTCCCATGGACAGAAATGTCACACCGCTTAGCTAATGCTTATCAAAAGCCATAAACAGCTTAACGAAGGCTCGCTGTTACGAGGCAGGGGAGCACTCACAGCCTGCGTCTCAGCAGTGCTCAGTCACCTATGGATGGAATCCACGGCCCCACTGCCAGCACATGGGAGCCTGGGCACCTCAGGGGGAAGAAACCCAAGAAACAGCCACAGCGCATCCACCTCGTGCTCAGAGGAAAGATTCTGGTTGGGATTTCACGTATTCACCTGCAAAAGAGCACACTGCTTCAATCCAAGAACAGCCTGACGACGCCGTGCTGCGACGGCTGCCCACCACTCCACGAGCCTCTCTGGCTCCTGCTGTCACAGCTTACAAAAAGCCACTCACAGCCGCATCACCTCGGGTTGAAACGCGCACGTTCAGCACTGTCTGCAGTAATTTCTCCTTGCATTGGTGAAACAAGGCAGGGGTTTATGAGGCAATAAACCCAGTGCATCAGTGAGGTGTGTCTGGAGCCCCTCCGAACCATTGGTCGCTGGTGGCTGTCACTGCTCCCCATGCTGCCAGAAGCCACCGTCCTCTGCTCGGGGCTGAGCACCCCCTCACCCACAGGGATCAGAGCTCAGGCTGCTCACCGAACCCCGATTAAACAGCCACCATTGACCTTGCCTGAAGCAGGGGAGCAGCGCTCACAGCAGCTGCTTCCCAGGAAGACAGAAATGGGGACCTCTGGCACTGGAGCAAAGCAGCCGCGGGCTGAGCTGCTGCCCAGAGCTGCAAGCAACGCACGCAGGGTGAGCAGCAGCGGCACCAAGCTCCTCTGTGCACATGAGCTCCTGAAGGGGCCTGGGTTTAAACACGACAGGATTAGTCAAACATTTCTGAAGAGCATCTTTTAGAAGCATATTAACCCAATTTCAACTATTTGGGGTTTGTGTTTTTTTTTTTTAATTGAAGATTTACATCAACAAACAACCCAAGTTGTAACGCAGTTCTTGTATTCGGCTTCAGTAACGTAGACTCCAAACAATGCTAAAAGGTTCCTGATACGTCAGCCCCTCATCTGAGATGCTTCTAAGAAGTAAAAGGCACCGAGTGTTGCTCAAAAACAAGAGAAGAGGAAGGGTCAGCGAGCCGGCAGCACCCTCCTGCTGCACGTGGGCATTTTGGGACGGAGCTCCGAGCGCCGGCATCCAACCCGGAGGTGCTGCACCAAACGGTTTCAGCCTGATTCACTGCTTTTTGCTGCCCTGCTCAGAAAGGACGGCTGAGCTCCCTGCTGCTGGAAACATCTCCCCTGTTCTGCTGCCGTGCCTGAACACGCCGTCGTACTTCACAGCGTGGTCCTCTGCTAGGAAGGCAGCAGCCTTGGCGTTAGCTCATGTCAGAGATGACTCCTGCGTGAGAAAATCTCTCCTTCTTCTTTTTTCTTCTTGCAAACAAACTCAGACTTCACGCCCGCAGCCCGAGCACAGATTAATTCTCCTCGTCACCTCGCCGTGACGCAGCCCGCTCTGCTTGCAGGAGCCGTTCCCATGGCTCTGCTTGGCACCGAATCGCGCCGGTCAGCGCGTGCCAGCTGCCTTATCAGTTATGTGCAAACACGAGAGGAACAAACTCACAACGGCATGCAGCTAAAACCTTCTGAACCACAAGCATTTGGGGGCCTTCCTAATTCAGCTCGCCTATGCAATCAGCTTTCTGAAGGCCAACCCTATCCAGACCGGCAGCGTGGCACGAAATCTTCACTTCCAGCACAAAAGCAAACTGAATAAAAAAGAAATGAAATGCAGCAGTGCCAGAGACGGGCTGGCACGCCGACAAACCCACAGCCCAGCAGTGCACAGAACCGAACCCAGAGCTCCAGCACCACACCAGGCACTCGGAGGTGCCCAACGCGTGGGGACAAACTCAAAGCAAAGCAAGAGCCAGGTGTCTTCCATCGGGACTGGAGCATTTCCTGCCCGTTGAGGCAGGGCACGGCAACCAAAACTATATTAGGAAAACTTCACAGTTCCAGCCCAAGGAAAATGTTTCCTTTTGCGTCAAAAGCAAATGCACTTCACTTTGCCTCTCGCTTTTAAACTTTTAAATCAACATCACAAAAGACAGCAGCAAGCGAAGATGACTGTCAGCAACAAGTGCATTTGAGCGCTCCCTTTGCAGCGCACATATTTTGATTTTAAACCGAATGGGGGTTGGGTGGGTGCTCCCCAGCCTCGTTTCTGAATTCCGCTTCCTTAAGGTTGGGGCGCGCTGACATCACGATGCGCTGCTGCACGCGGACAGCAGGAAGCCTTCGAGGCGCTGTGCGCTCCAGAGCACCAGAGAGAAAGGGGGGCTGAGCGGAGCAGAACCACACTGAGGCCTTTGGGAAGCAGCAGCAGATCCACACGATGGCTTTGTGTAGCCTGCTGTTTCAAAGCAGGGGGCAGCACCAGCCAAAGCCTCGCGCAAGGCGCTCCGCACGACACTCGGGACTTCAGCACTTCACCTGTAGCTCCTCTGCTTCTCCTTGCTTCTCGGCAAGGCAGCGCTGCGCTCTGCCCGACGCACGCAGGGCCCGAGCAGAGCCCTGCTTCCAGGGCAGCGATGCGATGGTGCGATTGCGCCGTGAGTCACACACGGCTTGGAACTATAATAAGCTCCATCCACAAACAGCACTTCTCGCTCAGCCACCACACCCATAAAAACAGAGAGTGAAAGCCATGCTTCCCAAACCACAGCCAGCACGGCTGCACCTACCGCCGGCTCAGACCTTTGCTCTTCCAGGCAGGGAAACAACACGTGCGAAAACGCGACCTGCCTCTACCTGAACCCTTCCAAAGCCAGGCTGTGACAGGCAGCGAGGAAAATAAAGGGATCTGATCATCTGCGCGAGGGCTGAAGGGACAGACGCCCATCTGCTCGCTTTCCCTGCGCTCCCAGGCTGACATCCCAGGGAGCACACGGACCCGGCACACACATCAGTGCTTCCAGCACTAAGACAAAGTCTGCAGTGCCTCCAAAAGCACCAAAGGTAAAACATTTACCGCCGAAAGCTGACGTAAAACAACACAAACGTCAGAGAAAAGGCATGGAAGCAAAGCAGCCCGCAGCTCCCTGCGTTCTGCACTCAGGATGCAACAGCGGTCCTGGTTTGCGAGGAGTTTCGGTGCGGCTCCCAAAGGCTGAGCGGGGAGGGGATGCGCCCTGCTCCTCCATGGCAGATGCAGGGACTGCGTCACCGCTCCCTGCCCCGAGCAGCTCAGGCAAATTAAAAGAGACCACGGAAGAAATAAGAAGGGAAGGAGGGAAAATAATTAAGCACACGTCTGCTTCGTCACTTGTCTGTTTCAGAACATAGTGGGGAAAATAAAAATAAAAAAATCCAACACGCTTAACCAAATAAACGCTCCGCTGGAAATGGATTCAACCCGCAGCGCAGGGAAGATGGACCGTGGGATTCAAGATGTCAACTTTAAGGGGCTTCAATTTTCTCCTCCAAAGTGCTTTGGTTCCTCTGGGTGAAAACCAGCAAGCTGAGTGCTAATTCACAGAATCACAGGGGTTGGAAGGGCTCGTCTTCTTTTAAAGCAACGCATGTGAAACAAAGCCATCACCGCACATCTGAGACATCCACCAAAGCCATCTCAAGCTTTTGCTCATAAACACGACTGGATGACACTACAAAATGCACTGCAGACCCAGCGATGCTGGTAAAGAACTCAAAGCCCAGACCCAGGCACCCGCTGCTCTGCTGCCAGGGAGGAATCACCCCCCCGTTCCTGCCCTGCTTTACAAAGCTCCTGCAGAAGTTCCCCACGGCTGCAGCAAGGCAGCAAAGCCAGGTCTGAACTTTGGGAGCTCTTAAACAAAAACCTGCCCCACGCTGCACGGAGCAGCACTCGGCTCTGACGCAGCGCACGATGCAGGCCGCTTGCCTCGCTCTGCCCCGTCCCTCTGCAGCCTGGGTGCAAGCCTTGCCCATGGGAAAGCTCATGATGCAACCCAAGGCAAGCCAGGCAGGACTTTGGTGGCTTAAGCAGCCCAAACCTGCGCTGACCAAGCCCTGCTCTTTACCTGCTAAGCCTTATCAGAATAGCTACCAGCAAAATAAGCTACTCACATGGCTGTGCTCCAAGCACAGAGCGAGATGGAAAGCAAGGCAAAACTAACAGAGATGTTTGTTCTGGTGGTGTGAGGGGCAGACTGAGGTCGGGGTGGGTGCAGCACTGCGCTTTCTGCTCGGCACAGCCGCGCCTGAACCCAGATTCCCTGGGTCTTGAAGACAGAGCCTTGGAAGCCCCCGCAGGACTGCGGATCTGTGGCACAATCTGTGCTGCTCCAGGACACCACGCTGCCTCTAACAGAGGGAAAAAGCTCTCTTAAAAAAGAAATAAATGCTGTTGCTGAAGAAATTCAGAGCGCGAGGAATGCAGCAGTTCAGCAAGAGTTGCACTTCACACACCTCTGTTACAACTGTTTTCATGCGCTTAGCTTCTCTTAGGAGAGAGCTTTACCCTATTTTCATGGGTTACAATCACCTGCTTTCCTTTGCTCTAAATACAGCTGTACTAATTTCAACATCCAATGATTCTAAAGCTTGAGCTGCAGAACACAGAGGTGCAGCAGGGGAACGGAGCCTCAAAGCCACGCGGACGTCAGCTTCCAACGCAGAGCCGATCCTCTGCCTCCGCAGCTCTGCTCTGCACCCATTCCTCTTTTAAGAGGGTTTGTACTTTCCAGGTTAAATTCCAACCCCCGCCTTTCTATTTCCAAGCAGCCCTCAAAGCAAAGCAAGGGCTCACACTTCAAGAGCCCACAGCAGCGCCTCAACACGGAGCTGCTCAGCACCAAACACACGGCAGCGCAGTGAGCCCCGGCAGCAGGGCCACACTGCCACGAGCTGCAGGATGACCCGTCACAGCTCCCCTCCTGTGGCAGCCAAACATGAGGCACGTACCTAAAACAAACACGTGGAAACCCAGCCTGAGACAAATGCACCTGCTGAAATCAGGCCATGACTATTTCCAGCCCAGAACCAGGCTCCGCAGGGCCGAGCACTTTGCTCCCAGGGGCTGCAGGCAGGCAGAACCCCTGCACACCAGGCACAGCTGCTTCCTTCTCCAGTGAACCTTTCTGCGTCAGTATCAGTCGCTTGAAAAGAGGGGCTTGCAGTCTGCAGCACGGTCAGAGCCGAGGCACTCGTTGGAGGGACGCTCCCTGCCCATGCTGGGCAACGTCACATCGCGCCGTCACTGCGCCACATCCAGCAGCAGATATGGCACCAGCAGCTTTAGGAAGTTTCTCAGCTGCCAAATGCAGCAGAATAAAGGCCGTCAGCTCTCCTGCCCCATCCTACACTCTACGCTCCCACTGTCAGCTTCCTTTTTCAGCAGGAAAAAAAAAGTGCAGGTAAACACATTAAGTATCACTTCTGGTGGCCCACACCACGCACAACTTGAGACCACGCTGTCTCACATCACCACCTCAACTCTGTCCTCACACTCCTTTGGAACAGCAGCTTTGTCATGCCGCAACTATTGCCCCAAGGCCAGGCTGGATGTGGCTCTGGGCAGCCTGGTGGTTGGCAACCTTTACCTGTGGCAGGGGGTTGAAACTAGATGATCTTTGAGGTCCTTTTCAACCCAGGCCATTCTATGATCCTGTGAAGTTTGCCTTTACAATTAGTGCTGTGAGGCATTGGGCTTTAACAGCTTTTCCTTAAGAAGCATGAAATCCCAAGCAGCTGTGCTATCAGCATTTCACACTGCAGCTTGCTGCTCTCCCGAGGTCAGCGGGGGCCAAACACTGCGTGAGGCACAGGACGTCGGAAACCCAGTGCTGGGAGCCCAAAGCTTCAGGAGCTCAAGGCCTGGTGAGTGGAGCCCAAAGCCTGGTGCCTGGAGCCCAAAGCACAGCTTCAGGCGCCCAAAGCCTGGCGTCTCAAGCTCAAATCTGCAGCTCCAACAGCACCGAGCTCAGCCATGCTGAGAGCTGGGAACTCACACTGTGCTCGGACAGAAGAAATCCAGCACTGTCAGCAACCCGGCGCAAACAACTCCAGCCACCACGTTTGGACTTTTCCAGCTCTGCGCCCGAAGCTGACGATAGCACCGTTATTCACAAACCGCCCTGCGATTCGAGGCTGAAAATCGCACCCTGTGCCAGGTTGACACGCCGTGCCATCCATGCCCACGCTGACGGCACCCCCGGTTACCGCCCGTCCATCACCGCGGGATCCCTGCGGGTGCCGGGACTCAACCTCGCCGACCAGCGCCCTGCGGTGACCGGGCAGGAGGCGGTTCTTCTCCCGAGCTCTGGAGCCGAGAGTTCCACGGCCATTTATTTCCACTCTCCCGTCCTTCGACCACGGCGGAGCTCAACGCCGGCAGCGGCCGCAGGAAACGGCGGAACCGCGGAGCCGCGCGGGTCTCCAGGTTCCAGGGAGCGATGAGGCCGAGCGGCCGAGAGCGGCGGAAAGCAACAGAGCGCCGTTCTACGGGACGGCGCGGCACCGCCCGCACCCACTGGCGCTCCGTCCCGGCTCCGCGGGGCCGACCCCAGCCGCCGGGGATCGGCGACGGCGCGCTGGGTCTTCACGCCCGAATCGTGGCTAAAGGCTCCGGGGGGGGAGCGGCTCCGGCGCCGGGCCCCGCCCGGGATGACCCCCCCCACGGCCCTCCACCGCACCGGGCCGCACCGCGGGGCCCGGGATCGTTGGGAGCAGGGGGATCCCCACGGCCCCCCGACCCAACGGCGGCCGCGCAGAGCCGCTCCGCCGAGCCCGGCCCGGCCGCGAAGAAAACTTTCCCGAGCGCGGCGCCAGGGTTTACCTGCGAGCGGCTCCGTAGCGCTGCTCCGCCGCCGCCGAGGCCGCGCTCCCGGAGGGGCGGGAGGGGAGGGGACCGGGGGAAAGGGGAGGGGAGCGTGGTGCCGCCGCCGCCGCCGCCGCCCGCCCGCCCGGAACGCCGCGCCGCCCCCGTTCCCGCCCGGAACGCTTTCGGGGGCGCACGCGGCCACCCCGCGGGGCAGCGCCGGGCCAATGGCGGCGCGACGCAGCCCCGCCCCGCCCGCACGGCGCTTGCGCAGGGATTGATGGGGGGGGGGGTGAATGGGATGGGGTGGTGGAGGAGTCCTGCTGTGTGCGTGGGGCTGTGGCCCTGCACCGGGCCTTACCGTGTGTGGGGCCTTCGTGGGGTCTGCGTTTCTGTGCAGGACCTGTAAACTTGAGTGGGGTCTGTGCGTGGCCTGAGTGCGCCCCCTACTCTTCTCATGGGCCCTGTATCCCCTGCATGGGACCCGTACCCCTGTATGGAGCCTATATGGGACCTGTACCCCTATATGGAGCCTGTGTGGGCCTGTACCCGTATGTAGAGCCTGTGAGGGACCTGTACGCCTATATGGAGCCTATATGGGACCTGTACCCCTATATGGAGCCTGTGTGGGACCTGTAACCCTGTATGGAGCCTGTGTGGGACTTGTACCCCTATGTGGAGCCTGTGTGTGCCTGTACCCCTATAGGGAGCCTGTATGGGACCTGTATCCCTATAGGGAACCTGTATGGGACCTGTACTCCTATACAGAGCCTGTGTGGGACCTGTACCTCTATATGGATCCTGTGTGGACCTGTACCCCTATATAGAGCTCGTGTGGGACCTGTACCCCTATAAAGAACATACAACACTGGCAGGAAGTTCCCACTCTTTCCCATTCAGTTCTCACAGAGGTTCCTGTGTCTGCCGGAAGAACCCACAGCACACGGCCCTGCTGAGTTTCCCAGCCCCAGTCTTGTGTGGGGACAGCAGGGCGCTGAGTGGGCCGGGGCACGGTGCGTGGTGGGCAGCACAGCCCTGCTGCTACGTGCCTCACATTCCCCGTGCTGTGGGTGCTCGCGGCCAAAGGCAAAGCATGCTGAAAATGTGCGCTGGTGCTGCTGTTCAGAGCTGGGAGGATGCGCCCTCACAGAGCCCAATCAGAAGGGCTGGTGGCACTCGTGCCACTTGCGCGCTCCAGTTCTGCCCTGCTGCAGGAGCCTCCAGGTGGGAGTTTTGCTGCTCCGGTTCATCTCTCTCCATACACGTTTTCCTGGTGCAGCACAGTGGAGGTGGGGATGGGCTTCAGGGACTGGCGAAGGTCGGTGGCGAACCCCCACATGGGGCCCGTCATGTGCGGCATTCAGCTGATCCGGCACTGAATCACAGCCTTTGTTCTCCACCAGCAACCTAGCGTTGTTTATGCCTCTCACAAAAGGATTGTTTATCGTGTCGGGCACAGAAAAGTCCAGTAAAGAAAGAACACACTGTGCCCTGGAGTCCCGGCCCCCCAGGAGCCTTCCCCACCACCCCTCACTGCAGTGTTTGTTCAAAGCAGAGATCTTTCTGAGTGCCCCCCATTTCCCAATGCAATCAATAGCGATGTGTGGCAAAAAGTCCTGCTGCGTGTGCAGGCTTTGTGTCATCCTCCTCCTGTGCCGTTTCTTTCCAGCTGCTTGCAGCTATGGTGACAGGCCAGCAAGGCAGAGTGTTACATGAAAATGAAATCTTCCCTCTTTTCTGCCAGTTCTAATTTAAACTTTTCGGTTTCCATAGCTGGGATAACTGACTTTGTCAATGAATTTGCCTCTGTAAGTGCCACTGACAGAAGAGAGGAATGAGGCCTCCGCAGCTCTCATCAGCGATGCTGGCACTGCCCCGCTAGCCAAAACCAGGCAGGGGTACAGCCACAGAGACACCGGCCCCTTGGGCTTCTGACCCAGCTACAGCCGCTGCTGAACAGCCCAAGACCCGAGGAGAAGCTGGCCTGAAGGAAAGGCTCAAATGCTGGGGTTGCAGAGTGCCGCTGCACCAGCTTGTCTGAGCCCATCGACTCCCAGTTTGCCACTAACACCCTTCCTTGTGCCTTCTCCCAGGCAGCCTCCCTCATGCTTAAGAGATGAGCTCTGCCAGCAGCTGACAAGCGGTTCCTCCAGGCTTTCCCCTTTCCTTGTTTCGCAGGGCGCCCATCGAAGTCCTCCTCCAGGACTGAGGTCAGCGGTGAGCTCAGTCTGCGCAGACCCCCCCCGTCTCCCCATTCCTCAGTTTGTTGATGCTTTTCTCACATGGGTGGGTAAAGATTCTCTTGCTCTTCTCCACTGCCAAACCCCCATGCACCCTGCTCCTGGCCAGGACTTCTGGCAATCACACACTGCGTAAGGAGCGTCAAGCAACAAGTACTTCTGCAGGCAAAGGCAGCTGAGCAGCTCAGCTCCTCTCCTGCAGGAATGCAGCACAGAGCCCAGAGGCTGCTATGCCACGTCCTCCAGCAACTGCGCACCGTTCCACCGCCTGTATGGAGCCTATTCACCTCAGTGCTTTTCCTGGTACTGCTCTTCCAGACATGCGACCGTCTGCTTCCAGATGTCGACCCCGATTTCACCCAATGCTGTGACCCTGTCACTGCAATTCGGAGTCTCCATGGAGCAGGATGCTGCCAGACATCCAGCAATCACGGCTCCTTCTGTCAGCAGATGCTAAACTTGGAAGTGCAGGATGGTCCTTAAAATACATCCTGGCACCTGGGTGGGAATTGGGCCTGGCTGCAAAATGCAGAGCAAGGAAAGTGCTTTTTGGAGGAGAGTGCAGGCAGCAGGCGTGAGTCTGCCGAGACGACTCGATCCCACTGGGATCCAATCCCATTTCATCAGTGCAGCGCTCTCAGCGTGGGGCACAGTGATGAAGGGCGACAAATGCTTTTCCAGCAGTTTGCCAGATGACTTCAAGTGACATTACTGCAGCGTCACCTGCACAGCAGTGCTGTTTCGGGGGCTCTGACTCTGTACAACCCTGAGAGAAACTGGTGTGAACCCGCAGCATGGCTGCTTCTTCGCCCACCCTGCGTGCAAAAGCAACCCTGAGCAGAACGCAGGTCTGCATGCCGGGGTAACAACACAAAATGAATGGTGATGGCGGGGCAGCTTCCAAATTTGCTCACCTTCTGCCCTGCCAGGCTGGCAGGAACGGCACGATGCCATCCCTGATGCCAGGCGCCGCGGCCCTTTGCAGGACAGCACGGTTCTGTTCTGCCGCTCGCTGTGGTGCCGCCGCTCTTCCAGCAGCGTGATGCGAGCTGCTCAAAGCTGCGTGGAGTCTCACCCACCTACGCCAGCGCTGCCCTGCCCTCCAGCCCTCCAGAGTCCGTTTATGGATTTTATTTCATTTTATTTCTTTTCCCGTTTGGATGAAAGCTTTCTCAGAATTTCCTGGCTGGAAATGTCACCGCAGCTCCTGCACAAGTCGCTCCTCAGGTGCCAGATAAACGATGGTGCTTTGCACTTCTGAAGAGTCTTTCATCTGAGGATTTCGGAGGACTTCAATGCATTAGCCCTTCCAACAGGTCCTGCCTTTACTCCGTTCACTTTTTATAGATGTGGGTGCAGCCCTCAGTTCTGGGAGGTTTGTGGACCCTTTGCGTTCCCAATGTGTCAGCTGCAAGGTGGGTGGAGGGCAGCAGGATTCCCAACATCCAGCCCCAACGAGCCATAGCAGAAAGTAAAAACTTCACTTTGGACAGCCCAGTGCCAACTGCTGCTGTGAGAGTGCGAGGTCTGAGCAGCACCGTGTGTGCCCCTATTCAGAGCACGAGCAGAGGAATGGTACAAGATAAATCGCTCTCACTCAGTTTCTTTGTGATGAAAGCAGAGCCTTCAATTTGCTGTTTGGGTTTCAGCTGTCAGAAATCATGCGAGAGAGAAAAAAATGCAGGGAAATGGAGGAGTGAGGCAGTGCTGGCAAGAGCTTTGCTTTGGGAAACCCCAAAGGAGAAGTCAAATCTGAGCCGACTCTGGGTCTGGATGGACCTGGTGCACCCATGAACCGTTCAGTTTAACTTTGTGACAGCTGGGGTGGGCCGTCTGGTTCTTAATGCCTTGAAAATTCAAACAAACAAACAAACAAACAAAACCCCACACGTTTTAAAACAAATTAAAAGCCCATAAAAACAGAGGCAAACAGAAGCCTTGGGTCACATTTGTCTTGGAAACTGAAAATCACCACCCCTTCTATGAAGAGCAAGGAAGACAAAATGCGTCCATGGCTTTTGGCATGGAAGCCTCTGCTGGCTGCTGCTGCTGTCGAGCCCCAGGTGCCCTGAGGTTCACACTGAGTTTCCTCCTTTGCGAGCACCACAAATCAGTGCTGCTCCCCGGCCTCGGTTCAGCCACGCTGCACTGGGAGCAGCCTCCAGGAGCTGACTCTGAGCTTCCAAACTCTTCCAGCTCCGCAACAGCGATCCTCAGTCCTCTGGCAGCACGGAGCATCATCACACAACGGGCAAAGCAGAGAGGTTTTCTGCTTCTTCTGAAGCTTCAGCCGTCGATCATCGGCAGAAGGAATCGGCCATGTGTGCAGCACAGCACGGGGTACCAAAGCACAGCTAAAAGCCTGCCGTCCTTCCAGCATCCCCAGCAGCCTCACAGCATGACAAGCCAGCACCTCTGCAGCACTTTGCATCACGGATGCAAAGGGAGATTAAAGTACGGCCCTGACTGAGTGCAATGACTCGCCTGGATTTGCTGGGGGACGTTAGGATAAAGCAGTGGAGTGCCATAAAGAGGATAAGGGATTGGAGTCAGCGAGGATCAAGACAGAGGAACAGATGGCGAGCGCTGCCAAGACGCCGGAGAAGCGAGCTCAAGGCACGGGCTGCTGTCAGCGCTCTGAGCAGCGCTCATCCAGCAGCAAAGAGAAATTCTGACAACAGAGCGTGGGGATCTGGGGCACAGAGTCCTTTCGGCTTCACTCGGCCTTGACCAGTTGGCTCTGGACTGACTTGTGAAGATGTCTTCAAGGTGACGGAAGGCTTTTCTTGCCTTAAAACTCACTGGTGTTTTTCCAAAATTGCATGGGGTGGCCAATGAACTCCACGTAACTGATGTATGCGTGGTGCTTCCAAAAGGCAGCCGCTGAGGTTCTGCACCCAAAAGCACCTTTGGTCTTTTTTTTTTTGGTTTTTTTCCCTATGTTTCCCCCCATCACAAAGGAGAAGCACAATAAGGTCATGAAAAAATAATGAGGTGAAGTGAACCGCTGCACATAATGAAGTGCACTCATTTTCCAAGGGCAACAGGAAACCACAAGGCTTGCTGTAGGCCAGCTGAATAGATGCAGAAATGGTTCCCAAGGCACCTAAAGGAGTTGCTTGTATTTACTGGATGGGGACTGGTGGATGCACACATGTTGCTTCCTGTTGGCGGGGAGATAGGTAAGGAAAATTATTTCGCTGTAATGAAAAGCAGAGGAAGGAACATCACGAGAGGCACGGGCACAGTCGTTTCCAAGCAACTCTTCTATTTTTCAAAGTTAGCAAGGATTTCAATTCCGTCCTGCTGGCAGCAGTTCGCTTTGCCAGCGGTCTGTTTTTCCTCTCTCTGTTTCTGAGGTCATTACCCCTTTCCTGACGCGAGAGGAACATCGCTTTGTTGCTGAAGCGAACAGGTTAATTGAGAGGCGCAGTGCTTCGTTTCTGGCACCCCTCCATGGCTGTGCTTGCTCTGTGATGGGCCGCTCTGATGTCTGCAGAGGCAGAGCCGTGGCACGCGCGGATGGGAGAAGCAGGACACAGGTGAAAAGCTGACAGAAAGACGGGAGTTGTCCATGCTGGCATGCTCACACCGTTGGGTCCCCCAGTGCTTGCAGGACTGCTTCCACCGCAGCTTTGCACGTGAAGCGATAACAGGGCGCATGGAAGGGCTACCATCTCTGCCACCTCGACGGTTCTGCTCTCAATAACTGCAACGCCAGAGGTCGGCCAATGGTCCTTCGGGCACAGCGACATCGGTGCAGAGCAGGGGCTGCCGTCAGAGCAGCAGTGACGTCTGCTCCAAAGGGCACGGCTGAATTCCCACAGCCGCTCGGTGAGTCTGGCTCAGACCAGCCCCAAGAAGCAAGCAGACAGCAGTGATCCCGCGGCACTGCTCACGTCGGGGGGTTTCCTAAGCTCGAGGAAGTCTGCATTGCAACCTGAATCGCCAGGACTCGGTAAATCTCAAAGATGGTGAAGGAGCCGACCTTGGCCGCTGCAGCACAGATGGTGGAAAGATCTTCCCCTACATTAAGAAGGAAACAGAACAATGTGAGACAGCGGCGCACGAATCAAAGGTGGCAGAGGGAAGGGATGCTGTGGGGAAACGTGCCGTGCCCATGCATGCTGCCTCGGCCTCGCAGTGAGCAAAGGAACACCTTCTCCTTTTTTCACTCATGGAGATAAAACTGATCTCTTAAAATAGCCAGCACCGTAATCCTGGGACAATCCTCCTAGCTAAACTTAGGCACCCAAATCTGCCTCGGAGCAATTACTGTGCTGTGTGAAAAGTGACTGGGCCGCAGCAACCACCAGCGAGACCAGCAGGATTTCAGTGCGAACGCAAACTCTTCTCTGGCAGCGTGAAATCAGGCTGGGCTCCAGCAGCAGAGCAGAGCTGCAGCCCTTTTCTACGGCTGAAGGTCCTGTAAGCACAACGCTTTATCTCCAGATGTGCCCAGCGCTCCCTGCATCGGGCCGGAACCCAGCAGCCGATGCCTCGACGTGGAAATTCGCACCCCAAGGGAGCCGCAGCGCCACGGCTCTGGGTGCACTGATGGGTGTCATTCATTCCGCGGTGCATCGCCCGGAGTCTTCTGCACCAGTCTGAGTCGCAGCGGTCGTGCAATGGAAGAATGTCCCACCCACAGCAATGACACGAGTTTCAAATCCCTTTTATCTTAAAATATGAAAATAGCAAAATAACTCCCGCCTTATTTTTGGATTCGCAGTTCCTTGAGGCAAATCCATCGCTACAGGAAAACGGCAGAAGCGTCAAAAGGCATCTGCATTCCTTCAGGGACCTTAAAAGTTGCATTGAGGGAGCTCACGCCCCAGGCTTATTTATCATCACTGGCACTGTTACAAAACCCATCCCAAGGAAATTGGTCAAATAATGAAACGATGACCACTTTCCAGACGCTGTATCACTTCAAACCTAAAGAAGGCCAGAAAGCAATAGGCTGCCATTAAACACCATTTCTTCTCTTCTTTGCAGCCTTCGCGCACAGCAAGCACTGCAGGCTGCCACGCGGACCAGCACCAACTCCTGAGCAAGGCGCTAAAGACCAGAAATGAAACCAGGTGCACGAAGTCATGGTTTTTTGTCCAGAGAAATCTTGGAAGAGATAAAAAAGCATCAATTTTATACATAATTCCCTGGCCTGTAAGGCTCTGTAGGAAGATCACCCTGAGCGATAGGATGGAATAGATCTGAAACGCGCTCCTGGCGGGCAATCTGAGCACTGCTGGAAGTCAGCGCGTTCCTTGCTGACCCAAAGGGGAGCTGCTTAATTGGAGGCGAAAGGCAGGATTTGTGCATCGATCCATTTCTCTGTAAGCAGGGACAGTTTGACGCCCTGTTTGCTCAGCCCCTTGTAGCTCCGCCATTGGAAATAGCAGCTAATCCCAGCTGCGGTTCTTACTGCGATCAGTGGGAGCGAATCTGTGGACATGGCTGAATTGGAGCCGGTGCTCCTGGAGCAGAGCATCGCCTCGTTGCACTCAACCTTCAGCAACGCTCCTGGTGCCTTGAAGCTGGAAGCGATCTGCTCTGCTTGGCCACGCGCTCAGCAGCACAGCAGAGAGCTGCGCAAGCCTGCAGCAGAGGCCTGCAGTGAGGGATGCACCCCTGTCTGCCACAGAGCAACGGGTCACTGGTGCGACATCAGCCCTGCGGCAAATCTCAGCTCCTAAACTTCAGTAGGAGTTGAAATGAATAAAAAAAAAATGCGATTTTAGGCATAACGAGCAGAAGGAGTGGAAAAAGGAGAGCTGAGAACTGTGGGAAGAAGAGTGAAAAAACTTCTCAGAATATGAGATTTGCAGAAACGTCCGAATGGGCGATAGAAGAAAAAAAAGGCTCTAATGCCATCTTTCCCGAATAGAAAAATGATCCGTGTCCGTTCTTCCCGTCTGACAGCATGAGAAACATTGGCTGACACACCTGAAGGCCGTGCTGCCGTTCAACAGGACCTGGACAGATCAGAGCTGGGCTAAGAGGAGCCTGATGAGGTTGAACAAGAGCACGTGTGGAGTCTGACAGCTGGAGAGGAACAACTGCAGCGTCAGTGCAGGACGGGTGGTGAGCTGCTGGAGAGGAGCACTGATGAGATCAAGTCTTTGAAAGGGTTGATAATTGCAGGACGAGGGGAAACGGCTGGACGAGGAGGGAGGGCAGCTGGAGGCTGGGGGTCAGGGAAGTTGTGTGCTGGGAGAGCGGTGAGGGGCTGAACAGCTGCCCAGAGAGGCTGCGATGCCCCGTCCATCGCTGGAGGGGTTGGAGGCCAGGCTGGATGGGGCCCTGGGCAGCCTGGGCTGCTGTGAAACGTGGGCAGGTTGGCATGCAGGGTGGGGTTGGAGCTCCGTGAGCCTGGAGTCCCTTCCAAGCCCGGCCGTTCTGTGACTCTGTGATGGGAAGGACCTGGGGGTCCTGGTGGCCAGCAGGTCGCCCCCGAGCCATCATTGTGGTCAGCAAGGCTGTGGTGTCCTGGGGAGCATTACAGAGAGCATGGGCAGCAGGACGAGGGTTGTTCTCTTCTCCCTCTGCTCTGCTCTGTGGGGGCCACATTCAGAATACTGCGTCCAGTTCTGGGCTGCTCGTTCACAAAAGACAGGGCTTTCCGTGAAGGAGTCCAGCCACAAAGATAATGAATGGCCTGGAGCATCTCCTGCATGAGGAAGGGCTGAGTGGCCCGGGTCTGCTCAGCCTGGGGAAAAGAAGACTGAGAGGAGACGTGATAAATGTGTGTATGTATCTAAAGGGAGGTGGGGGACAGATGGATGAGGCCAGGATCTTCTCGGCAGTGCACAGTGATAGGATGAGGAGCGACGGCCTCAGACTCGAACATGAGTTCAGTACTGACATGCAGAACAACTTCTGTACCGCCGGGCTGCCCAGGGAGGTTGTGGAGCCTCCTATGAGACACTCAAGACCCTTCTGGATGCCGACCTGCACCAGGAAACTGCTGTAGCAGAGGGTGGGACCCTTCCAAACCCCGCGATCCTGTGATTAAGCTGCGTACCAAAAAGGCATCAACTCCTCCACGAGCTGTGCGAGGAAACAACCACCGCAAAGCAGCGGAATCCAGCCATCGCAGCCGCGTTCAAAGCGCTCGCAGACCGCAGCGCCTCCCCGGCCCGGCGCCGGCGCTTTCGGACCAACGCGGCGCAGCGGCCGCACGGAGCGCTGCTCGCCTTTTCCCGCTCCGCTGGCGCCCTCTGTCGGAGCGCTGCGGGAACTGCACCGCCGTTCTAAAACGCCGTCGGTCCTTTGCAGCTGCCCCCATTAGTCGCGTTTTGGGGCTGTTTATGTTTAATTCGTTGTCTAACCTGAGCTGCTGCCGGCTTCTCCTTACGCTCCAGTGCTTAATGAAAGCTGATGAATAGAAATTCTGAAATAGCCGCAGAATACGGCAACTCAACAGCTGTATTTCTACAAATATGCTACAAAAACATGTTGTGTATTTTCTTCTTCAAATCGAGACACAAAAATTGGACCCAGGCTGCCATGCAGGCAGTCAGACATAGCATGGGGACCGGGTGAGTGACCCGGGAATGCAACCCACTGATGTCAGTGCCACAGTGGTTTCCCACTGCCACCAGTCACAGCCCAATGGTTTCACCCTAATCTCTCTCGCCCTGCCGGGTTGAGCCGCACGCAGTGAACGGCCGTTCCTCCTCAGGTCGCCGCCGCCGTGCTTTCTCTCCGTTCAACTCTCCGCCAGCTCTCTGCCCTTCCCCCTCTGCCGGAGCGCACGCGGCTCGGGGCGGCCCTGCGGCAAACCGTTCCGACTCCTTCCTTTGGTTTGCTTTTTCCCGGGGCTCTGCCCCCCCCGTCACGGACTTCTGTCGAGGGAGAACCTCGCGACAGAGCTGTCGGAGCGGGTCCAGAAGGGCTCCGAGGGCCGGAGCAGCTCCCCTGCAAAGAAAGGCTGAAGGGGCCGGGGCGGTGCGTCGTGCGGAAGGATCTGCGGGACTGCGCGGTGGCCTCGCGCTCCTTCGAGGGAGCTGACAGACAGCAGGGAGAGAGACTGGGAACGCGGGCAGGCTGTTGCAGGACGGGGCCGCGGTTGGACGCCGAAGGAAGGGAAACCGAGGCGTCCCGTGAAGAGGGAATTCCGTCCAGGGAGAGCAGTGCGGCTGTCCCGGCCCTGGAGGCGCCCAAAGCCGCGGGGCGGAGCTGGGCGACCCGAGCAGGCGGTGCAGCCAGCCCGCGGCAGGGCTGGTGGCGCCGAGAAGCTTCCTTCCAACCGCCACCGCTGGATCGGACGGTTCTGCGAGCCTTTCGGCCCCGTGCCACCCGTCCATCCGCGCGCTACGCGTTCTGTGATCTCGAAGGTCCCTGCCGTGCCGCCCGCGCGACGATTCTCTCCTTCCTTCCGTCACTCAGACGTGGAGAGCCACCCCAGTGACAGCGGGTGACAACCGGGACCGTGGCGATGGCACCGGTTGGATTCAGGGGGGCACACGGGGACACCGCGTGGGGACAGCGACGGCGGGGACGGGCGCCAGGACGGACAGATGGCGCCCGGGGACAGCAGTGACGGCACCGGGTCCTGGCTGGGTGTCATGGTTCTATGTTTTTGTTTTTGTTTTTTGTTTTGGGGTTCCAGTATTCCACATCAGAACATCGTGCAGTGCACGGGGCATTAAAGTGTCATTGCCCCAATCCCAGGTACCGATCCCTGTGCATTACAGCAGGCACGGGATCTGGCCCTTCCAGGTGGGGCCGCTCTCCTGCTGCCTTGCAGTGGGTGCTGGAGGTGCTTTCCTGGCCGTTCCAAGCTGTTCAGGTTTGAATCGGTCCCGGGAACTCTCTCTCTCTTATCTTGTTTGATTTATTAATCTCAATATCAATTAAATTATATATATTGTGTTATTTTGTATTCCAATATTATAGTAAAATAAGTTTTCCTCCATAGATTGTTGCCGCCGCTCTTTTCCTCCCTTCCTTCCTTCCCATTTTTTTGTGGGACTGGGGTGGGGGGCAGGGCAGAGGCCTGTCGCCCTGTCACGGACATGGATGGATCTGGTCAACTCCGTGACACTGGGACAGAGGCCGTGTGCGGCTGGCGGCATCGCGAGCAGCTGGGAGCGAGGACAAGGAGCCGAAAGGAACGGCGGCACGTCCGACGGGGGCAGCGGCAGCGACCCGAGGGCTGGCACTCAGCGGTGCTGCACTCGGGCAGCCGGGGCTCCGTGCCGAGGACCCGTGGGGCGGTGGGACCGGGAGGGGCGGTGGGTCCCGGGGGGATGAAGGGACGGCGGGGAACGAGGGGGTGTCCTTACAAAAGCGAGACGCCACTCGGCTGCTGAAGGTGACCTCGGAATGAGTTTTATTTACCAAAGGCGCCAGGAGGTCGCAGAGAACCGGTCCGAATGTAGAGAGAAGTTGGACCGAGGCCGGCAGGGAGGCTGGCAGGCATCGAATGGGTGACGTGGTGGGCGAGCCGGGAATGGATCCCCCGAGTTCCTCGGCCAGTGGGGAAAGGGAGCGTGTCGCATGTGGCCAGGAGGTAGGGCCTGAAAGGGGTCGGAGCTTGGAGAACGTCCACAGCAATTTCTGTCTGTAGGCCGTCCCTTGAGTCCAAAAGGGAAATGTGTTCCAAACCCCTCCATCACCTCCTGGAGCATCCAAGCGAGTCCGAACATCACGGTGGGGCTGGGGGGGCTGGGAGGTGCCTTCCAACCCAACTCAGGTGCTGAGATCCTGTGATTTGATGAAGAAATGCTTCTGTGCGTCACAGGGAGACCCGAGGCTGAACTGTGGCCGGCCCTCCTCTCGGGTCCAGAGTGGGGAGCACGAAATCGCCCTCCATGCCCCCAGCTGCTGGGCGTGCCCTGCTCATGGGCCGGCTGTGCCCCTGCCCATTGTGACATCACAGCTGCCCTCTGTGACATCACAGCTGCCCTCTGTGACATCACAGCCCGCCAAGGGCTGCAGCTGGCAGAGCCCCAGTGGGCTCAGAGCTTTTGGGACCGTGGTGCTGAGAGGACGTGCCGCTTCCAGGGCTCATCTTCGCTGCGATGGCGAGGAGAAAGGCTGCGACCGCAAGGCGCCCCAGGGCACCTAAGTGCCCCGCAGGGAGCCGGGCTGTCGGCGAGGGCCAGCAGGTCCCCGCTGGGGACGCATCAGCGCAGGGGCAGAGGTACGAGGTGGGGGGAACCGGCCGGGGGCATCGGGCCGGGGGCAAGCGCGCACACAGCCCTCGGTGGCCCAGGGAGAGGGGCAGCCGGGGGAAGCCTCTGGTTTGACCCTCACTGCAGCCGGGACGGCGCTGGGGGGCAGCCCAAGGCCCGTCCTCTGGGAGGTCCTCTGCGGAGGCTGCTGCCGCCTGCCTCGGCTCTCACACCGTGGGACCGGTGCTCACAGAATCACAGAATCACAGAATCACCCGGGTTGGAAGGGACCTCAAGGATCATGCAGTTCCAACCCCCCTGCCCAGCAGGGCCACCAAACACACACATTCAGATCAGGTTGCCCAGGACCCCGTCCAACCTGGCCTTAAACACATCCAAGGATGGGGCATCCACAACCTCCCTGGGCAGCCCGTTCCAGGGCCTAACCACTCTCCTTGTAAAGAAACCAGGTGCTCAACCAGGTTCTTTCCTCCCGCAGAAGCCTCTGTGAGCCGGCGGAATTGAGCGGGCCTTTACCAGCATCAGGTCCTGCCTCCGCTGGCCAACAGCGTTCAGTGTGGCGTGAAGCAGCCAAAAGAACTGCAAGACGCCTGGCTGCTGCTGCTTCACAGCACAAGATGAACCGCGCCAGAGTGTTCGTCGCACTGTCTCTGGTGCTTCTTGGTGAGTCCCGATGAGCAAACATCCCGCAGCGACCACGGGGCTGTGCTGGATGAGGTCCGTGTGAGCAGAGGCCTTCAGAGGCACTGCAGCACCAGCGCGGCACTTCTGCCTTCCTATCCTGGCCGCCTGCTTGCTCCACAGCTGCTCTCCACCTCTGGGTCCCACTCAGCCCGAGAGCTGCTGCGGTCCCCCCAGCGTTAGGATGCGGACCGAGGAGGACCCCACGGCCCCGGTGCCGCTTCTCGAGGACATCCTCGAGTCGGCCTTGCTTTGGCCTCCCTGTAGGGCTGCCGTTCTGCCCGCCACGCTGCTTTCGGTGCCGCCGGGTGCAGCCAGGGGAAATGGGAGCAGCGCTGGGGCACCGAGCTGCACCACGGGGCCGCGGGGCTGCAGTGCCCTGAAGGCCGTGGGCAGAGACATGTCCTCAGCCCGCACCATTCCCGACATCCTCCGCCCACCCGCGGCTTCCCAGGCTCCAAGGAAAAGCCAGCATGGGCACAGGACCAGCAGCAACCCCTGCACTGACGACCTTCTCTCTGTCTTTCCAGTTGCAGTCGCTACCCAGGTGTATTTCACTGTGTCTTTGTGGAGATTCCAGAAAATACAGAGAGACACGGAGGCACAGGTCAGTGGCCGTGGGCTC
>NW_024884395.1:7428-12831 GCF_019232065.1 Centrocercus urophasianus | reverse complement strand
ATATGGGAGACCTGACTGCCAGTGAGGACAGAGGTAAAACCTTGTTCCGTACTCAGCTTTTTTTGTATCTGTTTTTGCCAGCAGAAAACTTTCTGTGCCTTCAGCTGCTTGAGGTCTTTTCCAACCCAAGCCATTCTATTATTTTATGATTCTGCTGGTGAAATAAAAAGCCAGAATTTCCTCTTGCCTTTAGTAGTGTCAGGATTTCACACAGGAGATATACCGCTTTAGTTTCCATACAGTTTACTAGTCCTCCTTCCTAAGTGCCATTCCTACTTCCCATTCTTAATATGACCAGGCTCATTCCATCACAGATGGTTTAATTATAATATTTTATAATTGTTTGTTATTGTTCATTATTAAGAGCTGTTATTAAGAGCTGTTTAAATTGATGCACTTCTTTGACTACTTATTAGTGATTAAGTCTTTCTGTTTTGGAGCCTACTAAATCAGTAGAAAAACAAAGTGAAAATCATGCAGCAGAAAATGTTTCTTGCAGCATCCCTATACTCTGGAAAAAAGAACATTCTGAAGGTGATTTCTGATTTATAAGACATCATCTTTGAAGATCTTTGAAGTCCTCTCAATCTGGAATCAATTCAGAAATTTGCAGAATACGGGGTATCAGCCTTTGTTTATTCATAGTGGTGAGTTTAATTAACACAATGTATATTCATCAATTCTTTGCTTTTAAACCTTACCATTTGCTCATCAGCCAATCAATAAGTATTTTAATCTTCTCCTGTTTTCAGACACAGTTTTAACATCTTACGAAACTTAGTAGCAGACTTCACAATCATTAATTGCTATTACCAACCCTTTCATTTTCTGATCATCAGCAGTATCTATAAATTCCACTTTTATCCACATTATATTATCTATCCTTCGCTTACAATCCATTTCTGCAGTATTCATTAAATATATATATATATATATGTCTGCAGAGAGGTTCTATCAACCAGTTTTAAGAAATTAGTGTTTTCAACAATTTCCTTACAACCATTAGAATTTCTCCTGTTTGACATGGAAAAAAAAAAAAGAAAAAAGAAAAAATTTCAGCCATAGAAATACTTCCAGATCTATTTGCAAAACATAAAGTATGGATGAGGAAAGTAAAGCAACTTTCCTTGTTATAAATACCATTAAACAATTTACTTTGAGATACAGACTAACTTTCTAACCTGCATAGGTCTTGGTGATAATTAAGTCCATCAAAATGAATGTGTTTGAAGGTCTCCATGACATGTCAAGATGCAGCTGAATTTCTGTTCATACTTGGTCACAAAGTAACAGCTGGTATGACTTGGTAATTGTTTGCTCTACTCTTGCCTATTAACTAGATTGATAGTTCTAGGTAGACGTGGAAGAACAACTCCCACTTATTTCCATTTTATTCATGTGAATGGTTTTTAAGTGAGCTAGAAGAGTAGGCACGATTACCTGCTTTGTTTTCATCATTTCATTCATTGATTGAAGAGGGAAACAGCAGAGGTGGTTGATATTTGAAGAACACCTCCTCCAATTTCTATCTCAACAAGAAGAAATTCATGAAAGGGTAGAAGGAGGCACCGCGGATGAGCAAGTAACACCTAACAGAACTTATACATAAAAGTGAAGTGTACATGTCATTGATACAGGAGCATCATACCCAGAAAAGACTGATGAATCGTGTCTAATTTTTTCAACACCTTTATTTGTGGTTGGACTGTGGGATAGAGTGCATCCTCAGCATGTCTATAGATGCTCCAAAATGGAAAGAGGGGCTAATGTACCACAGAGTTTTTCCATGATTCAGCAGGATTGTAACAAGCTAGAGAATTCAGCAGAGGAAACTCCTGATGTTCAGCAAGAGAAAACGGAATCTCCTGTATTTGAAGAGGGGCCAAACACTGGCATAGGTTCTCTAGTGAGGAAGCGGAATCTGTCATAGGTAAAATTATACTCTATACTACTAAAAGAAAAGCATCAGAATATTTATTGATATAAAACAGTGATATAACAAAGCCTACTCATAAACATGAGTGACTTGAGATTTGAGATAGCAAAGTATGCTAGATTATTTACTGTATGGAGGATAGGTTTAAACATTTTTCCAGGAGAACCTCCCACTGATAAACAAGGTTCAGACTCTAAGCTTTTCTAAACACCTAGACTTCAGTGAAGCGTAGGTGTGGCTGGATCCAAACAAAGGCTTGATTAATGGTTTATGTCTGAAGGCTGAGGAGGCTTTCTTATTGAGTCACAAAGTTCAGATCCTCTTGCTTTCTAGACTCCTTGAACCAAAGCGGTAATAATGTGCAGTTGAATCCAAGATTTGCTCAGTGTTTATGTCTAAAGGATTGTATGTGTACAATTAATCAAAGATACAATCTTAGTAAAGCTTATGAAGCCAGATATTAGTCACCAACTGTCCGTAGCATCAAGAAGTTATTTGACATCTAGGCATAAGGGAGCTCTGCAGCAGGTGTAACCTCAAGAAGAGTCTCTCAGCGAGTCATCCTGCTGTACAGCCAGCTGCCATACAGGAGAACTCAGCAATCTCTGGGACTGCTCACTATTTACAGAGTAAGATGATTGACTTGTAGTCATATTTGCATACTGTAGATGTTAATTTCTTCCAAATTTGACATGATTAAGACATTGACCAGCACTGTGGATAGACGAGTGCATTGCTCAAATTAGACCTTGACTATTGTGTTGTTATGTTCCCACAAATCCACTTTTAAACAGATGCAGCCGTCACGGTCACTCACATCTATAATGACTGCTGCTAATCATTAACTGCTCAAGTTGGGTGCAGCCATCAGGATCTGATTTTTGTTTGAGCAGGGTTATGGGAAATAAAGATCTGTCTATGGGAGAGGTAGAACACACAGTCATAGTCTCCATCCTTGGAGATTTTCATCACCTGATTGGACACAATCTTGGACAATCTGCTCTATCAGACCCTGCTCTAAGCAGGTTACCCATACTAGACTGTATCAAGACGTTCCTCCCATCATAGATGATTCAGCATTTCTGTGATTTGTAAAACTTTCAGCCAGTGGTTTGTTTGCTGTTATTTGCTGCAGCAATTTATTAATTAGATGACTTTGTTCTGTGATCTATGAGAATGATCAGATAACTACTGTGTGCCATAATGGAAGCAATCATCATAAACCAGGAAAGTCTTCTAAACAACCTGAAAGCTCTTGGGTACTGTGAGCTAAAGACAGAGAGTGAACTACTAAATTTTAGGGCATGTTCATCCTCTCTTTTGGTGTGGATACAAATGTCAAATTTCAAAATGACCAGATTCTCCGTCCAACATGTTACTGGAGTGACTATACATGCATGTGACTGGTCTCTTCGTGTGTACATTGCACACTATGCATACTGAATATATACTGAGTGAATTGATTGATTTTGATAACTTTCATTTTGCTATTAACGTTGCACTTCTCTAAGTTCCAGTCTTCAAAACTTCTAATTATCATGTGGTGGTCCCACGCCACATCCTTATCTCCAAATTGGAGGGATGTAGATTTGATGGATACTCAATGGATAAGAGATTGGTTGAAAGGCCGCAGACAGAAGGTGGTCATCAATGGCTCTATGTCCAGGTGGAGGCCGGTAACGAGCAGCATCCCCCAGGGTCTGTCTTGAGACCAATGCTCTTTAACATCTTTATCAATGACATCAATGATGGAATCGAGTGCACACTCTGCAAGTTTGCTGATGACACCAAGCTGAGTGGTGCAGTTGACACAGCGGAAGGAAGGGATGGCATTCAGAGGATCCTCAACAGGATTGAAAGGTGGGCCTGGGTGAACCTGATGAGGTTCAACACAGCAAAGTGCAGAGTTTTGCACTTAGGACAGAGGAATCCCAGGCATCCATACAGACTGGAAGGAGCGGTCCTTGAGAGCAGCCCTGCAGAGAAGGACCTGGGGGTCTTGATGGATTAAAAGCTTAACATGAGCCAGCAGTGTGCTCTTGAAGCTCAGAAAGCAAATGGTATCCTGGGCTCCATCAGAAGAGGGGTGGCCAGCAGGGACAGGGAGGTGATTGTCCTCTACTCTGCTCTTGTGAGGCCCCATCTGGAGTACTGTGTCCAGGTCTGCAGCCTCCAGTACAAGAAAGACAGGGAGCTGTTGGAGAGGGTCCAGAGGAGGGCCACAAAGATGATCAGGGGTGTCATGGTTCTATGTTTTTGGCATAAATTGGTTTTTCAGCAAAAGAGAGACACAATCTTTTCTGGGTACAACGGGGACTTTATCTCCCTCTACAGTATGTAGGGAACTGGATTGGTTAGGACCATCACGATTGATAGATCCTCTGGTATTGACCAACCAGGTGGCTTCTGCCAAATGCTTCTCCCAGTGCTTAAATGTTCCGCCACCCAGTGCTTTTAGCATCGTTTTTAACAATCCTTTGTATCGTTCAATTCTACCAGAGGCTGGTGCATGATAGGGAATATGGTAAATCCACTCATTATCGTGGGGGCGCTGTGTAAAGGATTTAAAGCAATGGTGTTACTCACAACCTACTGGCCAATAATCCATCTTGCACTTACGTGTGTTGGAATTGCATCCGTATATAGGTACCTAGTGGCACTGATGGAAACACCTATGTTTCACCTACTTGCAATGTGGTATGATTTGAATTTTGACATTTACATCCCGGAAGGAATGGCTAATTTCACAAACAACTACATCCCAAATGGAATGGCTAATTTCACAAACAGCTACATCCCAAATGGAATAGCTAATTTTACAAACAACACGATGTTTAGACCAGTCTCCGGTTTTTCTTCTCGGTTTGTCAAACGTTTTTCGAATCTTGAATTAATACTCATGTTGTTGTTCGTGTCATCAATTCTCCTGAATGTATTCCTAAGCATTCGTAATAAGGAGTCTCCTCCAAAACTAGAGAATGATGACTGGCAGGGAATATGGAGAGGTTTAGGAAAGGTTTTAGAAGCATGGGGACCCTCAGTGTCATGGGATTTTACTCTTGAACACCTGTGGGATCCTGAGAAACTAAGCCAGTATTTGAGTCAGGGACTATGCGGCTTACATAAATCTAAGGAGGTACAACTTATTTGGGGTTTGGCTTGTGCTTATCGTGCCCCACGTTGGGCGCCAAAAATCTGTCACGGAGTTGACCAGATCAATCTATGTCCGTGACAGGGGCAGCAGGCCTCTGCCCTCCCCCCCCACCCCAGTCCCACAAAAAATGGGAAGGAAGGAAGGGAGGAAAAGAGCAGCGGCAACAATCTATGGAGGAAAACTTATTTTACTATAATATTGGAATACAAAATAACACAATATATATACAATTTAATTGAAATTGAGATTAATAAATCAAACAAGATGAGAGAGAGAGAGAGAGAGTTCCCGGGACCGATTCAAACCTGAAAAG
>NW_024884395.1:0-7328 GCF_019232065.1 Centrocercus urophasianus | reverse complement strand
CGGCCAGGAAAGCACCCTCCAGCACCCACTGCAAGGCAGCAAGAGAGCGCCCCCCCCACCCGGAAGGGCCAGATCCCGTGACTGCTGTAATGTACAGGGATAGGTAGCTGGGATTGGGGCAGTGACACTTTAATGCCCTGTACACTACATGATGTTTTGATGTGGAATACTGAAATCCAAAAACAAAAAAACAAAAACAAAAACATAGAACCATGACAAGGGGACTGGAGCACCTCCCTATGAAGACAGGCTGAGGGAGCTGGGCTTGTTCAGCCTGGAGAAAAGAAGGCTGTGGGGTGACCTCATTGCAGCCTTTCAGTACCTAAAGGGAGCCTACAGACAGGAGGGGAATCAACTCTTTGAAAGGGTTGATAATTGCAGGACAAGGGGAATGGTTTTCAGTTGAGGGAGGGGAGGTTTAGGTTGGATGTCAGGGGAAAATTCTTTACTATGAGAGTGTTGAGGTGCTGGAACAGGCTGCCCAGAGAGGCTGTGGATGCCCCATCCCTGGAGGTGTTCAAGGCCAGACTGGATGGGGCCCTGGGCAGTCTAGTCTAGTATTAAATGGGGAGGTTGGTGGCTCTGCATGTGGCAGGGGGGTTGGAGATTCATGATCCTTCAGGTCCCTTACAATGTGGGCCATTCTGTGATTCTGTTAAATTACATAATTTATTTAATTATTTTAAGAAAAGCAGAAGTACTAAGGGTAAAATAATGTTTTCTTTTTGGACAGGATACTATTTTTTACTTTTTTTTTTTTTTAGATTAACTCCTCACAACAGTGAATATGCAGGACAAAGAAAATCATTAAGTATCTTTTAGAATTTATTTATCATTCATTTATATTGGTATTTAGAACAAAAGTACAGTATTAGTTTTACAACTTAGTTCAGTGACCCTGTATTTCTGACAGAATAATACAAGGAAGCTCTAATACAAGACAATACTAGAATCACTCAAAGTTTCTAGTTCACTAGAAAGTTCACTACTTGGAACTGCTTTATTCCTTTCTTCATTCTCACAGACAACTGCTTCACTCCAGGGAAAAAAAACAGAATTTTCACTGTATGGAAAATATTAGATGTATAAACATAGAAAGCAAAGAGGAAAACTGTATATAAAAAATTGAAATTTAAAAGGAAAGGGATTAAAAAGGAAAAAGAGCTTGTTAATACCACTAGAAAGGTTTGGTCACAACACTTTCCTCAAGAGTACAGCCTCGCAGATTCCAGTCTCAAGTCAACTCAAGTAGCTCCAACCATTTCAACTTAATGTCCCTAAGATTTATACACTTCTGAGTGCCTCAGATTTACAGTCTCTAAATTGGGTGTGAATTAGACAACAGACAATGAACAAAGATGACTAGCAGCTGTACAGAGAAATAAGTTTGTGTTTGACTATCTCACACGGTGAACTGTAACTACACTGTGAACTTTGTAAGAGTTTTAAGGTTCTTGCAGACTCAAACAGCGGTAGAAACCATTTCAGTTATTAAAAGAAACCAAGGCTTTTTGTGCTGCACCAAAAAGAGGAAACTCCTCCCTTTCAAATTATAAATCTTTAAAGTGCAATTCTTTCTGGCTGGAAGGAGGACTTCAGACACTTTTTCAAATAACCCCAACCGTTTAATCTGTACCCTTCAAGAAGTCAAGCTGTGTGTGTACGTGAGACAGAAACATTTTTGCTGAAATAGGAAGAATCTTACATTCCTGCTCAGCCCACTGTTAAACTGCATGCTTCTAATGGGATAAGAAACATAATTTTCTATTGCAGAGAACGGCATTATTTGCCTCGTGAATGTAACTTCTGCAGTCTGGTCAGGACCTGTAACCACAGAAGACTAATATGGGCAGATTTCTCCTGAAAAGCAAGTGAAAGGTGGATTCTTTAGGATAGAAATTTAATTTTATTTGTGTAGAAAACAGGCTGCATTTGATTTTACTGGAAAAGAGGTCTCACACATTCGTGAACAATCCTACTTATCAATTCTTAAATTTACAATTAGTGACAGTCCAAAGTCAAGGCGTTGTCCCTTAGGTTTTAAGCACTATGTTAGAAATTCTAGCAAATGCAGTATCTCAGGAGGAATATTTATCACTTCCCCTATCTTTCCCTATGCAGTGATCAGCAATCAACCAACTTCAGAAGTGCAAATCCAAACAATGTAAGTATTTCACAAAAACTTAGTGAAGACATTAAATGTAGTTACAGTTGTAGAAGAGAATGTTTCATATGAGAAAAAAATGCACTTTCAGTAAATTAGGATAGCTTCACAGACTTCAGGATGTTAGTATAGTAGAGATGGCATACAATGACTTTGCAGGTAGGTAACAGTTTTCATCTGAGGATTTTTTTTAAGTACTGCAGCAAAAATGGTTAGAAATTCTTATTCAGGATAGCTTATATTCAAGCTTACAGATAAAGGAATTCCATGATGAAAGGATACATTTATTTGTTTCTCTGGCTTCTTTTAAGGAGAAATTGACATGAAAGATGAGGGATTTATGTTCTGTTTCTGATAGAGGGACACAGCCAGCATTTTCTGCCCGTATCACAGAATCATAGAATGGATCGGGTTGGAAGTGACCTCAAAGACAACCTAGTTTCTACACCCTTTCTTTGTGCAGGATTGCCAGACACCAAATCAAGTACTAGATCAGTGTGTACATACAGTACTAGATCAGGGCTCTACATAGCTCCAAAGACAGAGCATCCACAACGCCTCTGAGCAACACATGCCAGCACTCCACCATCCTCTCAGTGCAAAATCCTCCCTGACACCTAATCTAAATCTCCTCTCTTTTGGTTTAAAACTGTTCCCCCTTGTCCTATCACTCTTTACCTGTGGCAAAAGTAGATTTCCTTCCTGCACTGGAAGGCCACAACGTGTTCTCTCTCCAGTTTTCTCTTCTCCAGGCTGAACACACCCAGCTCCATCAGCTTGTCTTTGTTAGGGAAGTACTGCAATCATGTGAAGTATTAATCCATGAGTAAAATCACACAAAACCCTTTCCTAGAATTAAGCAGGCTTTTGCTGCAGTACAAGGCTACAGCTTACTTCATGTCCTCTAAAGACCCAGAGATTCACTATTCTTTTGTCTGGTCATTCACAGTTAAAGCTTTGTATAGCTAGTCTCCATTTTCAGCTTATTTCCATAAAGCAGAAAAACATTGGAAAAATATTATCATAGTTTTCTTAATAGTTCATTTTTACGTGCCTCCCTCTTTGAGAATTTTGACCAACTGGCTAGAACTGAAGCTGTTCACGTACGAAGACACTGCATGGACAGTTAGACTTCAGCTACACCAGGTTCCCGCAAGTCTATGTACAGCTTCACCACTCTCTACTGGTCAGCACAGCACAGTTCTGAGTTTCTAGAAGCTAGAGGATTCTTTTTTTTTTTATTCCCCTTGAGCCAGTGGCAAGACACAAGAATTGGATCCTGAGGACCGGTTTCCTATAGGCGCTGCCCATGGAACCCACACTGCTCTCCACCATATACCAAAGGGCTTGGCACAGATCTTGGAAGAAGCCAATGATTTTGACTGTGAAGTTGTTAATCTGATTCCAAACACTTTCACAGTGTCTTAGACACCATAAGGAAGCTAAATATTTTTATTTAAATCCATAAAGACACTTAAATGAGCTGCTGTTCCTAAGCACTACTGCAGTTTTCTGTGGAAAATCTGTGAGTGATTTACCAGTCACAAAAGATTCAAGTGTTTAATTACACTTTTACTGCTCACATAATATTCAAATAATCTTAGCTATATTTTTAAGAACCAAAGTGTGTTGTCCTAATGTCACTACATAAGATAGCATCAGAATCAGGAAGTTTAGACGAAGTATCAAAAGTTTTTCATAGAAACTGGGCCCATTTGCAGTTGCAGACTTCAACCAGGCTGGCTAACTTCAAGTTAAAAAATGACATTGGCTTGAAAAAAATCAAAAGAATTATGAGACATGAGCAAACTCATTTCCAGAACACAGAATTCTAATGACTTCCAGAAAATATCCTGCAGTCATGAGAAAAATCCTGGAAAGCACAGAGCCCAAATACGTGACAAAACCCTGTGGGACCAGAGAAGAAGCCTGCAGGCTACTTCAGCCAAAATAAGGAAGTTTATAGCAACTGTCCATATGAGGAAGTTATTTTGGAACCGTTACTCTACCATGCAGAAGCACAGTATGAAACATACCCTACCTATTGCACGCACAAGATTTTGTAGGATCACCAACATACAATATTTCTCACATTCCACTTCAGGAGCTCTTGTGTATTTGTGAGTACACAGTTCACAATTTTCTGTGCCTTACATGCTATGTCTGTGCCTGTTTCCCCACGATGTTTTTAGATCAGCATGGAGATTTAACATTAAGAAATATATGGAGAAATAAAGTTTCTAATTTTTTTTTCTAACAAGAAGAAAAGCTACTGATGTGTCCTAAGGAAGCTTACAAAAGCTATCAGAAAGTGCTCCCATGACAAATCTTTTTGAAGTTGGCTTTGCACTTTTCAAGGTACATTTACTAATTTACGTAACACACCCATCAAAAATCTTGAGATGAGTTTATCTGGAGACCCAACAGGTCTGTCTTATCAGTCTTCTCAAAAGGTATGAAAACATATACAAGAAAAAAAATCCAGTTCACATTTCCTATCAGTGCATAATGAAAATTGCCACCATTTAACACTACAGGATTCCTACTCCAGCAGGGTAACAATATTCTGCCTTCCACTCTATTCTCTAGCAGCATGATATGTCAGTGTATACTTTGCTGAAGAGAACTTTCTGTCAACAATCAGTGTTTCACTGGCATTAATGTGCAGTAAAAGACAACGAAGCATGACTCAATTAAACCACCAAATACTGCATTTAAATAACATTAACACCTGACATTTTAAAAGAACTGTGCAGGATTTTAGCTGCATGACTCTCGTTAAGGTCAGTGCTTTAATAATACAGCTTCCTAACCCAAATGTCTGACATAAACTTGTATCAGTAAGCCAATTGAGAATAAAGCCTGAAACTAGAATGCATCTTCTTCAACAAATATATTGCAGGAAAGATTTCTCCTATGCTATTGTTTACAGGAACAAATTTTATTAACCATCTCATAGCACAGAAGTACAAAAGTACTTCATATTTAATACTTAATTTGCTTGCTGTTCAGATAAGTACCTTACGAACAAGGGATTTTGGAATTATTTTAAACCATTTTTTATTCATTAAAAATCTCAAATGTCATTGAGATGTTATAGAATGAATACAGCATAGGTGCCAGCCAGTGTGTGCCAGAGATCCCTATGCATTAAAGAGATTTTATGTGTGGAGTCATGTTGGGCTGGCAAATCAACAAGCTTAGTATATATTGAAGCTACTGAAATTCATACAAATGTATCCCTATCATACACATGTACCACATTCTTCCATCTAATGGTATTTTCCCTGTAAAGTGTAAAAGATGTATGATTTACGAAACAGAGTACTGTTCACTGTAAATAGTCTATAATGTTTGTTGCCAGAACATTCAGAACCAAGACATTCCTGTAAATTAAGCCATCCAAGCACTGAGTGAACAGTTATTGAGGCTGCTATATGAGTTAGCTGTGTATCATGCAAAAAAGTAATGTAAATGTGTTTATGTATTAAATGTAATTGTCTTTCATTTTGAAGAACTTGCACTAGGAGGTTATACATTTCTTCATCATGAAAAGAAAAGATAATTAAATAATAATGATCACAGTATTTGTGCTTAGAGTGAATCCAGTGTTATTTATTTTTTAATTAATGATTTTTATTCAATAAATCAGAACACAGTCAAACAACTTCTGAAGTTTTAATCAGGCAAGTAGAGCCATGAGAAGACAATCTGGGATCAGCAATAATCATTTAATAGTATTACCTCACAAAGGGAGATGAAGTATGAGTAGTGAATAAGGATGTGAAGAAAAATTGTTCAGTGGGCTTTACGTGCTGCTGATCATTCACAGGAAACAGTTTAGCTTTCAGACATTTCTTCATACTTCTACTTGAAATTGTTCAATTTAATGCACCCTGTCACTGGACACCAGAAATGGCAGAGAAATAACAAGTTTTGTTCTGCATTGCTGAATGACTGGTTTGTAAAGTAAGAAACTTTTTTTTTTTTTTTTTTTTTTTTTTTTTTTTTTAAAATTAGCAATACAAAAAACTGTATTTACTGCACAAAAGTAAATACAGTTTTTTGCACAAAAAGTATTTACTCCACAAAATCCTCACACGATGCCCCCCATGACAGTAAAAAAAGACCTACATTAGCATGACAAAGAGCATATTGCCATCCATCTTCCATTGATATGGAAGATCTATTTGCAGGGATCTAATTAAAAATCAAGTCTAATCGGTAAAATTAAAATCACAGTACATATACATAATCTGTAAGGGTATTTATTTGTACCACTTTTAGCCCAAACCCATCATAAATAAAGGAGACAAATAGTTGTAACATGTGTTAAGATCACTTTAAGTTCCATTGCTTTAGTATTCAGTACTCAGCATGGAGGAAAGAAGACACTTGAATACTGGAAAAAGTAAATTTCTGGGTTCTAGAAGGGAGCATAATGTGAAATGATTGTCTAAAAATAATCCGATTATGAAGACCAGAGTAACACTGAGTCAACCAAAGTCTACTAACATTATAACGGGCAAGATGAAAGCTGCAAAGACAGGGAAGACTGTGGCAGATCTACAGTGTGAGTTCAAATTTCAAGCACATTAAATTTCAGTGCTGATCAACAGCTGAGTGTGAAATATTGAGTAAACCTGGTGTCAAGGTCCAACAGTAGAAGAAAGATACTCCTCACATAAAGATTTGGATCTCACTGATACTGGTTTAACTGAACAACAGAAAACATGAAGAGAAAAATTCTTCTAATGCAATTTTGTATTTCAGAAAAGAGTTTAAATAGGTTTTAAATATCACCCTAAACCTCCAAATAAGCAGACTTGGATAACAATAAAGACTGGTACCTTTTCAAGTATAAGAATGACTAATATGATCAAACGCTGCTTTCAGTGATAAATAGAGTCAACGGCTGGCTGGATAATAACAAGATTTTTGTCCACCAGAAACCCAAGTCTCTCTCCACACAGCTGCTCTCCATGGGCTTTCTCCCAGTCTGTACATGTATCTATGATGGCCTGGATCCTGGTGCAGTACCTTTTACTTGGCCCTGATGAACGGCACTGCATTCATGTGGGCCTACTTCCCAAACTTACCCACAACCCATCGGGCAGCATCTCTTCTTCCAGTTGTCTCTGCTGTACCACTCAGTTTGGTATCA
>NW_024884394.1:0-15740 GCF_019232065.1 Centrocercus urophasianus | reverse complement strand
GGTTCTCCTGTTGGTTCAGATCAGATGTGCACAGTCAGCCACCTGCATGTGTGAGCTCCTGGTCTGCATCCTTTGTTTTCCTTCAGCGGGAAGTTGCTTGCTCGCACACAGGCATTCGGTGATGACCAAGGTGCCCGTGGTTCTCCTAAATGTGTGGCAACAGTGCCTGCAAGCTGTGGTAGACAGCCTCTGAGAGAGCCACCTCCTTCCTGAGCATTAGCTGGGGGCCAGACATGGAATGGGAGTGTTCTTGGCCATGCTAAATGACATCAGGTATCCCAGTAATGGGCACCTGAGAGTGTCATTTTTCACCTCTCCCCATGGAACATTCAGCTGACCAAATGGATGAGCTCACCAGATGAAGAGTCAGATCTTTCTCTCTTCCCCATCTATTGCATATGCTGGAGCTTAAGGAATTACAGGGCTGTGACACACCTACATTCTTTCACTGATGATACTTCGTTTTTTCTGGGCTCTCCTTTGATTGGAAGTTCCCTGGAGTCTCCAGCACACCCCCAGCCAGCTGGCAAATGCAGCTCTGGGCTTTCAGGAAAGCCGTGGTGGTGCCAGTGCTTCCTGGACAACTGTGAGCCCCACAGTGTACCTGTGTGTACCTGTAGTAGTACCTGTGTGCCACCTTCTGAACATCAGTACCATGGTGTAGATACAAGGCCCAGCCAGGCTATATCACATAATGCTTCTGGAATGGGATGCATTCTGAAGTGTCTTTACATTAATGAGAACGAACATAAACTCAGTGAGCTCGAAATCTTTTGCATTTGCAGTCCTGGGGTCTTGTTTGGCTCACAGAGACGTGGTGGGATGGTTCCTACCTCTGAACTGTAGCAAAGGGAGTATGGACTCTATGACTGATGGTCAAAGAAGAAAAGGATAGGCTGCTGCCCTCTGTGAGAGTGCACTGAGCTCTGCCTTGGGGTGGCAGAAGAGCCAGCTGAGAACTGATGGAAATGGCTCCAAGAGGAGACTGGCAACATCTGTTCCTTGCTTCCAGATCATGAAAAACAAGCAAAAGGGGACTCAAAAAGACAAACAGGCGCCTCACATTTTCAGGCCCTTGTCCCACTCAGGGACCTGACTCTCTCCAGTACCTACTGCAGGGACAGCCCAGCAGAGCCCACAACATCCAGAAGATCTCTGTAGAGCGCTGCTGACAGCTTCTTAACCAAGCCATAGAGAAACCAAAGAAGAGAGCTGCTCTGCTGCATCTCATACTCACCAGCAAGGAGGAAGTCGTTGGGAATATGAGTATCAAAGATAGCCTGTGCTGCAGTGTCCATGAGATGGTAAAGTTAAGAATTCTGAAGGGAGAGCAAAAGACAGATTCACAACTCTTGGCTCACACAAGCTCTCAACAAGCTCACACCTCTGGACATCAGGAGAGAACACTTTGCATTCTTCAAGTGTCTGTGGGGTACAGTAAGAAAGCATATAGGAAGTGGTAACAACAAGTGGTCACCTGGCAGCAGTAGAGACTTTGTTCTGGTGTACCTTCTGAGATGAGTTTAGAAAGCCTAAAACTCAAACGCAGTTGAATCTGCCCAGGCATATCTAAGACAATAAGGACTTGTAGAAAAATACATGCAGCAAAAGGAAGGCTAGGGTGAATGTGGACCAAGTAGTATGAGGCAGAGTACCTGATGTGAAGGGCATGAAGGGCATGAAGGACATGATGAGTCCTGTGCTGCATGTGACCACCTAAAACAAGCTCTGAGAAACACGAGAAGAGCTCAGTACCACAGTGTGACTCAGACAGTGCAAAGACTGAGAGATACGATGGACAGTTCTTTCTGGCAGGAAATTCTAGGGGCACCAGACTCTGTGCAAGACACCAATGGATCTTCTCTCATTTGTGAAGCTGTAAGTTCTGAAAGATGTTCATTAATGTCAATGAAACTGAAACAGTGGTCTGAAGACAAAGATAGAAATCAATAAAAGCATGCTAACACACTTCTCAACTGGAAGTATTCTCATGAGTCCTCTCTTTTTTTTAGTTTGAAAACACCAGTCTTTGAGGGGATTTGGTGTCTTATTCTGTTTTTATTTTTGCTTTAATACAGTGTTTTGCAGAACTGTGTTTGCAGGACACAGATGTTTTCAGGTACAGGGACACAGACAGTGGTGCCAGTGTCAATGCCCTATGACCAATGCCCAGCATCCACCGCTGCTCTACTCTGCTGCGTATTTGATGTCCCTTATCCTCCAGGTGTCTCCAGCTCTCCTAAATCAATGACCATGGTTTAGGGCATGTTTTCAGCAGGCCATCTGGACACATGCTCTTCCCACTGCTCTCCAGGTTTCCCCCATCCCTTGCTCTTTGTCCACTTGGGTACCTCCCAATGGCATCGGTGGACAAAGGGAAGGCAACTGATGTCATCTACCCGGACACTCACATAGCCTTTGACATGATCCCTCACTGCATCCTTATCTGCAAATTGGAGAGAGATGGATTTGAAGGGTGGACTATTCAGTGGATAAGGAATTGGTTGGAAGGTCACAGGCAGACGGCTGTGGTCAGTGACTCCATGTCCAGGTAGAGGCTGGTAACATGTGTTGTTCCTCAGGGGTTCATCTTGGGATGGGTACCCTTTCACACCCTTCTCAGTGACAGAGATGATGGGACTGAGTGCACCCTCAGCAAGTTTGCTGATGACAGCCAGCTGAGTGGTGTATCTGAAACTGCAGAAGGAAGGGATGCCATCCAGATGGACTGTGATAAATACACAAGATGGGACCTTGTGAAATTAATGAAGTTCAGCAAAGCAACGCACAAGATTTTGCACTTGGATCCCAGTAATACCAGGCATGTGTACAACTGGGGAGAACTCCTTGAGACTAGCCCTGCTGAGAAGGACTTAAGGGTTCTGATTGATGAAAAAATGAAAAACATAACACAGGTCAGCAGTGCGTGCTTGCAGCCCGGAAGGCCAATGGTATCCTGGGTCCCATCCAATGAGGGGTGGCCAGGAGGGTGAGGGTCTCCCGGGATTGTTCAGCATGGAAAAAAGAAGGCTGCAGAGAGACCTTATTGCAGCCCTCCAATATCTAAAGGGAGTTGATAAACATGGAGGAAATCAACTTATTAGACAAGTGGATAGTGATAGGACAAGGGGAATGGTTCTAAACTAAAGGAGGGGGAGGGAGGGGTGATTTAGATTAGATGTGAAGGGAAGTTGCTTACTGAGAGAGGGGCGAGGTGCTGGAATGGGTTGCCCAGAGTGGTTGTGGATGCCCTGTCCCTGGGGGCATTTAAGGCCAGGTTGGATGGATCCCTTGGCAACCTGATCAAGTACTTGATTGAGAAGCTGGCACCCCTGCCTGTGTTGGGAGGGGAGGAGGTGGGGGGTGTTCAAACTGGATGATCCTTGGGGTCATTACCAACCCCAGCTATTCTATGATTCTATGATTCTATGCTACAGGCAAACTGAGCAAGTTCAGAGCATGACTGTGTGTTTCTGGGGGCAAATGTCAAGGGCACACTGACCAGTGTCCTATTCTCCTCAGTCCTGCTGGTAAGGAGGAGTGGCTTGGGGACTGGACAGGTCCTGGGTGTCAGCAATTGTGCAGCAGTTATCAGCAACAGGGCTTTAGTTTCTAGGAACAGGAGACTTGTACACAGGGAGAACCAATGCCCTGCAGTAGTGCAGGAGGGGGATTGGTTGACTGAGAGCTTCCCTGCAGTTTTGCCAGAAAGAACTTAGGCTCCTTGTGGACAACAAGCTCACCATGAGCTAGCAATGTGCTGTTTCTGCAAAGGAGGCCGAAAGATGCTGGGCAGCAGTAGGACTAGCATAGCCAGCAGATGAAGGGAGGGGATCGTTCCTCTCAGTTCAGCACTGCTCACCAGTACATAGGGGTCTTTGGCTTAGTGAAGCAAGACCAGCAAAGAGCTTCAAAATGGACTGGGTTCACCTTCCTAAGAGGTGAGGCTATGAGAGCAGAGCATGTCCAGCATGGAGATGCAAAGGCTCCAAGGAGAAATACCTTGACAGCGTATATAAACATCTGATGGGAGGCCTGAAGAAGCGGGAGCCAGGCAGTTCTCATTGATGCCTAGCAAAAGGACAAGGGATGATTGGCTCCAGATGAAACACATAACACTTTATCCAAGTCCAGGGAAGCATTTCTTTTCTGGGGGCTGCTGATCACTGGAACTGGCTGCCCAGAGAGTTTCCTTCCCTGCAGGTAATCAAAAAATGTGTAGACCCACTCCTGGAAATTCAAGCCCAGTCTGCAACCCTATGTCCAGATGGAAGCCTGTGATTAATGTTGTCCTTGGGACAGGTGATCTGCACCATCTTTATGAATGATATAGACAGTGGGATCAAGTGTTCCCTCAGTAAGTTTGGTGATGGCACCAAACTGAAGGATGCAACTGTGTCAACGGTTTATGGGCTGGTCCGGCCCAGTTCCGTGACCAGCAGGGCGGAGGGATCTGCGGATCCGCGCCTCTGGGAAAGGGGAAGCAGGGGACCCCAAAATACTTGAAAAAAACAACAGCACTGATCTGAGGTGGAACAAATGATTTTACTAAATATAGTATTAGTAAACTACAAAGAGAGAGAGAGAGAGAGAGTCTGTTTGAATTGTATAGACCTCACCACAATCCTGGGGTGAGAAGTGCAGTCCAGTTGAGTGACTGAAGTACAGACGGCGAAGTGCAGATGGTGAAACGCAGGCGGCGAAGCGCAGATAGCGAAGCGCAGACAGCGAAGAGCAGGCGAAGAAGAAAGCTCAGGTGACCTTGCTTGGAGTTATATCCCCTTGCTGACCGCAAAGCCTCCTGGGGAAATGTAGTTCTTCTCCGACGGACGAACATTCGGCAGATATCAAACCCCACCCCCAGTGCATTACATGATGTTATGGTGTGGAATACTGATGACCAAAAATCGTAAAACCATGACAAACTGACACAGCGGAAGGAAGGGATGCCATTCAGAGGGACCTGGATGGATTTGAGAAGGGGGCCCACATGAAATTACTAAGATTCAACAGGTCAAGTGCAGTGCACTGCACCTGGGTCAGAGCAATCTTGGATACTTGTACAGTGTGGGAGAAGATCTTGTAGAGAGCAGCCCTGCAGAGAAGGGCTTGGGCATGTCCATGAAAAGCTGGACATGAGCCAGCAATGTGCTCTCACAGCCCAGAAGGCCAACTGTGTTCTGGGCTGCATCAGATAGGATTGCCCAGCAGAGGGAGGGAGGGAATTGTCACCCTCTGCTTTGCCCTCGTAATGCTCCAGCTGGAGTAGTGCCTCCAGCTCTGAGGTCCCCAACACAAGAAAGACGCAGAACTGTTGGAGTGGGTCCAGAGCAGCACCACCAGAGAGCTGGAGCACCTCTCATATGAAGAAAGGTTGAGGGAGTTGAAACTGGTAACTTTGGAGTGAGCTCTAGAGAAGCCACACTGCAGCTTTTCAGTACTTGAAGGGAGCTTATAAACAGGAGGAAGGCTGACTTCTTGGTTAGGGAGAATATGATAAAAATGGGGCAACATTTTAAACTAAGAGACAAGACGTGGATTATTCAGTAGGAGGAACGTCTTTACTCAGAGTGTGGGAAGGCACTGGAATGGAGAAAGTGGACAACCTGGAGGTGCTCAAGGCCAGGCTGGATTCAGCCCTGGGCAACCTGACCTACTGGGAGGCAGCCCTTCCTGTGGTAGGTAGATACGAAGGGATTGTTAACACCCCTTTCAACCCAAGACATTCTATGGTTTTATAATACCAGAATAAGTGCCACCAAGAAGGGAGCTCTTGGTCCACCATTTGGTCACTTAAAGATCACCTGGGACTCTGCGTCCTTCAGTCTGTGGAGAACTCCAGAAAATAAAAGAGCAGAATCATGTATTGGCTGCATTGCTGATATCAGCCTTGCAAGAGGCCTCCAGGTCTCTGTTCTGAGCAGCCCCTTGTGTTGTGGTGCTGCTGGCTAGTGTGACCAGCTCTGACACATTGGTGCGCATTGCTGCTCCTGTCTGCAAACACAGGGATGCCAATGTTATATACAACAGGACTGCTGTGAAATCAGATGAGACCCAAGAGATACCAGGAATCTAGAGGTACAGTAGGACATCATGGGATTGGAAAGAGAGAAGCACCCAAAAGACCACCTCCTGCCCCTGCCCATTGCCACAGCCCCAGCAAAGCAGCAGCCCTGGCTCAATGGGCACAGATAGCGAGAGCCAACCAGGCAGTGAGGAGCATCTCCCAGGGACAGCAGGGCTGCTGCTCCCTTTCGTATTTGGTCTTCTGGTCCCTGAAATCCCCCTGAACAACGACTTTGCACCACCAGGTCCAAAGGACAAGACAAGACATGGCTGCTGAAACAAATGAATTTCTACTGGCTTGTTTATTGAGGTTATCTACAGAGGAAGCCTGCTTCTGTAGGTACATGAAATGACTGGGACAAAATTACTAATTAGCAAGTAGGAGGCTCATAATAAATATATTTAAATCAAAATTCAGGTTGTAAGAAATAATAACAAGGACAAATATTAACAAAATACTGTCCTAATATTTTCTGATATAGCTGAGGATTACCCTATGTTTTCTCAGCGCATCCTTAAGCTCCTGATTCCTCATGCTGTAGATGAGGGGGTTCATTACTGGAGGCACCACAGAGTACAGAAATGACACCACCAGGTCCAGGGCCCGGGAGGAGATGGAGGGTGGCTTGAGGTAGGCAAACATCACAGTGCTGACAAAGATGGAGACCACAGCCAGGTGAGGGAGGCACGTGGAGAAGGCTTTGTGCCGTCCCTGCTCAGAGGGCATCCTCAGCACAGCCCTAAAGATCTGCACATAGGACAAAACAATGAATATAAAACAACCAAAGATTAAACAAAGACTGAAATAAATAATTCCAGTTTCCCTGAGGTAGTCTGGTTCTGAGCAGGAGAGCTGGAGGATCTGGGCCATTTCACAGAAGAACTGCTCCACAACATTAATAAGGCAGAAAGACATAGAAAATGTACTAGCAGTGTGCAGCAGGGAATAGAGAACCCCAGAGCCCCAGGCAGCTGCTGCCATGGTGGCACAAGTTCTGCTGTCCATCAAGGTCCCGTAGTGCAGGGGCTTGCAGATGGCAACATAGCGGTCATAGGACATGATGGTGAGAATGCAATACTCTGCACCAAAGAAGAATAACAAAAAGAAGACCTGGGCAGCACATCCTGAGTAGGAAATGTGCCTGGTGTCCCAGAGGGCATTGGCCATGGCTTTGGGGAGAGTGGTGGAGATGCAGCCCAGGTCGAGGAGGGCGAGGTTGAGCAGGAAGAAGTACATGGGGGTGTGCAGGCGGTGGTGGCAGGCTACGGCTGTGCTGATGAGGCCGTTGCCCAGGAGGGCAGCCAGGTAGATGCCCAGCAAGAGCCAGAAGTGCAGGAGCTGCAGCTGCCGCGTGTCTGCCAACGCCAGGAGGAGGAACTGGCTGATGGAGCTGCTGTTGGGCATCTGGGCCTGGAGTCCTGTTCACAGTACAGAAGATAATGACAAGAATATTCTCAGAGTCGCTCCTGCTATACTATAAAACTCCCTGCCCTGGCACACAGCCCCTGGGGCACAGCAGGACCTGCTCTGCAGGACAGCCCGTGGGGCACAGCAGCTGCAGCCCCGACTGCACAGCCTGCAGCCGTCCTGGGACACGCAGCCCTCAGGGCTGTGCTTCTGATGCTGCAGCATGGAAGCCCTCAGCTGGAGGCAGTTTTTATCTAAAATAAAGAAACATGGAGTGCCTTCAGACTGACCTGCAACGGGCTGTCCCAGATTTAGTAATTCCTGCATTAAAGCCACTACACTGTCTGCAATGAGAGACTTACCTGGTCAACGGCTGTGAGCAATGCTCCTCCAGTGAGTTCACAGCCTAACGTGCCACACAGCCTGTCAGCTCTCTTCCTTATTTCCTCTACCTGTCTCTTGCAGACCATGTCTCCAGCCCTGCTGTGTGCTGCACAGGAGCTGCTCCTTTGCACTGCTGTGTCCCTGCAGCACTGCCCACTTGTAGGAGCTCCCTGTGTCCCAGGAGCCTGGCCCAGCTCAGCAGCAGAGGATGTCATTTCCATCTTCCCCACTGATCTCCCCTGAGATGTCCCTGGATCTCCATGGCCAACAGCTCCTGAAAGACTACAGTGTCATGACTGTACTTTGAAATGCTCTCAATTAACCGCCAAATGTCCAGAGGGCAGTGACTGATTCCAGACATGTGGTTAGTCCTACCAGAGAGTGTTTGCTGAAACAGAAAGGGCACACAGACAAGGACAGTGGACTTTCCCTGTGCAAGGCGGAGATCCAGCTGAGGCAGTGAGGCATCTCATCCCTAGATGGAAACCTTATGGTTGAAATTGGGTTCAGATCCCCACAAACCCACGGGAATTTCAGTGATTCCTCTGGAATTCATTTCAGTTGTGCACAAGGAGTTGCCTGCATGTGAGCTCCTGCTCTGCGTCTTTGATCCTTCAGCGGGGAGTCAGTTGCTCACACACAGACCCTGGGTGATGACCAAGGTGCCTGGGGTGCTGCTGGATGTGTGCTAGTGCTTGTGCAGTATGTGGGAATCCCTGAGAGAGCCACCTCCTTCCTGAGCATCAGCTAAAGGCCACATAGGGGATAATGGTATTCTCAGCCATCCTCAATGGCAACCAACCCCTTTGTTTAGGGCACCCAAGTTTGCCTTTTTAACACATCTCCATGGTGCATGCAGAGTTATGCAGCTGACTAAATGGCTGAGCTCACAAAAGAAGAGACAGATCTTTCTCTGTTCGCCATCTGCTGAATATTTTGGAGCTCCAGGCACTGCAGAGCTGGCGCACATCTTCATATTTCAACTTATGAAATCTCAGTGTTCTATGGGCACACACGTGAATGGCATCAGAAGCAGCCTGATGTCAGGCCAGTTCCCTAGGTGGTCCAGCACAGACAGATGCTGCTGGCAAATGCAGCACAGGGCCTTCAGGAAAGCCATGCCCTAGGAGTGTCCGTGCTGCTGGGACAACTCCGAGCCTCACAGTGGGTCTAATGCCTGTGTGCCACCTTCTGAACACAAATACCGTAGATGTGTTATGCAGCCATGCTAGGAACAATGGTGCTTGTTTCTTTATGTGTTTTTACACTAATGAGAACACCAGCACATGCTGAGCTAGAAGTCTTTGCTAAGTTGCGTGCCTGAGCTCTTGTTTGGACCACAGGGACATGGTTAAATGGCTTCCACAACTGGACTGAAGTACAAGAGGGATACAGAATCTTTGTGATGGATGAGTGAGGAGACAAGGAAAGGTGACTGCGCTCTGGGAGAGTGCACTGAACTTCTCCTGGGGATGGCAGAGCAGCCAGGTCAGAGCAAATGGTAACGGCAATCAAAGGAGACCAGCAGTGTCTGTTCCTGGCTTCCTGATCAGAAAGAGCAAGTGGAAGGTGCCCTCTGCAGGCAGATGGGAGCCTCATCTTGTCAGGCCATTTGGAGTCCTCTTTCACTGCAGTGTCTGCTGCAGGGTCAGCACAGTAGGGCATGCACCATCCAGAAGATCCCTGGAGAACACAGATGGCAGCTTCCAGACCAAGCCATAGAGGAATCCAAGAGGAGAGGTGCTCTGCTGGATCTCAAACTCACTGGCAAGGAAGGGCTGATGGGGAATGTGAATGTGAAGACCAAAGTGAACCTGTGCTGCAGTGGCCATGGAATGGTGGAGCTAAGGAGTCTGAAGGGAGGGCAAAGGACAAGCTCACAACCCTGGGCTTCAGAAGAGCACACCTTGGCTTCTTCAGTTCTCTGTAGTACAGCAGGGAAAGGCTTTGAGGGGAATGGGGTCAAAAAATGTGGTTACAATATAGGGATCATGGCTTCCAAGCAGAAAAAGTCCATTCCAAGGAAAAGGAAGCCAAATACAAATGTCAGAATTCCTGCATGACTGGGAATGGATTGCATTGGTCTCACCCAAACACAGAAAGGAAGTGTGCAGGAAGTGGAAACAAGAAGAGGTCACCTGGCAGCAATGCAGAGACTTTGTCCAGTGTTCCTGCTGAGATGAGTTTAGGAACATCAGAGTTCAACTGCAATTGAATGAGCCCAGGCATATCACAGGCAAGAATGGCTTGAAGAAATACAATGTAGTCTACAAAAGGAAGGCTAGGGAGGATGTGGGTCCAGAGTAGAATGGGGCAGGGAACCTGGTGAGACAGGACATGGAAAAGTCTCTGATACTCATTTCCTTCCTCACGGTTTATTAGTTGGTCTGGGCTTCTTGGAATCCTGGGTGCCGGAGACAGGTGGGAAATGTTGGTGCAAGGCAGATGTACTGTTGGTGGAAGAAGAGGTGATCAGGGAATACTTGAGCAAATAGGATCCCGTGTTGGAAGAGGCTGACAAGTATTGTAGGATTTTTGAACGGTTTGGGTTGGAAGGACCTTAAAGCCCATCCAGTTCCATCTCCCTTGCTGTGTGCAGGGCTGTCACACAGTAGATGAGGATGCCTGGGACCTTTGACATCTTCAATATCTCCAGGGATGAGGCAACCCCATCTTCTCTGGGCTGCCTGTTCCATACCAGCTCCATGCCTCACATCATGATCTGTGGAATGCAACGAGGAAGGCTAAAGCCCGCCTGGAATTAAATCTGGTGAAGGGGATAAAGGATAATAAAAAAGGCTTTTTTAAGTATGTTAACAGTAAAAGGAAGACTAGGGAGAATGTGGCTCCCCTGCTAAGTGACGGGGGTGTTCTGATAACAGGGGATGCTGAGAAGGCAGAGATACTGAATGCCTTCTTTGCTTCTGTCTTCAGTGAAAAGGCTCCCCCTCGGGAATCCGAAACCCTGGAGGTTAGTGAGAGGGTCTGGGGAATGGAAGACCTCCCTTCAGTCAGGGAAGAGGCGGTCCGAGAGTGCCTAGGCAACACCAGTGTTCATAAATGCAAGGGACCCGATGGGATGCATCCACGGGTGCTGAAGGAGCTGGCAGATTGCTGAACCGCTTTCTGTCATCTTTGAGAGGTCTCCAAGATGGGGGAGGTGCCTGAAGACTGGAGGATAGCCAATGTTACTCCGGTCTTCAAAAAGGGCAAGAAGGAAGACCCAGGCAACTATAGGCCAGTCAGCCTCACCTCTGTAGCTGGAAAGGTGATGGAACAGCTTGTGCTGGATGTCATCTCCTGACAATGGAAGAAAAGGAGGTTATCAGGAGTAGTCAGCATGGATTCATCAGGGGGAGGTCGTGTTTGACCAATCTGGTAGCCTTCTATGATGTTGTCTGGCTGGGTGGATGGGGGCAGAGCAGTGGATGTAGTCTACCTTGATTTCAGCAAGACTTTTGATACTGTCCCCCACGACATGCTTACAACAAAGTTGAGGAAGTGTGGGACAGATGAGTGGACAGTGAGGTCGGTTGAGAACTGGCTGACTGGCAGAGTGCAGAGGGTCGTCGTTGGTGGTGCAGAGTCTGGTTGGAGGCCTGTGAGCAGCGGTGTTCCTTAGGGGTCGGTGCTGGGTCCGGTCTTGTTCAACATCTTCATCAATGACCTTGATGAGGGGATGGTGGCCACCCTCAGCAAGTTTGCTGATGATACGAAGTTGGGAGGATTGGCTGAAGGCCGTGCTGCCATTCAGCGAGAGCTGGACAGGCTGGAGAGCTGGGCAGAAAAAAACGGATGAGGTTTAACAACAGCAAGTGTAGAGTCCTGCATCTGGGGAGGAATAATTGCATGCACCGGTACAGGCTGGGGGATGAGCTGCTGGAGGGGAGCTCTGCGGAGAGGGACCTGGGTGTCCTGGAGGACGACAGGTCAGCCATGAGCCAGCAGTGTGCCCTTGTGGCCAAGAGGGCCAATGGCATCCTGGGATGCATTAAAAAGAGCGTGGCCAGCAGGTCGAGGGAGGCGATCCTCCCCCTCTGCTCTGCCCTGGTGAAGCCTCATCCAGAGTACTGTGTCCAGTTCTGGGCTCCCCAGTACAGAAAAGACAGGGATCTCTTGGAAAGAGTCCAGCGGAGGGCCACCAAGATGGTGAAGGGCCTGGAGTGTCTCGAATGTGAATAAAGGCTGAGTGAACTGGATCTGTTCAGCCTTGAGAAAAGAAGACTGAGAGGGGACCTGATCCAGGTCTATAAATATCTCAGGTGTGGGGGGCAGAACGGTGAGGCTGGACTCTTTGGATTGGTGAGTGGAGACAGGACAAGGGGAAAATCCTGGAAACTGCAGTATAGGAAGTTCCTCACCAATGTGCGCAAGAACTTCTTTGCAGTAAGGGTGATGCAGCACTGGAACATGCTGCCCAGGGAGGTGGTGGAGTCTCCTTCTCTGGAGATGTTCAAGACCTGCCTGGATGCCGACCTGTGTGACCTAGTGTAGGGAACTGCTTTGGCAGGGGGTTGGACTCAATGATCTGTGGAGGTCCCTTCCAACCCCTACAATTCTGTGATTCTGTGAATGTTAGAAATTCCTTCCAAACATCTAATGTAAATCTCTCTTTTGGTTTGTTGTGTTTCATCCTTGTCCTATTATTCAGAAATGCTTTAAGAAGTCACCCTCCACCTTTTTTTATTTGAACAAGAAAATGGCTCGAAGATGCAGGAAAGCATTAAGCAGAGTAGTGCCTCCACATTTCAGATCTCCAACATAAGAAAGACGTCTGCATGTGGGAGCTGATATGTATTACCACTTCTCAACTTCAAATAGTCTCACGTGTCATCCCCCTTTTTAAGCTGAAAACGCTCACTTTTGAGGGGATATTGTGTCTTTCATTTTATTTATTTATTTATTTATTTATTTTTCCAAAAAGCACAGTGTTTTCCAGAACTGTGTTTTCAGGACACAGATGCCTTCAGGTACAGGGACACAGACAGTGGTGCCACTGCCAATGCCCTGTGACCAATGCCCAGCATCCACCGCTGCTCCATCCTGCTGCGTATTTGATGTCCCTCATCCTCCAGGTGTCTCCAGCTCTCCTAAGTCAATGACAGTGGTTCAGGCCATGTTTTCAGCAGGCCATCTGGACACATGCTCTTCCCACTGCCCTCCAGATGTCCCCATCCCTTGCTCGTTCTTCACTCAGATTCTTCCCAAAGATATGGCTGATTCATCACCTTCAGGGAGATTATTGGAATTTGCTCCTTCTCTCCAAAGTCTGATGAACTCTTTTCTCAACTCTTTAACTGTGATTCTATCTATCCTTACTTATCCCTGTCCAACATATCTCTTGTACAAATATTCCCTGTGAAAGACAAACCTCGTTAGATGCAGCTTGGACAAGGCATGCAGCTGACCACTGTGTTTTACTGTTCATTCAATTGCATCATGTTTCCTTCTGTTTGTTGGCAGAAAGAAAAAGAAAAAAAAAAAAAAAAGAGAGAGAGAAATCTTTCCTTGCCCATGTGCAGCTATGTGCGGCTCGTTCTATGAGGAAAGCCGGGGGGAGTTGGTACGAAGGAGGTTTAACACTGAGTAAGCGACTCCAGAGGAGAACAGTGTTGTGAGGAAAAGAGATGCAAGTCCCATGGGGCCAGTGTGAGTAGAAATGGGGTGGGGATGTTGAGGTGGATGTTGGTCCACAAAGTGACAAGAGCAAAGCTCATTAGGGGACATCCTGGATCAATACGAGTCGCAAAGTCCAGCTTTAAGTTCATGTTTAAATCTAACAATATGAAAATTAATAAGTGGACTTCATATTGCCTGTTCTTCTCTTCCCCTTTTAGCTCTCTCCAGATTCCTCACCAGTTAGCTGTGCAAGTTCTGAACACATGAAGAAGATGGCAGGAAGGCACAAGGCACAGCACGGCTCTTCAGGTTGTAATGAGCCCCTAAGGGGCATTTGCTGCTGAGTCCATCAACGTCCAGTGCACAAAGAAGATTGCACAAAGTGCTCAAGAAGACAAAGTCAGAAGGAACAGTGAAGATTCTTGCAGTATTAATGGGTCCCACTGAGGGCCATTCACAAGCAAGCTTCTCCAGGGACTTGTTAGAGCAGAGAACTGTGATTCTATCTATCCCTTCCTATCTCTGACTAACATATTTCTTGTACAAATATTACCTGTGAAAGGCAAACCTCACTAGAGGTATCTTGGACAAGGCATGCAGCTGACCACTGTGTTTTACTGTTCATTCAATTGTGTCATGTTTACAACTGCTGTTGGAAAAAAATGAGAAATCTTTTATTTTCCATGTGCACCTTGTTCTCTGAGGAAAGCCGGGGAGGGCCGGTGCAAAGGTTGTGTAACACTGAGCGGGTGACTCCAGAGGAGAAGGGCAATGTGAGGAAAAGTGATGCAAGTCCCATGGGGCCAATGTAAGTAGAAATGGGGAAGGGTAGCTGAGGCGGACATTTGTCCACACGGTGACAGAGCAAAGCTCATTAGGGGACATCCGGGATCAATATCAATTGCCAAGTGCTGCTTTAGCTTCCTGTTCATACCCAACTTTAAATAAATAAATAAATAAACAGTCTTCATAAATGCCCGTCATTCTCTTCCCCTTTTAGCTCTCTCCAGATTCCTCTCCAGTTTGCTGTACAACTTCTGAACACCTGAAGATGAACGGAAGGCACGAGCCACAGGAGGGCTCTTCAGGTTGTAATGGGCCCCAGGAGGCATTTGCTGCTGAGTCCATCAACGTCCAGTGCACAGAGAAGATTTCATGAAGTGCTCAAGAAGACCAAGTCAGAAGGAACAGTGAAGTTTCTTAGAGTATTAATGGGTCCCACTGAGGGCCATTATCAAGCAAGCTTCCCCTGGGACTTGTTAGAGCAGAGAATGCTCTCTTTGGAAGCCATGATTACAGGCAGACCAAGGCAGTGGGATGGTGGCTGTGATGCTGAGAAAAGCCTCCTTTGTCTTATGGAGCAGAAAGACCAAGCCCTGATCCCCAGAGCCTTGGCAGGGAGATCTTGTCTCTTCTGCTGGCTCAGGGCCCTTTCTAGGGCAGTGGGGTGGAGGTTTGTGTGATGTCAAACGAAAGAGAAGGGGACAGCAGCTGCCAGACTGTGCATGAGGTGCAAGGATGCTGTGAGGCCCAAGTCCCATGTGGACAGTGTGTCTCATCCCAGGATGTGGGATGTGAGAGTGGCCCAGTCTGAACAAGCAGTCAATCCCGATGAAACTTTGAACTTCAGATTCTCAGTTCTGGTGTCTTCCTTTGGACAGTGTCCCGTAGTTTTATGTCCTTTATGTTCTGTTGTGCCCAGAAGTGCACCCAGTGTTCTAGGTGAGGCTGCAGCAGTGCAGAGCAGATCAGGACAATCCCTTCCCTCACCCAGCTGGCAATGCCATGCTCAGTGCATCCCAGGGGACAGTTGGCCTTCCTGGCTGCCTGGGCACACTGCTGACTCACATTCAATTTCATGCTGACCAGGACCCTGAATCCCTTTCAGTGGGACTGCTCTCCAAAGTCCCATATCCAGTCAGTGTGTATGTCCAGGGCTGCCCCTACGCGAGTTCAGAATCACGCACTTGTTCTCGTTATACTTCATCTTCATACTGCATACTGCTTACCCAGTTCTCTAACTTGAGCTCATCTCTCTGTAAGTCCTCTCCACCCTCAATGGAGGCAACAGCTCCACCCTATTTGGTACCAGCCGCAATCTTACTCAAAACATTTTCTAGCCATACATGCACTCAATCACAAATCCATTAAAAAGAAGTGGTCTTCAAACAGAGCCCTGGGGAACCCTGCCAGTGGCCATCTGCAAGCCTGATGGAACCCCATTTGCAACCCTCTGAGTCGGACCCACTGGCCAACTGCTCAC
>NW_024884393.1:0-26688 GCF_019232065.1 Centrocercus urophasianus | reverse complement strand
GGCGGGGCCGCGGGATCCGTCCGCGCTCGCTGCCCCCGCGCAGCGCCCGAGCGCTCTCTCCTCCTCCCGCTCCCGCTCTTCCTCCTCCTCCTCCTCCTCGTCCTCGGCGGCGGCGGCGGCGGCCCGCGGGTGACATGCAGTCCCTCATCTCTCCGGTGACCAAGGCTATCCTGGTGGCTCTGTTCATCTTCGCCATCCTGCTGATTCTCTACGTGATCCTCTGGTACATCTGCCGCGATGTGGATTGCGACCACGGGATCTGAGCGGCGGCGCGGGGCCAGCGCTTAGGAGCGGCCGGAATCACCCCCGCGGGGCCGGGAGGGAGAGGAGAGGGAGAGGAGGCGACCGCCGAGCGCGGCCGCACCGCCGCACCGCCCCGCGCCTGACCTTCAGAGACCAGGGTGACCCGGTGAGTGCCCGCCGCCCGGCAGCGCGTCGCGAGCGGATCGGGAACCGTCCCGGCGGCGCGGGGTCGCGGTGCGATGCCGGAGGTGCTTGAGAGGAGCGGGGCGGGAGCGGCGCCGGCGGTGCGGCCCCGCATTGGTATGCAAAGGTGAGCGCGGGGCGGGGAAGGCGGCGCGGTGCCGGTGCGGGGCAGCGCGGGGACGGAGGGGAAGGGGATGTCGGCGAACGGCGGCAGCGGGGGGAGGCGGGCGAAGAGGACGAGTTCCTCCCGCCTTCCCCGCGGCACGTGTGCACGGAGGTCTGCCGGGGTGCGTGGAGCCCACCGCTGTGCTGTCCGTGCGGTGCGCGCTGCCCGGGGACTGCGGGAGTGGGGCTGGCGGTGCGCAGCGGGTGAGCGCGTACGTGCCGCCGTGCCGGGACGGCTCGGAGCGGCCGCTGCCCGGCTGTGCGCCCACCTGAAGGCGTTTGCGGCTCGCTGTTACCGCCGTTGCCGTCAGGCTGCTTTTGCCGCGGTGTGCTAAGGCGGGGAGACATCGACGCTTCGCGTTTAAAGCGAACCTGCTGAAGGCAGGATGGTCCTGAGCGCGCGGTGCCGATGCTCCCGCCCTTGGAGAGCGGCCGTCAGGAGCGCGGCGAACTCCGTCCGCACGCACATCCCTGTGGGGACGCGTTCCGGTTCCACTGATGTGTGTGCGCAGCAGGAACGGGAGGAAATCGCGGTTGGTTTTAAAGGGGAGACGTAGGGAAGTGTGAGATGCGACAAAGCGGTTTGAGATGGTTTGACATTGAGCGGCTGTGGTTGAGCGCTCGGCTCTGCAACGGGGGCTGTGCGGGGCTGGCAGCTGCTGGGAAGCGGGCTGACCTCCCGCTGGGCTTCTGCTCAGCCTGTCTGTGACCCGGCCTGATGGGTCGTGGCATTGCTGCCAAAGCGCCCCAGCTGTGTGATTGTGGCAGCAGTGACAGCGTCATTCCCTCACCCCGCACCTCCAGCAGCAGTGCAGTTGTGTGCAGCTCTCTGCGTGCCCCAGAATGCCGGGTCCAGCAGTACTGAGCAGCAGGCGACGGAAGGACAGGAGCAGGCAGCCAAATGGGCATCGCTCCCTTTTCCGTATACATTGGACTATGTGAAAATAAAGCAGCCCCACCATCCCCCCTTTTTTTTTTTTTGCTGTTTTTGCAGCCTCGCCAGTCAGTAAACTTGTTTGCACCTGAGTTGCAAAAACCTCTTCACACCCCGGCACACCAGGTGGTGTCACATGCTGCCTTCCCCAGCAGCAGAGCACTCTGCGTGCACGTCCCTGGGCAGAGGACTGCAGCAGCATCATGACAGGAGCTTCACCCATCACTATCAATTATTGGAAAGGAGCTTTGGAGATGTTGCCTACAGAACTGGGTGGGACGTGGCAAACTAAAAAGGCTTTTAAGAAACTTTAAATATCGGATATATGTGTGTGTATGTGTGTGTATGAAGTGTCGTTGGTGCCGATACAGCCAAACCTATTTTATAGTCCCTGTCCTGACTAACATAAAACAGCTCAATATGTGTGGACACGTGAAATGGTCCCTTGCTTATTGTCCAATGCTTGGTGTTTCCAGCTGGCTCATTATTATTTCAAGCATAGTCTCTAGGAGATGTGATACAGAAAATAATTTCTTTAACAGCTTTTATTCTAAATAAAGCAACTATATGTGCTTATATATAAATATGTGTATATTGTTTTATATAAACACTGAAGGGTATTTTTTCAGCTTAGCACAACAGAAAAATGAGCAAAGCAATAGTGAGTGGTATTGCATTTGTTTTGTAGTTGAAGTCACAGATTCACCAGCTTTGGGTGAGTGTTATGTGTGTGCACTGTATTAACGGATGAAAATCTTATAAATGCAAAAGCCCCCTTCCCACTGCTGTGACACTTGGTATAAGGGAGTGAGATCCTGGCCTTGCTGGGTTCAGTGTAGAAGTCTGAAGTTGGTTTCATGGAGCTGGAAAAGCACTGATGGATTTGCACGTGAGGTTGAAGCAGCAGAAAGCAGCTGAAGTTGATAGAACAGTTAAAACAGTAATCAGAGGCAAATCGGTTACAATGGAGCATCTAAAAATGCTGTTTTTGTAGTTATTTTCTTGTTCAGTTTTATTTCTATGCAGTTTTATTATGTGCCTCTGCCACAACTCGATGATTTTCCCCTGATTGCTCTCTCCTAGCATGTCTGAGTGTTTCAGAGGTGATATCTAAAATAGCTTGCATACAGAGCAGCAGGATCACCTGCGGGTGTTATCCATCAGAATGTGGGCTGCAGTGTTGTGAGTGGTACCTCTGTTCAAGGCAAGGACAACTTGTTATCATGGTTCTACCTGGGCCATGAGAAATCATTACCACACTGCAAACATCAGCAGTGCAGCAGGCTGAGTAAGTGTTGCTGTTCTCTAAGCAGTGTAATAGGCTGTACAGGCACTGTATGAAGGATATTTAAAAGCTTCGCCTCTTTGCATGAAAAGTGCTGTGAATGAGTTACCACTGCTTCATCCTCAGAAGCACAACGAATGTTACATGGTAAATCCTTACTGCAAGGCAGCATGCTGCAGTGTGGTCCCAGCAGGCAGAATACACCTGACTGGAATGTGCCACTTACTTCCTGGTAAGTCACACTTCATTCAGTCCCTGTTCTGGCAAATTCCCAGACAGTTCATTGAATATTTTCTGCATGTGGCATGTAAGCCTAACTAGACAACGAACATCTCAGAGTTGCTAATTTTCTTATTCCCTCCATATAAAAATGGGTTAAAAGAGTCAGAGTCATTGTGTGCCCTCTCTGCACGTTACACTACTTCCTAAAAATGGCTTGAAACATGCACTGTCAGTCACCCACCCCATGTAAGAGGCTCTCTTCAGATCCTGGGCAGGGCAACACTGTGCCGGGCATCCCCATGTCCTGCATGGCTGTCTCCTCTCCAGGTGAGCAGAGCTGTCCCCAGGACACATCATCTCACCTGCACGGTGCCCTGCTTACTGCAGGCCTCTGGAAGGGGGGTTTCAAAAGGTTGCAAAGGGTTTCTGGAGCTCTGTGCAGGGCTGAAGCAGGATGGTCTGGTGGTGATTCCTCATGCTGTCAGGTCTGGGAGCCTTCTATTGCCTGTGGCACAGCAAGTACTTGCTGTAGCTGCTGTGTTGACATGAGGTGAGGCGATGAGAATTAACTGTGTCGTGTTTGTGACATAATGAAACTAGCATGGCCCTTAAAGAGGTAAATCTGGGGGCTGTGTCACTGTAACAAGTGTATTAAACCTGGAGCACGGGAATGCTGTTGCTTTTTACTTTGTTGTTGTAATGATGGCCTGGCATTGGCAGTGTTAGTGCTGGTTGCTACAGGATGTTCTAAAGCACCAAACCACGTGGTCTTCTCTTAAGATCCATACCTGTGTGCTGACATGACCCATTGGTGATGTGCCACCAGGCACTGGCTTACCATGGCACTGCCAACAGGGCGCAGCTCACTATTACACCGTACAGAGAAGTCTCCCTTCTCAGCATTTCTCAGTCACCCATTTCTCAGCGGATGGCTTCCCCTTCTCCCTCCCCCACAGTCCCCAATTTTCCTTTGCTTCATAAGGGTTTTCTGCTTTTTCTTCTCATCTGTAATCTTGACTGTGACTATTTAGCACGTAACGCGGTTTGTAGACAAACTGCACAGATTGATTTTCCTGAAGTGGGCTGACAAAGTGACGGGTGTATTGGAAAGCTGCACACACTTGGTTATTTGTTGTTCTGCATTAAGCTGGCTTTTGAAGTAAATGGCCTTTAGAATAACCTTTCTTATTTTAATGTACTGCTTTTAATGTGTGTGCTTGATATGGTGCGTATGGTTCAGCTGCACAGCGGTGTCTGTTCTTGTTAAAGGCACTCCGATGGCTTTCAAAATTTTATCCAAATGAGGAAATCTGAGTTTCTACTCGGAGAGGCTCACAGCATTGGCTGTTGCTGAGAATTGTGTTCTCATTTTGGATGTTTTGATGCACCGCTCTTGAATATTAAAGATTCTTCCAGCGATTTCCCGAGTCACCATTAAATTAAATCATCTCTGAAGGATACCAATAAGGTGACATTCAGAGTTCCTTTGTAGAACATACAATGAATGTGGATTATGGCTGAGAAAAAGATGTGAAAAAAATTGATTGTGATTGAGGAAGAAAGAGAAGAGAATGGGAAAACAAAGATGGAAGAATATTTTGTGAAGTTGGAAGAAGAAGGAATCCAGAGCATTCAGATTTTAGAATGTGAATCTGACGTGGAGTAAAATGCTAAGCTCACAGGACAGAAATTGCCACTTTTCCTTATAGAAAGTGTATGTATGCACGTGTATACATGTGTATGAGTATAGTATGCGTACATACATACAATATAAATGATTGCATTAGAAACATGCATCTCTAGAAAAAGCTGAGAATCCTGATTTATTTTATTCCTTCAGCCTTGAAACCTGGCTCCATTATTGCCCAACGCACATTAACTTGCAAATCAGATCATGCTGAAGATGCTTTCCTGAGGACTTTGGGATAAAGCATGATTGATATTGTACACCAATATTATAAATGAACCACTTTTATATAGAAAATGCAAGCACTCTATTCACACTGAAAAAAAAAAAAGGAGTCCAGACTGTATGTGCTGGAAGAAATACATTAATAACAAATAGATTTTATGTCTCTTTCTTTAAACTGATCTCCAAGAGACAAAGCATTTATACACTAGGGAAAAAGTCTATTAGGTAATTAACCTATTATGACCAATGTATATATATGAGAAAAGAATGTTTCAGACAGAAAATAGCAGAATTGTGGGCTTTTTTCTTTGGCTGAAAACAGTAATAGCCAAGTTCCTCCAAAAGTACAAGCTTCTATTGTGCACGTTCTGTACTTTTGTTTGAGAGCAAAGCAAGATATAAAGCCCCTGAAGTTACGGGTGCTTGAAGTTACACGTGGTGAAACCTGCTGCATGATTATGAAGCTTCATGAGTATGCTGTATAAACCTTGCCTGAGAGAATGTTTTTTGAGTGGAACAAGGAAATACATGTGCTAAGGGCAGAGGAGCAAAGCCTTTTGTATGAACAGCCTCTTCTACATTAATTGCACATTTGGAGTAAGCTTGGGCAGGTGAAGAAAATTTTACTTGATATTATGTACCCATTTCAGTGGTTGGTTGCATGCACTGCGAGCCCTGTTTAGCGAATACCCAACAAACTGGTCATTTTACCTACAGCAGTAATTAAGCAAGGCCTTCGTTAAGTGGAGTGCTTGTGCGAAATATACATGACACAGTTAGCTAACTGGTAAGACATGCTTATTTCAGTGACTGTACTTCTGAAGATAACATATCAGCATCATGATCCTTTTGAGATATGTATGTATAACTGGAATTAAAACTGTTTACAGTCAGTCTGCATTCTACAGCTTGCTTTTGTTTTGTACTGTAATACCATTCCAGAAAGCTTGATAAGGACTATTACTAAAAGAGAGTTTAATGAGGTCTTGGTATCAGGGAAGATTAAAGGGGAGACACTGTGGGCACACGAAAAGACACTCATATGATTCTAGTAACTGACATGACCTAATTGAGCTGTGATAGGAGTTAGGGCCTAAGGAATATGCATTTGTTCACTGACATGATGAAGCAGCATCAACCTCTGCCCTCAGGCCACCATATCCTGAGTTTTCACTGTAGTTTGAGGATTATGGTAAGACAGAATTTGTAGGATTTGTGTGAGTCTGAGCATTTCCAGTCTTTCAGTGAGTTGAAGCAGAATGTGTGTAGAGCATTACAAGGCCATCTCGGAGCATTGCCTTAAATTCTTATGAGACCTCCTAACCTCTTCCAGGGAACTAATGTGACTTCTGGGAAGCAAGCAGCAGTACTGACAGTAAGGAAAATAAGATCTGTTTTATACCAAGGCTTTTTGTGTAATATCCAGAGTATTCCACATCTGTCATCCACATTTTACATATGGAGAAAGAAAGCTGTGGGAAGATCCAGTAACTTTTAAAAACTACTTAGCAATTCAGTGACAATATATAAGGTAGTCTTCAGCGTTTTGTTTTTCTCTGCTATGCAGCACTCACTAGAGTGCACCTACATTACTGCATGCAGTTTTGGGGCCCCCAGCACAGGACAGCCAAAGACAGACTGGCAGGAGCTCAGCGGATGGCCCCAACGTGTTGGGGTCTGGAGCACCCACCCCTTTAGGAGAAGTGGAGAAACTGGGCTGTCATCCTGCAGAAAGGACAGCTTTGGGGTCACCTGCTAGTACTGGCCTGTCAGTGTCACCAAGGAGACGGGGCTGGATCCTTCACAGTGGTGCATGGTGAGAGGAGAAGGGACAGTAGTCATAAACTGAAGCAAGAGTGGTTTGGTCTGGTTATAAGGAAAACCACTTTCCCTATGAGTGCTGTCAGTGTTGTGATTTAACATGGCTGGTGGCTGAGTACCAGTCAGTTGATATCACTCACTTCCTCCCTTCCCAGTGGGATGGGGGGGAGGGAATCAGGAAAAAAAAAAACCAAACTCGTGAATGGAGAGAAAGCTATTTACTAAGAGTGAGAAAAGGAAAAGGATAATAGTTATGAGCATATATATATGTACATATCTATATATATGTGTGTATATAGCAAGTGATGCACACGCTCACCATCCTACAGCTGATGCCCAGCTGGCCCCTTGAGCAGTGGAAGAAAGAGAGACGAACACCCACCCCCTTAAAAACTCCTTCTGCTCAATGTCGTATGGTGTGGAACATCCCTTTTTTCAGTTTAACTCAGCTGTCCTAACTCTGCTTCTGTCCCAGCTGAAAGTGAGACGGTTGGGCAGATAGCCCACAGAATTTGTGTGGTCTCTGTTCTTCGATGTTTTCAAAACTCCCTGATCAATATGGCCTGGCCTCAAATCTGAATCTGCTTTGAACGGTAAGAGTGGACTGGAGACCTTCTGAGGTTCCTTCCAACTTGAACTATCCCATGATTATGTGACCCAATGAGCTACGTACTCTTGAGAGTCTTCTACTGGAATGAGTAGTGGCCTGCTCGTTGTAATGTACTCTCTCCTTTAACTTTTAGCATTGTCAGCCAGGTGAAACAAGAATATGGAGGCCCAGAACTCTGACTGCTGGGCTGGGGAGCCGTTAACCGTAGTCCAGGCTACCCTTTACATTTTATACCATTCTGCAGTTCATAGCTGGTAGCCCAATACACAACACTTCTGGGGTGTGCTGTGCTCAGGAGATGACATGGTGCACAGCAGTCACCAGGGCACCAGGGCAGTGACCACTGTGTTGATGTATGCATGGAGAATGAAGCCCTCTCATGCAATAGCAGCCTGAAAGCTGAAGGCTAAAATCACAGTGTACTTGCAGTCTGTCTAATTCTTACACCTCTGTGGGGACTCTAGCACATTCTAGGAACTGGAAATTAATTCAGTTACATTGATCTGACTATAATACAATCATGCTGAACATACTCTTGTGCAATATGATGTTTTCTGTATCTTGTCCAATTTCTCTTTGTGTTCTTCATTTGCCCAAAGCAAGTTATGGTAACTATAAGGTCCACACAGGTAGGTGGTATAGTAGGATTTTTATGTACTGCCTAGCTTGAATATGAACTGCTTTGAAGAGAAAAAAAATCCCACGGAGACTGCCAGCTTCAACATCAAACCTACCATCTCATACCCAGGCTACTTGCAGTTTATATTTAGGTACAGAGGGGAATATGAACTGGGCAGAAGGCTACTTAAAGCAAAAGGTCATTGTATTTTTTTTTTTTTCCGAGGTAGAGAAAGCCTTCTTTGTAGTGCTCTGCATTTTTCTGTTACTGTTTCTTGCCATACTGAATCCTGGCTCGACCTGGTGAGAGCAGGGAAATTCCACAAGACTCCAGTGGTGCAGAATGGCTGAGGTTGGCAGGGGTCTCTTGATTCAACCCCTGCTCAAGCAGAGCCATGTAGCCCAGGGTCATGTTCAGGAGGCTTTTAAAGGTTTTTAAACTTAATTCTGACATTTCTGACATAAAGTACACCAAACTTTATTCCAAAATTATAAGACAAAGCTATCCACAGTAATTATTTTCTATGCAAATCCAAAACAGATGAGAGCTGCAGTGTATATTTTGTCAGAGATTTTTTGATTTTCTCACATTAGGCGATAGACTCACTGCCATCCTCCCATTAAACTCATGAAAAGCGATATTTGTATAACTCAGTTGATTTTTTTTTTTACTTGAAGATATGTCAATATCAAAAACATTTTGAGCCTCGGAAAATAAAAGACTCTTACACATTTCAGTATGTAAGCTGTTATATTGGGTATTTCTGAGATGACTTTAATTTTTCTCTCATGTGGCTAACAAGCCTGGAGAGCTTTTAAATTGAAGGTAGAAGAGAAGAAAAGCCTAGCTTTTTAGGTGAGTGCATGAAAGCTGCATGTATTCTGCTAACTAAATTATGAATGAAGCAGTGAGATCCTGTATTGTATATTAAATTCACATGAAAATTCTCTTTAAAAAGTAGTAAGGTGAATGAGCTGGGTATACATATTGTATCTAATGTATTTATTCAAGAACTTCTGTGAATATACTGTCTTTAGGAATTAAATGTTTGACTGTTCTTGTCCCAGAAAGAAGACTGAAACTAAGCCCATTTGATGTGAGTCTCTGTGTTAGAGCTGATAGGAATTCCAAGGATAACAGTGTGAAAGTGCTATAAAATGGTATTACTGTTTTGGTACACCAGGGGTTTCTCTTCTCACTTTATCAGTAAGGTCATCTGGAAGGTACAGTGACAGAGGAGGTTGAAACAGTCTTGGAAGAAGCTGCAAATACTGTTGTGAGTCATTCTCTTTTAATCACGTAGGCAAAATCTAATGGGCATGTGGGATGATACATAAACGAAGGCAAAAATTTGCTTGCTGTGGGGGAGCTGTTCATTTGGTACAAACATTCAGCTGATTTCTGTGGAGCAGTGCCAACTGATGTTAGCAAAGGATCTGGTTCTGAGGAGTCCTTCAGTTTGCAAACAGAAGCACGCAAAGAAGTGATGCAGCTAGGATAACATCCAGCCATCTTTCTGGTTCTTCAGCCTATATAGTCAATTATCCCTTTTTTTTTAATCTGACCCTAATCCTAACCCTAAAAACTAATGGCATTTTTAAATAAAATGCAGTGTGTTTTATAGAACAGAATTGTTGGAAGGGACCTTCAAAGATTTGAATTCAACTACGTGATCACTTCTAAGATAACTAAAGTTGAAGTATTTTATTAAGAGCAATGATCAAATGCCTCTTGAACGCTGATGGTCATTGGGCATTGACTACATCTCTAAGAAACTTGATCTGGTGTTTGGCCACCGATTGCTCAATGTAAAGCGTTGCTAAATCAATAAGCAGACTGCTATGCATGAGAAAAAATTATGGTTTAGAGTTGAAACATATAGCCATGTAATGCATGGCTTGTGCAGTAGATTTCATTAAAGAAAACAAAGAAAAGAAAAAAAAAATCAGCACTCCCTGAACCTGTTTAATATATTGACAAGGAGTCATTCCTGGATCAGTCTAATAGTATGTTAATGATGTTTTTATGAATATCTGCAAGGTGAACTAAATTTTACAGTTTAATCCTCTAGATCATTAAAGAAGTGTTTCTTACGGTAACTTTAAAAATAGCTAAAAGTATCTTGAGATTCAGAAAGTGGAGGACTAGCTCAAAAATACCTCAAATTGGATGTAGTGCAGTGGTAGCTGTATTGTGTGATAGCAGTTTTGGAGGACAGCATTGATAGGTGGAACGAGAAATTGATTGGTACTGTAGGATGGATGGATGGATGGATGGATGGATGGATGGATGGATGTCTCTGACAAATCCTTCGCAAACTTGAAAAACTAGGAAAAATCTGGGAATGCCAGGCCTTGTGATACATTTCTCACATGATCTGCTTTGAAGCCAGAAGAGTCTGTTGGAAATATCCTAATAATTTATCAGGATGGCATCTCTGATAAAGCAGATTTTATTTGCAATTGCAATGGCAGGCCTCCTGCAAGCAGGAGAGCACGCAGAAAACAGCATTACATCGTTTATGCCCTATTACTCAGTGCTTATCTCTTTCTCTCCTGGTTCCTCATTGGCTGAGTATTTCAGTTTCACAATCTTCCTGGTGCTCAACTAAACATGCGGATACTGGATAAACATCAGTTTTTGCTAGCTAAGCATATATGGCTAATTAGTTAACTTCTCACACTTGCTCACTCAACACTCGATCAGTGTTTCTGGACATCTGCTCGTCCTTGCATAGAGGTAAGCTTGGAAGGAGGATAGAGGGGAGTATCTCGATGCCTGCCTGTTGCATCCCAACCTTACCCACAGAGCAAGGCAATCCAGCCTTGTGTAGAGGCCGTGGCTTCTTTGATGTTTGTTAAGTCCGTTTTTCTTTTGCTGAGGGTCTCTTATCCAAACAGAATAGGCCTACAATATGCTTTCTAGTTCATCATACTATGCCTGTACTATTTGGAACATTTAAAAATTATTGCAGTTTTGCAAGCTAGAATTAATCACATAATTCAGCAACTATATTTCTGAAGTATGTTACTAACATATATGGTATTTCTCATTTTTCACGTCAGCTATTGCTAAGGACAAGTTACAAAATACAAATACATTGTGCTCTACTTCTTCAGCTCAATTTCCCCTTTTTAATATTGCAAATACAATCTGCTTTATCAGAGATACCGTCCTGATGAATTATGTGGATATTTCCAACAATTCTGCTGTGACAGGAGTAATCCAGTGTCTGGTGAGGAGAGGAAGTGTAGAACTAGGCTGTGATTTCTGGACATGCTGTATTGTTGCACTCTACCCTTTAGTAGAGGCTTGAGAACTGCACGCTGGTGAATTTGTAGCGGTGTGCCTTAACAACACAGTGTGATGAAGCAGAATGGGCTTGTGTCAATGTGATTCATTAATATTTTATTAAATAATACCTTCAGCTGGGTAGTAAATGTGTTTTCTGATTTGGCATCTTAAGTTCCTGTGATGTTTGTGCTACTACAATAACTGTTTCTCTCAGAGCTAGTTCTGTGAGCGGGACAGATGTTTGAACTGTGAACTCCATTTATTTTCCTCGTAATATTTTAATTGGATAGATTCAACTCTGCATTCATAATGAGCTGGGTGGTGCTTGCTGCTTGCTTTCAGTTCTGTCACGGTGTCTTCATTCTTCTTAATCCTAGTGTAGAGCACGGCAGCCACTTACCAGCCTAATCCTACTCCTGTTGGAGCTGGAAACCTGTGCTTGACTTCCATTTTGACAGTTAGAAAGTGGATTTTGTGCCATAATGGGGTACAGGCTGAAAAACATGAAATTGCCATCACCTGTGAGTATAATGAGATGGGAGAATAAACTCTTTCAATACAGAAAATCACTGCATTTTCCATCTCTTGCTGTAATAGTAGAAGATGGCATTAGTGGCCCGGAAAACACTGTCCTTTGAATAACAGCACTTGTTTTTTTTTTTTCTCCATGTGTAAAAAGGTGATTTTTTATTTTTTTTAATTCAAAAGCAGAATGAGATCTTACTTTTTCCAGTATTTTGCTACTTATCTTTTTACCAATAAAAATGCTTCCATTTTTTAGAGCTGTGATATGTTTTACAGCGTCTCTTACACCAAAGGAATTCGTTATGAGTTTAAAGAAATGTTACACGTACGTACAGACACATGCATGTACATTCACTGCTGATGAACATGTAATGGTGCTCGAAATGAAAAAAGGTCACTTCCCATTTGCGCATTTCCCCTGAGCAGCCCTTAATTTCCTTGTTTTGTTTAGTTTTAGTTTGCTGTGTGGGCTAGGCCAGTGATCCGGAAGGGAAGGTTTGGATCCTTTGGTTTGTAAATGCAGCTCCTGGCTTGTCTAGCAAAGTGAAATGTTTGTGGCTCTTCATTACCTTTGCGGCAGCTTTTTAATGAGGATGGGGTAGGAATGGAAATAGCCTCTGTCACACATTAGGGATGCAGCTCAATTGATCTTCCCTGGTCAAAAACATGGCCTGTGCCTGTCGATCTCGTTTCAAGCAGCTTTAGGCTGGAGGTTTTCTATGCCAGGAGAGCCCCCAGCATCCAAAATGGCCACTGAAGACTTTTATCAGGGCTGACCGACTGACAGAACACAGTCCCTGAGCACAGCTGGAGAACTGGTGCTGAGACTGACATGGCTCAGTTGGGAACATCTCTTTGTTTGCTCTGGATCTGGACATCCTCAGCTCTTACTTTTTTTGATAGTGATGTGTATGTATGCCTTTATGTGCATTTTAGCTTTAAATATAAACTGTAGACAATAAAACCTTATACACAGTTCTCTATAAAAAATGAGTCTACATTCATGTTTGTACGAAAACATAAATCAGGAAATGAGGAACTATTTAAAAAAAAGAGAAAGGGAGATTTAATTAATTTTAGATCACGTATCAGATTGATCACTGAAATATTACATTATTTTGGTACGCAGTTAGGGACAAAATAAGTAAATAAAAGCAAAGAATAAACAATGTTTCTGCCATTAAGAAGGCTACTATTTTGTGTCTCGTAGTGTTCAGCAAAATAGAAGAGTATTTCTATAAGCATCTCACAGAAAAACAGAAGCATCTGTAGGGTTAGCAGTATTGCAGGATTTTTTTATTTGTGTTTGAGGATGGTGTGCGCCTTTTTTCACAAAGCAAGAAGCACTGGAAAAGGGCTGGTCAATTTGTGGAGAAAATGATTGATTTTCCCATCAGTTTAAGTGCACTGATGTGGAAAGTATGATCTCACACTTCCAAAGCGTTTTTAGAATGTAAACAGCAGTGGGCAGTGACCAGCCTGTGTGTGTGTTTGCCAGGAGTTGGCACCTGGAGCCAGAATACCATAGTAGTGGGTATAGAACCACTGTAAAAATGTAAGAAAACTGTAATAACAAGAGTAATACTCAGCTTCTCTGCTGTAAACATTAATAACTACGGAGTACTGTGATGTCCAGGCACCATGAAAAGGATCAGTTTTGGCACCCCTCCTGGTGACCAGGGCTGTGCATCCAGCGCCGACTGCCAGCCCTCAGAACCACTCTGCAATAAGGTAATGGTGTTGGTGATTACTGTGTTTTGATCTGAGAGTACAGTGGTAACGGGTTGTGCATCACTACACTATCATTTTATGTAATTTTCCCAACATTTATAAATAATTCAAACTTCAGGTTGGATGTGGCTCATCAAAGGTATCTTGTCACATCCCCTTGTCTTTTTACATCAAAGGAGCGCTGGAGGCAGTACTGACATGTTATAGCCATTAAATAAAACACAGCATTTTGACGTGGATGACATTAGAGAAGCAGACTTTGGCTACAATAGGAAAGTTAGAACACTGCTATAAATCTGGTTAGAGTGCTGACATCCTGAAGACAGCTGGAGGAGCTTATTGATGCTGGAAACCTGTGTCAGTTTTAAAGAAAAGGCAGCTGATGACAAGATGAAAGGATCTTGGTGGATTGAGAGGCCAGGATTCTTCTTTGCAACCATCCCCCTTAAATAACAAGTCATTACTTTTAATGATATATTACCCATGTTAGCTTATGCAGAAGTGGGGATCACTGTGTTTTCAGCTCAAACTGAAACAGCATCTCAAACTCAGACTTGAAAACCAAACCAAACTCAGAATTCAAATTGATTTTAAGATGTAAAACCAGAGACGTTTGAAGATCTCTTTGACCTTCAAGCTCTTTTCTTAAAGATGGGAACAGCAGATGGTATTGCATAATGTTTGAAGTTGCATGAACAAACACATTTAGACATGGACGTAATGCAGATAAAGTCGTGAAACACTTGGGAAGACTTCAGAAGGCAGAACTGCACGATAAATAAAGCACTCAAAAACAGCGTTTGGCGATGGCATGTTGGCAAAACAAAACAATACAAAACACAAACAGAAAACCCAAACAAAACATTTTGTTAACAGTGACAGAAAAGGCAACGTGAAGACACCTAAACTGATAACTGGCCTCTTTATGCTTGGGGAGTTGTTATAGGCAGAAATGCCAGCTTCTCTGGGCTGCTGAAGGGAGTGATTGAGATGCAGCCAATGTGCAGAAACATGGCAGTGAGTAAAAATGCAGTACCTGCTGTGATAGGAGGTTCAATAGGTAACTTACGCAATTTAGAGGGGCTTCAATCAATTGATTAAAGATCCTGCTAGCAGAGAAATCCCATTTTCAATGAAAGCTTAAGGGATATTCAGCTTAAGCTATCCGGATATTATTAGTACAGCATGATGACTTTTTTAGGCATTGTAATAATTTTTGAAGCAGAGAAATGTAGATAAAAGATCGGCAGGGGTCATTATTGTAATCTATGGAAATGTACAGTGCTCCACTGCCCTCTTTTGCCCTGTACCTGGAAGAGCAGCAGCCAAAGCACAGGTGCCATCTCAGCAATGGACACCTGGCTCTTCTCACACTCCTAAATTTTGAGATAGGCTGAGGGTCTGTTACAGCTCATGAGTTGGACTTTGGGAATTTTCTTATTATAAAGAAAAAAATACTGCAGAATAATACTCCTCTTCTTTTAGATGACTGAGGACTTTCATACCTGCAACTTTTCCACGGAATTCTGAAATGATAATGAGAATTTGATCTCAGGAGGATTTGTTCAGAAAGTAGTGCTGAACAAAATATCCAGTAGGGATTCTGAAGAAGTGGAATTAAAAAAAAAAAAAAGGGCATCAGGGCTTGCCTTTGTGTTCTGCTGGAAAACAACACAACTTTGTTATATTGCTGCTGTCGGTTAGTTTACACAGAAGATCACCTTAGTTGTTAATTTGCTGTCAGCCTCACTTATCAGGAAAAAAATACTTAGAGAGCTCTGTGTTAGTCCTTCAAAATCTTTGTGTTAGTTAACAGAGCCTACTTGAATAATGATGTTTATAGTTATATTCCTGTACTTCACCATCGGTGATATCCTCTAGCTGTTTAAAAATAATTGTAGCTTTCCTACCATTTTGACGTTGAAAATTATGTAGAAGAAGGATAACCTTGGCCTTATGAAGGTGGCCTATTGTTTGGCCAATAGGTTTGTTTTTTGTTTTTGTTTTTTGCTTGTTTTGTTTTTTTTTGTGTGAGCATACTGACAGTGAAAACACAAGTCTCAGGTTAGTTAGGGTTCCTGCAAGGTCCCTAATACAAAAAGAATCCATCATGAATGAATTAATCCATCTTAAAGCAGAGTTACCTCCTGGGTAAACTTGGCTCTATGCATTTGTGTATTTTTACAGCTAGCACTTTCGGGTTTGTTCTTCTGTCTTGTGGGGAAAACCACCTTTTATGAATTAATTTTTTTGTATGAAATAAACAAGTAAATAAATAAATAAATATATTAACATGGCAGAAAATGTTTATGCTTGAATTTTACATTTATCCTTTAGAACTTTACATTTATCCTTTAACATCATTTCAGTGGAATTTATTTAAGTGTCTGTTCCAAAGTACAGGGTTACAACGCCTAACTTTGGGCTCTTTTAGTGGAAGAAAAGATTAATCTGAGGAAGTGTAATTTTTTTTTTTCCTGTTCTTGCCCCAAACTTATTTGTAACCATTGGGAATACCCACTGAAATCTATTCAAAGGATGTTTTCACAAACTAGTGAACAACAGCATTTGAGAGGTTGATACAGTAGAATACCACTACTGTGTTAAAGTCTGGAACAGGACAGTTGGATGGAAGAGCCCAGGAGGACAGTTGGGGTGGCAAAAGAGCACACACTGCTTTAGAGAGCTGTTACGAAGTGACAAGGCTGGAGAGTCACAGTGGGCTATAATGGCACACAGGATTGCTGAGATGTCAGTAAATGGGACTGCTCAGCTCTTCCCTCTCCTCACTCAGGTCTACATTTAGCCCAGCTCCACTGAATTTCCAGCATGTACATCAACATGTCTGCCTTCCTCCCCCTGAGGCTCTGGCAGGGAATTGGAGAAAACAGGAAGAGGCTTGAGGAGCTGTGGTGTGGGTGGACACTAAGCAGAATGAAGAAGTTCTAGGGTGGCCCGGCTGGGGTACTGGCCATGGACAGGCAACCATTGTAGCAAGGCCTCCTGATTGATGCGTGACATCTTCCTCAGTCCTGACAGCTGTATGATAACAAATATGGTAAGCATGGTGGGGCCTTGTCTCTGCAGCATGGGATGCAGTCCAGAAGCCCTCACAATGTGCTCCAGCCATCATTTGCTAGGGATACTGGTCACAAAAATACAGCTGTGTTTCAGCAGTCACAGATTTTTCCAAAAACTTCGGCTGTGTTTCAAGCTCTAAATAGCTTAGAACTACTGAAGAATGTTGCTTAGGATTGAAGCTACAAAGATAATTTCCCTGTGTTTTGTAGGTTTTTCTTTTTTGCTCTATGAAGCAGTCATTGGTGTTCTACAGAAATGTCAGTCTTTAAACTCTGTCTGATGATGACATTTCTGCAGCTTGTGTACCACCGACTGAAGCCCCTCATCACAGTTATCTTAAGGGATGTTTGATGGCTGCTCTCTATCTAGTAGCATCCTACATTTGATAATATACTTAACTTGAGAAATGCATGTGGAGAAGTAGCTGTGAAAATCTAATTTAATTAAGATTAGTATCAGGAAAGTATCAAAATTTTAATATTTCTGTTCTTATAATTTGGGAATTTCTATCTTCACAGATATAGATAACTGTAATTCTTTTCTGCATGAGTCTGTAGCTGTAATTTACAAAGCATTTGGATATTTGCCAGCAACTCACATTAGCTGAAGGTTTTCCCCTGATTTTTTTCATTACGTTCTACAATTTATTTCTCTTTCAGTTATTAGATAAAATATTTCAGTGTTCATTGTTTTTCACCAAGCGTGGCCAAATATTAGAGACAAAGAAGTGCCTTTTGGATCACTGTTATTCCACCAAATTACTCTTTTTTTTTAACTTCTTACAGATGTACAGCATTCTGTGGGTGCAGCTGTGAAAAGATGAAGAGGGCAGTAGTCACGCACATCTCATTGCACTTCAAAGGAAACTGATGCCAAACAATGTCAAGATGCTTTAGGCATCCCAGTGCATCAGGCAGAAAAAGAACAGTGATGGACAGCAAATTACTGAGGATTTAAAAGTAATTTTTATACGGTCCAGCAGAAAGAGGAAAGAAGTAGGGTGATTTAGTAATGAGAGAACTGGGTAATGATTGTATTACGTTATCTTATTATAAAAAATACTAAGTTATCTTTAGGCCCAGATTATTTATATGTCAGAATCCTAGTCTTATCCCTAATTCACTTTAACAGGTTATAAGCAGTTGGGAAACAGGTGCAGAGGAATACCTGTATGGCTAGCTAAAGAGCTGAAAAAAAACCTGATAAACAAGAGAGATTGAGTGGAGAAAGGATTCAGTTCTTTAAAAAAATAAGGATCTCACCTTAAACATCTACTCAGTAAGTCACATGTTTAGCTGTGGTAGAAAGGGATGTCCTTGAATACCTGAAGTATGAAGGAATGATGACTAGCACACATAGGAACTTACAAAAAAATAAAATCATGACAGATAATGCAATCTCATTTTCTGAAGGTATCACAAAATATTGCTAGAGATTAAGTATGTCTAGAGTACAAGAAGCATTTGATATTGTGCATCACAAAACATTATGTTGCAGAAAAGATAGGATTCAGAAGACAGCAGACATTTGTACCAACACTGACAAGCAGCTCACTGGAGGCCTGTATAAAGATGTGACAGGTGGGAGAAAAGGGAGAGGCACGTTTTCAGTGAAATATCTGCAGAGAAATTACAGAGCATACTTTGTGTAACATATCATAGATGTCTCTCCTTGATTACAGATTCCTCTGGACATGAACCTACTCTGTCTCGTATCTTCTTGGTCTGTGGTAGACTTCGTTGCCTGCATGGTAGTAATAAAAAATGATTAAAAAAATGAGGGTATATTTCTCCCTATTTGCAAGTCCGATTTTGTAGCACTTAATTTTGTTTCATCTCTAATATTAATGTTCAGATTATTCTTCCAATGGATCTCTGATGTGAGATTTAGAAAGACTGTGTTTAGGAAGGCCACTCTTCCTAAGATGTATTTTGAGTGAAAATAGGAGGTTTCTATTAATCATCTAATTTATCTGCTTTGGGTCACCATCTAGACAAGTCTGCCACTCTCCAGCAGCTAAGCAGCTTGGAGATGTTACTTTTAAGCTAATCAAAGTCAGTTAAATGAGTTCTAGACTTGATGAAGTAAGTTAAAACCTTCTCAGATTAAATCCGATTGAGGTTTGGGTAAATGTGACACAGTTCTGCAACACTGAGATAACTCACAGGGGCTGAGTTCTATGAAATGGTCTGAATTTAACATCAAAAGGAGGAGGTTACCTGTTATTCTTTGCAGAAATATGGAAGGACACAGCTTTTTATGGCCTGCGTCCATTAGCAGAACTGATAGGAAAACTTCAGCTGCCTTCAAATGCAGAGGTTGTCAACTCCTGAAGTTCAAGCAGAGAGTAAATAAACATTTCCAGGCAATCAATATCTCAAGCTGGTGTAGTAGATTGGACTCTGGCAGAAGTGAAAACTATCCTCCATAGTATTCTGTGAAGCAGTCAAAAAACCAGGTTATTCACACTGTCTACTGCCGTTATCATCCTTTGGCACTGATGAAAAATGCAAAGTGGAAAGATGCAGTACCTGAGCTGTGACTGTATTAGATAGCCGTTTTGCATCAGTGGTTGCTTGGTGATTAAATAAAATAAAAAGGCAAGCATAATCAAGTGTCTCATACGTGCAGCAGAATGTGTCAATAACAACATCTCTGTAGAGGTGGCAAGTGATAAGAGCATGGAATGACTTGGGAACACAAAATAATAATGACTTAACATCACTGCATGACTAGACAAACAAAAAAGATCCCTAGGGAGCCCACTTGTCCACAGGACTTTAATATCAACCCAAGAAAAGTCACAACCATCAACATTACTTGCTGATAAGATAGCTGTCTGGCACAGAGAAAACTAAAGATTTTTGAATATCAGCTTGTACAAATGATGTTACATGAGCTCAGAACAGAAAGACGAAGATGCTTAGAATAACAGTGACTGCTCTGGGGACCGTCACCAAAGCCTCCAGGACTTGGGCTTTATAAATCGGCGTCCAGAGTTCTAGAAAGGCTGTTTTTTGAAGACATTGACAAGATCATGACATTGTCCTTGTACCCACGTATCTGTCTGCAATGGAGGATTCTTGGCCATGTATACTCTTATCAGTCTTGTATGTGTAGTAAGAACAAAAACTACAAAGGACCCAATAACATAAGTTTTAATATTAAATATGTAAACTAACTAAAAGGTGGAAGTATGCTAGGCCTTAAAGTAAAAGTATGTTAAACAGGTCATCTGCCTCGAAAGATGTGAATAACACAGAGGAGGAAAAGGCTTTTCAGACTCTTTTCTCTTCAAGGGATAAAACATTTAGCAATTGAAACACCGCTGCAAGTGTAGAGGGCAGTGGAGCAAGCTTCCTGTTGTACATTGCCCCAAAAAAGTCAGCAGAAGACTGTCGGGAGCTGGGCATGGGTATGAGAGCATGGCACATACTTCCTTTTTTGCCTCCTTATTTCTGAAATAAAAATTCACATAAAGAATGATGATGCTTTAACACGGGATGCGCTAAGCAAGCCAACAGCTAAGATCTCCCTACCTGCTGTTAGTTTGTTTCTCTAATGCACAGAGTAGATGGCTGCTAAGCCTGTTGCACTGAAAAGACTTACTCAGTCTGATGTTCAGATGATGGTGAAGAGTGGGCTCTCCTTACAACAGACATCCAGCTTCCCTTGGGTTTTGGCTGCCCAGTCAAGCCAGCTGCTGCAGGGAAGCACGGGGAGGGCGAGAGGAGCAGGTGCCCAACACAGCCTCCAGAGGGAGATGCTGCCCCACAGAAAGGCTGCCCTCCTCAGGAACACACCTGGGGACACCGAGCCTCTGTGCTCCCCTCAAGATGGTCAGACGGTCCTGTCCTTAGGGAGATGGCTTTGGCAGACTGCCGAGGTCTAGGCATGAGCAAAGTGCCGCTTTGAATGATGGCTTTGGCCACAAAAAGCAAAAACACTTTAAAGTGGCACTTCTTTGAAGTAGCTGAACATCTGGATGCAACTGGTAATCAAGACAAGTCAGTGTATCGGTTCCCTCTGCAAAGAGGATCTCTGCAGCATGGTGAGGGGTGTGCCCAGCTCTCTGCCCCATCGTGGCCTACTGAGGAGCACCCACTCTCTGAGGAATACTGTATATTTTTGGGGATTGTGTCATTGAGAACCTTTGCAGTGGAACATATGTCTGCTATTCTTTATGTTTTCCTCAGGTATGAGCTGTTTGCTGAAGTTCTGCTCAGAAGCAGGAATATCACTGCCTACTCAGTCGTTTGGCAAAATGCTGAAAATCCCACCATCAGCAGTCAGATTTTCAATGTGAGTGTGTCCTCACTAAATGCATTTGCTCAGATAAGCTTGTTAAGCTATGGAGACTGACATTTGCTCCTGCAGAGAGCTGCCTTTATTTGGGAGAGTTATCAGATATTAGAATGATTCATCTGCTACTTCAGGATGGCAGCTCAGTTGCACTTCAAGTCAAATCAAACAGTTGCTGTTGGCATGTAAAACAGGGAAGGCAGGCAGACTAAGAGGAAGGACACCTTATAATTAAAATCAAGCTTTATCTTATGCCTTACTTCATTAGACTACTGAAGAAAATAGCAGTTTTTACTTCCAAATATTTAGACACTGCAAGTAATATTCAGCTATAGCAACACAGCTTTAGAATAAGCAAGAACTAATATTACAGAAGGAAGATTAGTCAAGTATTTTTGAATTTTCTTAATCTTCAGTGGCAACATAATCTTTGAAGAAATTCAGTGCGTGTCTCAAAACTTTGACGTGGGCACAGTCATGAAGTGGCAGCTGACCCACAAGTGTAACGTTGCCTAGCTATTCTTTACCATCAGACAAAATGGAAAAATGGGTTAGAATGATTTACGCAGGGAAAGAGATAAATGCTAATTTTCTCCAGAAGATTCTAGTTTCTGTGGTGCTTAGGAAAGTAAGGAAGCTTCTTTTTCTCTCCACAATAAGCGATCCACTTACCGTGCCTATACAGCATCAGGAAGCAGGAAGCATTTTGCTTTGTCCTGATTGCCAATCCAGAGTGATCTCTTACAGGGTATGAGTAGTAGTGTGAAAACCCGATCTAAGAGATATTTTTGGTTATGCTGTAGGAAATGCAGATTGCAGCGATGCCTTCTGGCATACTTTGTGGCTGATAGAATATCTTTCTACTGTATGTGGTAGAGGTGCTCTCTCTTGATTTTCCCAGAGATATTACCTCTCTTTCAAATCACAAGAAAGGCAGCTGCGGCTCCACCTCCTCCCAATGCCTTAAAAACATTGATAGCTCTGTAGTTACTGCACTTCCAGAGTGTAAATGCTGTAGGCATGACAGGCTTCTCTGTTAAAAAACACATTCCCTGTATTCACTCCCACCCTTGGCTCTGCACAAAGTCCGCATTCAGAATGAACTCTTCCTTCCACAGGTTTCTGTATGAAATCAAAGCTGCACTTTAATTGTCTGAGTTTGCAGCACGCCAGAAATGTAGCCACCCAACTGAGCGGTGCAGAGTATTTGTTGTCTGAGATGGAGCATGAGCTGCAGTGTACATAAACCTTGAGAACTGAAGCATAGCACTGGTTAGAGTAGGTGGAATATTCAGGAATAATAAGTATATTGTGTTATGGATTTGCATGGAAGATATTACCAAATGCAGTAGTTGCCCTTAGAAAATAAGAACAATAGCTTTTACTTTGTTGGGTATTTTAGAGTGAAAAGAATTTAATTCTTCTTCACTTAATCTGGAAATCTGACATTTCTACAACCAATGACAAATGAATTCCCAGGCATATTATTTAAGCAGAGAGGTAGCTGTTATCTTTTTTGAAATGTCAGAATGCTTGTCTGAGGAATACAGATCCTCCTCTCCTATAAATGACATTAAGTATGTGATAGCAAGATGCACATGGTCACATAAAAACTCCTTTGTGCAGTAAACAACTCTGAGTCATAAATCATCACTTCATACAAATATCCAAAAAGTTTTCAGCACGTTTTTGTCTGACCTTTTAATAAAGACAGTGGCACTTCTGCCAACTGATTTTTGCTCATCTCTCGAGAGGTTAAAATGAAGCAGCAGTGATTTCTTACTACTGCTTCAGAAGGCTGTGGAAGGAAAGAAAATACTTAATCAAAACGCATAGCTTCAGGAAATTACCGACTGCTATTATGAGAATAACTGAAAATATTTCAGAATCCCCCACCGTTACAAATGAGACTGCCTGCCAGTGTACCATTTTAATGGTAATTTCAGGAGGAGACAAAGACTGACAACACATATCATGACGGGGAGATAGAGCTGCATCCAGAAAGAGCGTTTTCAGGCAGGAAGCAGTGGGAAGAGTTTCACAGTTTCTTTCAGATAAGAAGCATAAGCAAAACGCAGATGTGTAAATTAAATTAAAATGCAGCATAAAAAATTGACTTGTAAGTAACTTATTGAAAAAAAAGAACAAAACAAAAATCCCCCACAGAATGTACCTAAAACTTGTAGTGGGTGTGTTTTCCCTTTGTCATCACTGCAGCTTCCTGTGGCTTTGACAGTAAGGAACAGTAAGGAACCAAACACTGTTAGTGATTTAGTATGACGGTGATTTAGTAAGCTTTAGCAGGGGGCCATTCAGGCTCCCCATCCTCTGATGAACTCTGCAAAGCTGTGCATCTTCCCAGCAGTGGGTGCTGCACGGAGGCGCATGGAGATCCTCACAGCGCCTATGACTGCATCCCATGAGCTGCCACGTGGTGTGGTGTGCTCTGTGTGTGTGTGTGTGGTTGGTACGTTCACCACGATGGCAGGCAGCACACAGGGCCATCAGCTCCTTTTTGCTTAGCAAACGGCATGGCCTTCACGGGCTGTGAGGAGCTTTGGGCAGGATGCCTGTTCTGTTTCCACTGTGCACATCAGGCTGTGGCCCAGACGAGGACAGCTGCAGTGGCCTGCCAACACTGCCTGGCAGAAGGCTCCGCCGGGGCATGGCTTGGAGCAGGGAAGCTCTTGATACGTTCCTGTTCTTCGCTTTGGTTCCAGAAGATGTTGGTATCTCATGACTGTAATAATACTCAATCATCATGCTATAATTAAGGGCTTTTCAGTTACTCATCTGTGTAACTGATTACTTTGGGCTCAACCCGCTCATGCTGAGCTTGCTTGGCAAAATTCCCACTGACAGCAGTACGAGAAGGATCGGGCCTTCTCTTAGCCATTTCCCAGTACTATTCAACACTGCCACCCTTTTGAGACTGCTCACAGTGGAGATTAATTATTTAGACCCTTAATTCTTGGGATACTAAAATGACGCCATAGAAATAACGTGCTGATTCTCAGAAGCCAGTCTGTTCTGGTCATTGCTGCTTCCCAAGAATATGGCACACACATACACACACAAAAAAAAAAGGTATGAAAAGGCTTGAGAAAGATTTTATTTGAGAGTCTGAAAATGTTCAATTTTTGAGGCATGAAAAATAGGAAGATGAAAGATCTTGTAATGTGGATAGTAAGAAACATCTTTCAACACTGACTTGCTTTCTCCTACTACAAAAAATGACAATCAACTAAGCAATCAAACCTTAAAAGAAAGCTTCAGAACAAAATACATCCACTGATCTATATGTTGTTTTAAAAAACAAGTCAGCATTTTTTTCCAGGTCTTTCCATTAACTGTGAGGGGACAAGATACCCAGATTTGTAGTATCTGAAAAAAACACCAAATGTTTATAGGGATAGCAGAACACTCATGCTGTGCACTATACAAGCTCTTGTTTCCAAAGATTAAAAGAGCTTGTTTTTTGAGATTCTGAAATCATTGCAGCCCCAAGCCTGGTTTGGAGGCCATGCTGCTGAAATCCGCCACTTGGTCACAAGGTGGAATGAAGGAGCCTGGGCACAGCGTTACCGGGCACCTCTCCTTCAGTTTAGGGCATGCTGCAGTTCACACTGTTGGGTAATGCGCACTTTGTTGCCACACAGCATTTCTCTTTCCTTCCTGTGAAGTTTTCAATGCTGCTGACTGTCAGAACAGCAGCAGCAGAATAATCTGACGTGCAGAAGCAGATGAAGGGATGCAGCAGTGCTTCTCTACCTCTTTATCTCTCTGAGATTCATTGTTGCTCTTTCAGGTAGATGGCACGGTGCACCACCGTGTTCTACACTGAGTTCTGACATAGAGCATGTGTGTTTCTATAGATTCTTAACCACCTTTCTTACATATTATGATCTGCAAGTGCTTTTGGAAAACACCCATTGTTAAATGGTCACCTGGCTTGTAGATTTTTATGGCTGTACCTGCTCTAGTAGTAGTGCACCTCCACGGGAACAGGCTGCAGGAACCACTTGGTACTATGTCTCATTTGACGGCATGGCTGTGAGATCAGGGGGGCTTGGAGGATGTCTCCTCAGGCACGGTTTTGCACAGTGTCAGGTGGGCTGCATCCAGAGGACCACTCCATGGTCCGGATGGCAGCACCAGTGAAGGTGCACCCTCTACCTGCATTCCCATGTGCAGGCATTGCGTTTTCAAGAATCTACTGAACATCTGGTGTTGTGCATGGTACTGCAGCCAGGCAGCCTGTCCTCCCAGCAAATGTTCTCAAGAGACAAGAGAGCCTAAGGAACAGAGCACAATTCAGGCCTGTGTTGACTCTAATACCAGCTCTCCCCTTAAATGTGTATGTCTTGCTATCAATAATTTAATCTGTTTCCTTGCCTCACCTGTTTCCTGCCTCACCAATGAGAATTCAGTTTTGCACATCAGCCCAGAGATGTGAAGGTCTCTGTGTAACTAGGCACTTTAGAAAAAAAAAAAAAAAGAATTGTAGTAATAAAGCTTCTCTCTCATCGCTCTGCTGGAAAGGAAGGAAGGAAGGAAGGAAGGAAGGAAGCAAGGAAGGAAGGAAGGAAGGAAGGAAGGAAGGAAGGAAGGAAGGAAGGAAGGAAGGAAGAAAGAAAGAAGGAAAGAAGAAAGGAAGGAAGGTAAGTAGGTAGGTGTGGGGAAGTCTCTGGACTCTCAGGATGCGCTGGAGACACAACAGCACACCGATGTGGTTAAAAGCTGTTAGTCTGCTTTATTGTTAAGCACTACTCTTTGTACATGTTAACAGAGCATTCTACAAAATGCTCTTCAACCCTTCACACAGGCGCTTATCCAATCAGAGCCGTGAGACATTCTTTCTTCTTCTAGAGGTGTCCTTGGTTCTCATGCTGTTTATCTTGCTCCACAGCTGCTGCTCTGAACAGTTTTTCTCGTATTCCCACAATTCCCCCTTTTTTGTTTATTCGCAAACTACTACCATACTATAAAATAATAACACTATATTAATAAAGTAATCATTATAACTCAATCAAGGCCTTGATTGACAATACTATAAATGTGAGAAAGGAGACAAGGCAAACATAGCATAATGACAAGAAATACTATTAATCAACTAAGAAGAACAAACACGTGTTTGGCCTGCAACTCAAGTTTCTGCAGCCTGGAAATAAATCCCTGAAGGTCCTGTTCTGTGTTAATCTCTAACTGGTTAGAAAGAAGTCTTCAACTTTCGTATGTTTTGACATATTGATTTTGAACGATCACTAAAATTTGTACAACAGATGCTTTTAGAGTGCTCATGATCATTGCCTTTGGGCTAATAGAAAATTAATGGTCGTACAACTTTTTGCATGTCAGATAGAATCAATATAAGTGGGCAAACATGGTAAAGTATCACTAGAGGCATTATTACTTACTGACCTTTGAGAAACAACAACCTGCAGAAAAAGACAGAGAAAACATGGTGGTGACGAATGTGATACGCAGTGCCAGCAGGGCGGCCCCTGCTTCAAGGTGCACTTTTCCTCATCCATCACAGATTCTCTCTTGCTTTTATTCTTCTCAGGGTCCGAAGGGTATTTTCCATTTGTATGCTGCATCTGCATTATCAGTGCATGATACAGAGCCCAAGTGGAAGACCTGCTTGCAAAACACAATAAACTATCAAGTTTAGCTCTCTTAGCATGCACCTTTGTCTCAGGTGATGCATGGTCATATTTTAAAATTCCTGATAAGTGGGATGAAAGAAAGTTAATCATTC
>NW_024884392.1:21379-25839 GCF_019232065.1 Centrocercus urophasianus | reverse complement strand
CTCTGGGCTGGAGGGGGGGTCGGCTCCTGGGACCTCTTTGGGGCCACCCCGGTCCTCAGTGGTGGTCTGGGGGGTGACCGTGTGGCAGAGAGGGCACTGCTGGAGGTGGGGGCTGCCGTCGTGGGGGGGTCCCGAGATGTGGGGCGGGGCGCCAGCGGCACCCCCGCACACCCCGGCTGCGGGGGCCGGCCCTACAGCCGTGCCACCTCCTCCGCGGGGTCGTCCCGGGGGAGACCTTGGGGGGAAGGGAACGGGCGGTGACGAGGGGTTCGACAGCGCAAACCCCGAGCGGGATCCGGGCACGGCCGGGGGCAGAGCCGCGTTCCGGAGGGCCGCGCACCGCCCGGGGGGGCGCATTCCGGCGGCGCCGCGCATAGCACAGCCCGGGGAGGGGAGGGAGGGGGGGGGGCCGGGATGCTGCTGCGCTGCGCTGCCCTCTGCGCTGTCACCTTGAGGCAGAGCGGGGCGGCACCGCGGGTGTTTGCCGAGGGGGGGGACGGAGCCGCCGCCCCCCGCGCCCCCCCCCCCCCACCGCCGTGACCTTCCGATAAAGCGCCGCGAGCGCTGCGGAGGGAGAGGGCTCCGCCATGACTCAGGTACGGCCCGCACCCCGCATCCGCAATCAAATCCCATCCCGCACCCCGCCCCCATATCCCGCGTCCGCGCCCACACCCGCACCCTGCAGCTGGCAGCCGTCCCGGGGCGGTGCGGGCGCAGGGAGGTGACACGGGGGTGTGGGGCGCGGAGCCGGGGGGACGCGGGGCGCGGGGCCGCGTCCTTCGGGTGCGGGGTCCTGGGGCTGCGCGGGGCGGCTGCGCCCGGGGCTGCCGCGGTGGTACGCGGGATGCGCGCGCCGTGCGGTGCCGCGGGGGCGTGCGGGGCGTCCGTGTCCGGGGTGGCACGGGGGAGGGCTGCGTCCAGGAGTGTGGTGAGGGTGGCGGACCCGGGGGTGCCACGGGGGTGTCTTTGCCGCGGGGGCGTGCGGGATGTCCGTTCCCCGCGGTGCCGCAGGGCCGTGGCGGCGTCCGCACCGTACGGAGCCGTGGCACGCACCCGGCCCGGCCCAGCCCCGCCCCGTCCCGTCCGCAGCCCGAGCCGCCCGCGCCGGGCCCCGCTTCGCCACCGCTGGCTGAGGAAGAGGAGAAGGACCTGAACAAGGCGCTGGGCGTGGAGCGCTTCGAGGAGATCCTCAGCGACGCGCACCCGCGCAGCGTGGAGGAGCCGGGGCGCATCTACGGGGAGGAGGACTTCGAGTGTGAGTGGGGTACGGGGCGCGGGGGGAGGGCGCGGGGCGGGGACAGCCGCACCAACACCCGCGCCACCCCGCAGACCACCGGCAGTCCTCGCTGCACATCCACCACCCCCTGTCCGCGCATCTGCCGCCTGACGCGCGCCGCAAGAAAGGGGCCCCCAAAAAGGGCAGGAAGAAGCGCGGGCGAGCGGCCGCCCCCGGGGAGAATCCTCCCATCGAGGAGGGGGAGGAGGATGAGGAGGAAGCGTGCGACACCGAGACGGAGCGCTCGGCCGAGGAGCTGCGGGGCGGCCCCGCCGAGGGGGTGCAGGTAGGGGCGGCGCGGGGCCGCGGGGCGCGGGGCCGCTCCTGGCCGTGCCACGCCTCTCGGTGCAGTTCTTCCTGCAGGAGGACGAGGTGACCGAGCGCCGTGTGGAGGAGCCTCCGGCCCCCCCGGCGCCACCCGGCCCCACGGCGGAGCCCCACGGAGCCCCGGCCCCCCCGGCAGCCAGGTGAGCGGAGGCTGTGCCGCGCCCCGCGGCTGTGCGCAGCGCCGGGTCCTGCGCCACGGGCTGTGCGGGATGGCTGTGTTGTGTGTTGCAGCCCCGGCGCCGAGGAGGGCCGTGCAGCCGAGGGCAGCGCCGTCCCCGAGGATGGCGGCTCCCCCGGGCGCCCCGCGGGCAGGGCGCAGCCCGGGCACCGCAGCTACAACCTGCACGAGCGGCGCCGCATCGGCAGCATGACGGGCGCGGAGCAGGCGCAGTACCAGAAGGTGCCCACGGATGAATCGGAGGCGCAGACGTTGGCATCGGCCGACCTCGACTACATGAAGAGTGCGTGCGGCGCCCGCGCCCCGGGGGTGGTGGGGTCCGGGGGGCCCGGAGCGGTGCGCGGGGCGAGCGAGGCCTCGTGCGGGGACGCGGGGCCGGGCGCGTGGAGCGGGAAGCGGAGGCGGCGCCTCCCCAGAGCGCCCCGTAGCCGCAGCTCGGAGCCCTCCGGCAGCGCGTGAGCCGCGACGGCGCTTGCCGGGGTGGCCGCCCTCGCGCCGGCGGTGCCCGGGTTCTCCTCCCCGCTGCCCGCCCCGTCCCACGGTGCTGCGCCCGCCACCCTCGCCCACCCGCCCGCCGCTTCCCCTTGCCGCAGGTCACCGCTTCGAGGACGTGCCCGGCGTGCGGCGGCACCTGGTGCGGAAGAGCGCCAAGGCGCAGGTGGTGCACGTCGGTAAGGAGCACCGCGAGCAGAGCGCGCGGCCGCGCAGGTCGGACCGGCAGCCCCACGAGGTGGGTTGTACCGGGACGGGGGTCCCGGGGGAGAAAGGGGGGTCCGCCCCGCGTCGTGCTGCGGGGCACCCACCGAACCGCGCCGCCGCAGGTGTTCGTGGAGCTGAACGAGCTGGTGCTGGACAAGAACCAGGAGCTGCAGTGGAAGGAGACGGCGCGCTGGATCAAGTTTGAGGAGGACGTGGAGGAGGAGACGGACCGCTGGGGGAAACCTCACGTGGCCTCGCTGTCCTTCCGCAGCCTGCTGGAGCTGCGCAAGACGCTGTCCCACGGTACGGCGCGGGGCCGACCCTCGGGGGTGCGCGCAGGGGGGTCCCCGCTCAGCCCGCTGCCCCCCAGGCGCCGTGCTGCTGGATCTGGACCAGAAGACGCTGCCGGGCGTGGCCCACCAGGTGGTGGAGCAGATGGTCATCACCGACCAGATCCGGGCTGAGGACCGCGCCAACGTGCTGCGTGCGCTGCTGCTGAAGCACAGGTGGGTGCGGGGCCGGGGCCGCGCGGCGCTGGGAAGCTCCGGCCCGGGCGCTTGGCTTCCGCACGCAGCTCTGTGCCCGTCTGCAGCCACCCGAGCGACGAGAAGGAGTTCTCGTTCCCCCGGAACATCTCAGCCGGCAGCCTGGGCTCGCTGCTGGTGCACCACCACAGCACCAACCACGTGGCTGAGGGCGGAGAGCCGGCCGTCACCGAGCCCCTCATCGCCGGGCACGGTGCTGAGCACGACACGCGCGTGGACGTGGAGCGGGAGGTGAGCAGCCCTTCCTCCCCCTTCCCCCCCCCCCTCCGCCGCCGCTCCTCATCCTCGGGCACCGCTGACCCCGTGCCCGCAGCGTGAGGTCCCGCCCCCCGCGCCCCCTGCCGGCATCACCCGCTCCAAGTCCAAGCACGAGCTGAAGCTGCTGGAGAAGATCCCCGACGACGCCGAGGCCACCGTGGTGCTCGTGGGTACGGAGGGGTGGCTGGGGGGGGGGGGTTGTGTGCTGTGCACCCCATGGCGCCCCGTGCTGAGCGCTGCGCCCCGCAGGCTGCGTGGAGTTCCTGGACCAGCCCACCATGGCCTTCGTGCGGCTGCAGGAGGCGGTGGAGCTGGACTCGGTGCTGGAGGTCCCCGTCCCCGTGCGCTTCCTCTTCGTGCTGCTGGGCCCTAGCAGCACCCACATGGACTACCATGAGATCGGGCGCTCCATCTCCACCCTCATGTCCGACAAGGTGGGTGCCACCGCCCGCCCGCAGCGCCATCCCCGTGCCCCGTTTCCATTCCCATCACTGTGCCCTGTTCCCACTCCTGTCCCCCCTGGCCGCCGGTGCCCAGCAGCCCGCCCTGACCCCTCTGCCCGCAGCAATTCCACGAGGCTGCCTACCTGGCGGACGAGCGGCACGACCTGCTGACGGCCATCAACGAGTTCCTGGACTGCAGCGTGGTGCTGCCGCCCTCCGAGGTGCAGGGCGAGGAGCTGCTGCGCAGCGTCGCACATTTCCAGCGTGAGATGCTGAAGAAACGCGAGGAGCAGGAGAGGAGGCTGCTGCTGGAGCCCAAATCCCCCGAGGAGAAAGGTGGGCTGGGGCACGGCGGGGCGGGCGTGGGGTGGCCGGGGCCGACCGTCCATCTGTCCGTCCATCTGGGTGCAGCGCTGCTGAAGCTGAAGGTGGCTGAGGATGAGGATGAGGACGATCCCCTGCGGCGCACGGGGCGGCCCTTCGGGGGGGCTGATCCGGGACGTGCGGCGCCGATACCCCCATTACCTGAGCGACTTCAGGGACGCCCTGAACCCGCAGTGCATCGCCGCCGTCATCTTCATCTACTTCGCCGCGCTGTCCCCGGCCATCACCTTCGGGGGGCTGCTGGGTGAGCACAGGCGTGGGGTGCATCCGGATGGGGCAGCGCTGTGTGGGGATGGAGCAGAGCGCCCTATGGAGCTGTGCAGAGCGCCCTATGGAGCTGTGCAGAGCGC
>NW_024884392.1:0-21369 GCF_019232065.1 Centrocercus urophasianus | reverse complement strand
CGCCCTATGGAGCTGTGCAGAGCGCCCTATGGAGCTGTGCAGAGCGCTGCGCGGCACGGAGGAGTGCGGTGCGTAGTGAGGGGCCTTGGCCCAACCCCACGGGCCTTTTCTGACCCCGTGCTTTCCGCAGGGGAGAAGACGCACGGCCTGATCGGGGTGTCAGAGCTGATCATCTCCACGTCGCTGCAGGGCGTGCTGTTCTGCCTGCTGGGTGCGCAGCCCCTGCTCATCATTGGCTTCTCGGGGCCGCTGCTCGTCTTCGAGGAGGCCTTCTTCACGGTGGGCAGGGGCTGCTCCCGGCTGTGGGGTCCCTATGGCCGCCCCCGCTCACCCCGTCTGTGCTGCAGTTCTGCACATCCAACGGGCTGGAGTACCTGGTGGGGCGCGTGTGGATCGGCTTCTGGCTCATCCTGATCGTGCTGCTGATGGTGGCCTGCGAGGGCAGCTTCCTGGTGCGCTTCGTCTCGCGCTTCACCCAGGAGATCTTTTCCTTCCTCATCTCCCTCATCTTCATCTACGAGACCTTCTCCAAGCTGGGCAAGGTGAGCTGCGGGTGCTGCGGGTGCTGCGGGTGCTGCGGGTGCTGCGGGTGCTGCGGGTGCTGCGGGTGCTGCGGGTGCTGCGGGTGCTGCGGGTGCTGCGGGGCCGGGATGCTCCTGACGCCCCGCACTGCACAGATCTTCCAGGAGCACCCCCTGCACGGCTGCGCTCAGCCCAACGGCACGGTGTGGAGCAACGGCACCGCGGCACCCAACGGCACGGAGCAGCGCGGGGCCACCAAGGTGACGGGGCAGCCCAACACGGCGCTGCTCTCCCTGGTGCTCATGGCCGGCACCTTCTTCATCGCCTTCTTCCTGCGCAAGTTCAAGAACAGCCGCTTCTTCCCTGGACGGGTGCGTGGGGCAGGCGGGACGGCGGCGTGGGCACGGGGTGAGCCCGGCTTTGGGGGCACAGAGAGCCCAGGGGTGGTCGGGGGGTTCGGGGCCGGGCTGACTCCGTCCTTCCAACAGATCCGGCGCCTCATCGGGGACTTCGGGGTGCCCATCGCCATCCTGGTGATGGTTCTGGTGGACTACAGCATCCGCGACACCTACACGCAGGTCAGCGCCCAGGACCCCCACGCGCTCCCCCGGCCCCTCATGGGATGCTGCCCCCCGCTATCTGGGCCTGGAGCCCTTTGGGTTGGGCGCTGCAGGGGTCCCCGCTGTGGGATGGGGGCAGCCCTCTCCCCGTGGGAGCCGGTGACCCCACAGCCTCCTGCGCCCTGCAGAAGCTGAGCGTGCCCAGCGGGTTCTCGGTGACGGCGCCCGATAAGCGGGGCTGGGTGATCAACCCGCTGGGCGAGAGGAACGACTTCCCGGTGTGGATGATGGTGGCCAGCGGCCTCCCCGCCGTCCTCGTCTTCATCCTCATCTTCATGGAGACGCAGATCACCACGTGAGCGCAGCGGGGCCGGGCTGGGACGTGCACAGGGCTGGGAGCGCCGTGCCGAGCTGCGCCGTGCTGTGCTGCGCTCGTCGGGCCAAACTGTGCTGTGCTGAGCTACGCTGAGCCATTCCAAGCTGTGCTGTGCCCTGCTCTGCTCTGCCGCGCCGTGCCATGCCGTGCCATGCCGTGCCATGCCGTGCCATGCTGAGCCATGCCCGCCTGGGCCATGCTGAGCCGTGCCTCATAGTGCTGAGCCTTGCCAAACTGCCATTCCATGTCAGGACGACCCGTGCCGTGCCATACCGTGCTGACCCTTGCCAAACTGTGCCGTGCCATCCTAAGCTATGCCATGCCGAGCCATTCTAAGCTGTGCCGTGCCATGCTGAGCCGTGCCCACCCGCGCTGAGCCGAGCGCCGCCAACAGTCTGCCCTTGTGCCCAGGCTGATCATCAGCAAGAAGGAGCGGATGCTGCAGAAGGGCTCCGGGTTCCACCTCGACCTGCTGCTCATCGTGGCCATGGGAGGATTCTTCGCTCTCTTCGGGCTGCCCTGGCTCGCCGCCGCCACCGTGCGCTCCGTCACGCACGCCAACGCCCTCACCGTCATGAGCAAGGCTGTGGCGCCGGGGGACAAACCCAAGATCCAGGAGGTGAAGGAGCAGCGCGTCACCGGGCTGCTGGTGGCCGTGCTCGTCGGTAGGTGCCTGCCGGGACGCGGCCGCGGGGCTCCGCCGTTTCCTGCTTGCACGCCACTGCCGACCCTCCCCCCCGTCCTTAGGGCTGTCCATCGTCATCGGGGAGTTGCTGCGCCAGATCCCGCTGGCTGTGCTCTTCGGGATCTTCCTCTATATGGGCGTCACCTCCCTGAACGGCATCCAGTTCTACGAGCGCCTGCAGCTGCTGCTGATGCCCCCCAAGCACCACCCCGATGTCCCCTATGTCAAAAAGGTCGGAGGGTCCCGTGGCCGCTCTGGGGGTGGGAGAGGCCGTGCCCTGCGGGGGGGGCCGGGGCCGTGGCAGGGCTGGGTGTAGCGGGGCGCCTCGCTTAGGGCCGCAGTGCGGGCTGGGGAGCCACGCGGCAGGGAGGGGCGCAGGAAGGGGGGAGGGGGGACGCAGGGTCCCGCGCGCCCTGACGCCCGCCCCCATGCAGGTACGCACGCTGCGCATGCACCTCTTCACCGGGCTGCAGCTGGCGTGCTTGGCCGTGCTCTGGGCCGTCATGTCCACCGTGGCGTCCCTGGCCTTCCCCTTCATCCTCATCCTCACCGTGCCACTCCGCATGTGCCTGCTGAGCCGCATCTTCACCGACCGCGAGATGAAGTGTGTAAGTACCCGCCCGGCTCTGGGGGGCGCCGGGCGCAGCCCCCGCCGCCTCTCACCCCGCACCTCCCCAGCTGGATGCGGACGAAGCCGAGCCGATCCTGGACGAACGGGAAGGCGTGGATGAGTACAACGAGATGCCGATGCCTGTTTGAGCCCCGCGGCCAGACAGCGCGCCGGGCACGGCCGGCTCCCCACGTACGACCGTGCCCGGCACCCCGCGCCTTCGGGGCTCCGCCAAAGAGAAGCCGGCCCGCAGCCCAGCCGGCCCCGCTCGCCTCCGCCGCGGTCGGGGGTCCCTCGGCCGCGTCCCGACCGTGCCGTGGGGCGGAGCCCCCCCGCCACCGCCACCCTGCAGCGCCGCAGGTCCGCGCCCCGCCCCGGCCCCGCGCTCCCACCCGACGATCAGGTGTTTCCAGAACCCCGCTTTTCTTTAACGGGGTGACCCCGATGGCAATAAACGGCGTTACGAGCGCGGTGGGCTGAGGGGAGCTGAGCCCCTCCGGCTGCCGGCAGCCCAGGGGGTCGGGGAGCGCTGCCGTCGAGCCCCCCGGCCGCCCAGGGGCCGCAGGCGGGGCGCTGCCCCACGCCAATAAAGAGAACGGACTTTGCACACTTTTCACCGGTTTTATTGTAAAGTTCTCCCCGCTTCCCAAGCGCCCCCCTCTCCACCCGCGCCCGGCCCCGCAGCATCCCCAATGCGTGGCTGTCACAGCCCTGGGGGGCCAGGCGCAGCCCCCCCCCCCCCAGCAGCGTGTCGGGGACCCCCAGGAACGCCAGGCCCCTGCGGTGACCCCGGGCCCGGGGGCTGGGGCCCCCAGCCCCACCCATCCCCTCGGTCCCCCCCGCACACCGCTCGCGCCCCCTCCCCACCCTATCGGCAATAAATATCTCGCACCACCTCGGCCCCGCACGGCCGTGCCCCCGGTTGGGGGCAGCTCCGTTTCCCACCCCCCCCGGGCCGGGGGCTCCGTGCCCCCCCCAGCGCCCACCCGGCTGGGCTGAGCCCCTCAGAATCGCAGCTCCCTCAGCTTCTGCCGCAGGTAATGCTTGGCCTCCTCGATGCCACTCACCTTCTCCAGCTCCGTGTAGGGCAGCTGCAAAGGGACAGAAGCGTCAGCGTGGAGCCGCGCGCCGCCGTTCTCCAAAGCTGCCTCCGCCCCCCGCCCCCCCCGGCCCGGCGCAGACTGTGGAGGACAGCCGGCCCTGGGGACGGGGCGGCCACCTGCAGCGTCCCGGGGGAGAAACGGGCCTCGGGACCGCCTTCAAGGGCTGTCAGTGCTGCCGTCCTCGGCTGGGGTCTCGCTGCCCCGCAGTCCCCGCTCCACGGCCGCTCGCCAGCTCTGCTCTGCCTCCCGGGTGCCGCACGTCCCAATTTCATCCCCGTGGAGCCGGGCAGGGCTGCAGCCTCCCCACGGCCCCCCTGCGGCGCCCTGCCTGGGGCCCGGCACACAGCGCCCAAAGGGAGGACCCAAAATCACACCGACAGCCCCTGCATGAGGGACTAAAGGCAATCCCTGCTCCAGCACGAGGAGCTGGGGGAGCCCAGGGCTGCTCCACGCGTCTGCAAAGGGAGACTGCAGAATGACGAGGGGAATTCCAGCACCGGGGAACAAGCTGCTGGGGCACGGCTGCACACAGACAAGGGGCACGAGCAGATGAGGAAGGATAAGAGCCACCTTATGGGATGGCTGCCAGCGCCGTGCCCATAGAACGGGGGCAGAGAGCAGCCCCGGGGCAGCACCCCGCAGCCTCCAGCAGAGCAGGCCTCCCTTCAGCCCCACACGGCACTGCAGCGGAGCTCTGAGTCATTGGGCCCCGTGCAGCTTCAGGGTCACGAGGGGACACTTCCACCTCCCTCCCAGGAAATGTGAGAAAAGCACAGCCCTGGGGAACCGCTAAGGCAGCTGCTGCAGCTGTAAAGCACAGGAGCCGCTGCCAGGGAGCGGCCCGATGAGAAACAGCACGGCAGGAAGGGCCCTGAAGGGGTGGGGAGGAAGCCTGGAGTCCCACGGAGCTCCTGGCCCAGCAGGGTGGGCTGAGGGCACCCCCATGAGCCCCGCCGGTGTCCCAGGCTGCAGCACAGCTCCTTTGAGCAAGCCGGCAGGGACAAGCAGAGCGAGAACAGCTGAGTGTGGAGCAGCTTCTGCAAGAAGTTAAAAGCGCCTCGGGCTCTTTGCAAAGGATGACCAAACAGAGCAAGGAGGGACCTCTGGAACCACAAATGCAGAAGGAAACCACAGCTGTGTGTCACTGCGGCACAGGGCCCGAGCTGGCAGCAGACTGCAAACCAGAAGCGCTGCATACAGCGGCGGGGGAGGGAAGGAGCAGCCCACGGAGCCACAGCAACGGGACCCACAGGGGCCACCGAGTCCAACCCCCAGCACAGAACCACGCGCCAGCCAGACCCCGTGTCTCACAGCTGCCCAGAGGCTCCACGAGCTCCGGCAGCTCAGGGCTGTGCTGCTGCCCCGGGGAGCCGCTCCGTGCCCACCGCCCTCTGGGCACAGCCTTTCCCCACCCCCCCTCAGCTCCGTGCCGTTCCCCGCAGCCCCGCTCCCGTCCCCCCCGCGGTGCTCAGGATCCCAGCGCCGCAAGGAGCTCTGAGCCACATCCACCATCGGTTACAAAACCCGCAGCTGCCCGGCACGGCGGCCGCCAGCAGGAGGGCAGTAAGGAGCTTTAAGCTGCGCTTTACGGCACGGCCGGGCCGACCTGCGCCCGTAACGCCGGTGAGCGCCCAGGAGGAGGAACCGAGGGGCCGCTCCCAGCTCCGAGCTGCCGCCCCCCGCGCGCCGCCCGGCCCCGCACTCACCTGCACCAGACAGTAGCCCAGCAGGCGCAGATGCCGGTCCCGCATGGCGCGTGAGCCCACCAGGATGTCGGAGTTCTGGCAGTAATGCCACTTGTCGTTGACCGACAGCACCACCCTGCAGGGACGGGACGGTGGGAGGGGGGCGGCGTCACCCCGCGCTGCGGGCCGAGGCCGAGGGACCCCCGGGCTGCAGAAGGGGCACCTCTCCTCTCGGCGCTGCGGGGGGGGGGGGGGGGGGGGGCAACACGCGGAGCAGCTCCGCTCGGTACCTCTGAATGTCGTCGGCCGCTGGCGGCCCCTCGGCGGGACCCCTGGCCGGGCCGGGCCGGCACGGCGAGGGCGGAGGGCGGGCGTCCTCGGCCGGGGCTGGGCTGCGGCCCTCCGCTTCCTCGTGGGGCTGCTCCCCCTGGAAGCAGGAGCGCTCGCGGCCGGGGCAGGCGGCCGCTTCCTCCTCCAGGATCTTCCCGATGGGGAACTGGAAGAGGGTGGCAGCGGAGGAGCCCCGCGGGGAGCAGTCGGGGGTGCCGGCGGGCTGCGCCGAGAGGCACTCGGAAGGACTGCTGAGCGTGGAGCTGCCCTGGCTCTCCAGGGAAGACTCTTTGCTTAGGGCGCAGTAATAGTCCGAGGGGGGCTGGTAGCAGGGCCCCCCCGGGGCCGGGCAGAGCGTGGACAGGAAGCGCCCCGCCAGGTTGTTCTCCCGGCGCGCTGCCGGGGGGCTGCCGGGGGGCTCCGGAGCAAAGGGGGCAAAGTCCTGCAAGTCCGAGGTGAGCGCCAGGACGCTGGAGCGCAGGGAGACGGCGGCGGGGGGGGCGGCGGGGGGGGCCTTGGAGGCTGCGGGGACGCGGGAGAGGGGCAGCACCGTGCCCGAGCGGTTAATCCACAGCAGGAAGTCTGCGGAGGAAGCGCCGGGGTGAGCGGCGGGCCCGAATCGCCTCCCCAAAACGCAGAGCTCTGCTGCTCAGACCCCCCCCCCGGGCAGCACAACCCCCCGCTGGGTGCCGGCAGCCTACCTGTGCAGTACCCCGGGGGCAGCACCTCGTCCTGCCGGTAGCACTCCTCCCCCACCAGCTGCCGCAGCGCCTCAGCCACCAGCCCTTTGTAACTGAGGGGGAAAGCAGTCAGGGGACGCGCAGGAGGGGACACGGCCCAACCCCAGCACCCCACAGCCCCAGCCCGGCCCCTTGCTGACCACAGCATCCCAGAGCTGCGGGGCTTGGGAGGCACCTCTGGAGCCACCCCGCTCCATCCCCCCACAGCAGCTCCTTCAGCAGCTGCACGGCGTCCAGAAGGGTTTGGGATCTCCACAGGAGACTCCCCCACCTCTCTGGGCTCCGGTCCAGGGCTCTGCCACCCTCACAGCACAGCAATTCCTCCTCACGTTCAATGAACTCCCTGGGCTGCAGTCTGCGCCCGCTGCTCCTCGTCCTGGCGTCCAGCACCACCAAACGGAGCCCGGCCCCCTCCCCTGCCCTTCCCTTCAGCTCTCCATCGGCACCGCTCAGGTCCCTCAGCCTTCTCTCCTCCACACACGCAGCCCAGGGCTCTCCCAGGCCCCACCAGGAGCTGCTCCAGGCCCCGCCATCTCCGCATCCTCCCCTGGGTTCCTCCAGCAGTTCCCATCTGCCTGGACCTGGGCAGCCCAGCGCTGGGTGCACTGCTCCAGCCGTGTCCCCCCAGGGCAGGGCACAGGGGGGGGGATCACCTCCCACACTCTCTGCACTGCATTCCAGGCCTCCTTGGCCACCAGCACACACTGCTGGTCCACAGTCAGCCTGTGGTCAACTGCTGGTTGCCTGTCGGCCACCACGACCCCCAGGTCCTTATCTGCAGAACTCCTTCCCAGCAGCTCAGCTCCCAACCTGCACCGCTGCCGCCATCGCTCATCTTAGGGAGCAGAACCCCACGCGCTCCCCGCTGATCCTCATCAGGTTCCTCCCCGCCCAGCTCTCCAGCTCGTGCCCACAGCCACGTCTGCACCTCACATCCCCGGCAACACCGGGGGGTCACCGCCTGCACGAGGGCCGGGCGCCGGCGCACCCCCTGCCCCCCCCTCACCTGTACTTCCTGTTGGCCTCGTCGGCGGTCAGCGCGTGCTCGAACATGAGGACGCGGTAGCGCGGGTCGAGGCGCGGGCCGCTGTAATCACGGAACTCCAACTCCACGGCGGCATCCAGCAGAGAGAGGTAGCGGCGCACGATGAGCGCGTAGGGGCTGCCTGCGGGAGGGGCGGGCGGCTGGAGGGGGCCCGGGCCGCCCCTCACCCCCCAGGCCGCCCCCCCTGCACCCCGGGGGGCTGCGCCGCCCCATCCGGAGCCGCCTCCGACCCGCCGTGCCCCAACTGCCGCGTTTACCCTGGGAAGAGCCCGACGTACTCATAACGTTGGTGATGAAAGCCGGGGAGAAGACTTGATGCAGGACAGACTGGGGGAAGTGGCTGAGCTGGAACATGGACATGAGGATGTTGACGGTGGCCAGGGGCGAGCTGCCCGCTTTCTGCTCCAGGATGGCCTCCAGCTTGGGGAAGAGCTCGCTGTGGTTGGACGGGCGGTAGTTCATCCGGCTGAAGGGAAACACCAGCTTCTGGATCACCTGCGGCCAAAGGAGGAGTCGGGCTGGTGGCGGCAGGACCGGGAGCGCGCGGCGACGCAGAGCTGAGCTCCCCCAGCACCATGGCAGCTGGCCGGGCACGCAGCTCACCCACCTTGCTGTCCAGCTGCTCCCCGCGCTTCAGGAGGAAGTTTGCGATGGTGTCGAGCAGGCGCGGCTCCCGCAGGCGGTGCCGGGCCACGTACTTGGCAATGAGGGCCATGGTGTAGGGCGTCAGGTTCTCGGCCTTCCTGGGAAGCCACTCTGCACGGCAAAGCACAGCCGGGGCTCAGGCCCTGCCTGGAGCGCTGCTCTCCAGAAGGGGCCGCAGTGTGGGTCAGAGGGAGGCAATGCAGCCAGAACCCAGGCGGCTCCGCAGCACACGGCAGGGTGTGGGGCTGCGGGCAGGAGGGCAGATCCCTGCCGTGTGAACCACGTGGCACAGCTAAAGAGCAGTGGGAAAGCACACGGAGTGCGATTCCACAGCAACCCCACGGACACCAACCCGCTGCCCAGCCCAAGGCGAGGTGGGCTCACGGTGCTGGAAGGGGCACCGGGGGGGGGGCAGCGACGGGTGGGCGCCACACAGAGCACCTCCTGCCTGGGCTGCCTGCACTGCAGGGCAGGACTCTGCGTGGCTCTGGACAACCCCAGCAGCTCCAGGGCCTGGGAAGGAGCCGTAAGGCTGTATGGGCGCAGCAAGATGCAGCCAGCAGTCTCCACCCACACTGCCCTCACCTGCCATGCTGCGGATGAATCGCTCTTGGCGGTTTTCATAGAAGAGCTGCGAGCTGAAGATGGCCTCCAGCGCCTTGTTGTTGGCCTCCTGGGCGCACAGGGCCAGCATCTCATCCAGCAGGGCCAGCTCGTGCTCCCGCATGGCGCTCACCTGGCCCAACGTGTGCCGCACCAGGCGCAGGATCTTACGGTTGTTGATGAGCTGCTGGTCGGAGGCCGGGTGGCCCTGCAGGGCCTGCGCCCGCAGCCGGTAATAGGAGAGCAGCAGGAAGAGGGTCTGAGGGTGCCGCTCCTTCTCCAGGTGCCGCTCCAAGCTGCTGAGGCACGACTCGACCAGGGGGTGAGGGCTGGAGGGGTGCAGCCGCATCACGCTGCTGAACACCATGGAGACGTCCTTCTGGTTGAAGCGGCCCAGGCGGTTGCGGGACTCGTCCTCCAGCACCCGCACCAGGGGGGACTCCCCGGGCAGCCCTGCGGCAAAAGGACAGCATTAAGGATCCCAAAAGCACCTCTGCAAAAGGGACGGTGCCGGGGACAGGTTTGTGATGGGGGGAGTCAGAGCAGGAGAGAGAAAGATAGAACAGAGGTGAGAATCACAGAATGGCTTGGGTTGCAAAGGAGCACGGCGCTCATCCAGCTCCAACCCCTGCTGTGTGCAGGTCGCCAACCAGCAGCCCAGGCTGCCCAGAGCCACATCCAGCCTGGCCTTGAATGCCTGCAGGGATGGGGCATCCACAGCCTCCTTGGGCAACCTGTGCCACTGCCTCACCGCCCTCTGGGGGAAAAACTTCCTCCTCAGATCCAACCCAAACCTCCCCTGTCTCACTTTAAAACCATTCCCCCTTGTCCTATCAAGAAGGCCGGGCCAGAACGTCAGCACAGCAGCACATCGCTCTGCTGGCAGCCATTCCACCACAGCAGAAGCCCTTTGGTTTATCCACAAAAATAAGACTTCATTTTCAGGTCCGGGTCTTTGTGAGGAGGAATAATGCATCTCAAAGCGCTTTAAAGAAGTGTTTTGTTTGGAAGACAAACGGAGTGTCAACACAGGGCTGAAACACGAACTGCCGTGTGTGACAGGAGTTTATCTTTCCACATTTCTAACTCCCTCTCCTCGTGTTTTCCAGCTTAGCTGCGGCCTTTCAGATTGGGCTCCTGGGGGAAATACCTTTCTCTCACTCTGGACGCATTATTCAACCACAGAAAGACGAGAGGCCACGTGTGCAGTGTGGTTATGAAAAAAGGCAAAGGCCACGGCTCGTGTGTCAGGAGAGATATCCTCAGCAGAGCCATGAAGCGTTCTGCGCGCCCTAGGAGGCCCCAGTAGCCCACTGCTCACCCGAGCCAGACGAGGAGACTCCGATTTTTAAAAGGGCTTTAAAGAAACCAAGGCAGCATGGGGTAAGTCGCTGCGTTTTATCGTTCATCAGAAATCAGTCAGAAGGTGGAAAGTGAAGAATTGGTCTGAGCAGCTGCTTTGTTCCTTAGGAGGCCTCCGAAAGGCGGGTGAGCATTTTTATTAATGAGCTGGAGCCCACGGGGAGCGGGGAGGGCGAGGCAGGGGAACAAAGTGTGGGTCAAAACCAGAGCGGGCCGGGGGAGCCCAGCTCGGGGAGAGGCACGGAGTTAACAAACACAAAGCGCTGCCGGGGGGAGCAGGACCTCCCCTCCCCCCCCACCTTCAGCAGGATCTCGAGTTACTGCCTCAGCCCCCAGCAGGGCGCAGGCAGCTCAGCTCCGTGCAGCTCGGCACAGACCTCAGCCCAGCGCGCAGCTGCCGCTACGAAAAGGCAAACGCAGCAGCAGGGAACGTCAGCGTGGGACGCAGGGGCACAGGACTGGAAGGAATGCTTGGGCTGGGGGCCGGGCACCCGCTGCCACAGGCAGCCAGCAAGCATAATCCCCTCCGGAGAGGTGGGAGGGAGCGCAGGGCCTTTAACGAGGCTAACGAGGAGCCCTCAGCACGCTGCCACGGGCCAGAAAGGCTCTGCGATGCACAGCGGGGAACGCAGGCTGCAGGAACGCTCTCTCCCAGAGAGGAGCCATCAGACAACCCGCACGTCTCAGGACAGGAGCCAGGCAGGCCGCTCTTCCGCAGCCCCAGGCAGAGCTGTGCAGCACGGCCCGGTGCCACCCGCATGGAGCAGCACAGGTTGAGATTCACGCTCAGAACAGACACGGCTCTGCTCCACACGCCCAGAGCACGGAACCCTGCGCTCCCACAGGAAGCCCTCGGCGCCGCCCCGTGCCCGGGCCACTCACCCAGCGCGGCAGCAGCGTACAGACAGTTGACGATGCTGAAGTTATCGAACTTGGAGCAGCCGCTGATGATGGCCTGGCACAGCGTCTGGAACTCGGGCTGCTCCAGCACCGGGCCGGGCCGCCGGCTCTCCCCGTTGAGGGCGGCCGGGCCTTGCTGCTGCTGCAGGAGCTGGCCCAGCTTGTGCAGGGCGATGGGGTAATGGCTGGCCGACACCTTGCCGGGGTTCTGTGTCACCCAGCGCAGCACCTCACCCACGCTGCGTGAGCGCTCGATCAGCCGCTTCATGGTGAAGAAGGTGTCGTAGCTCATCTTCTCGTGGATGAAGTTCCAGCTCTTCCTCTTGCCGTGCCCGCGAATCCTGCAGGCGTCCGGGGGCAGGGCGTGCAGCAGCCCATGGCCGTAGGGATCCAGCGGGAGCAGCAGTGCGCGCGGCCTGGCCCTGCCCGCGCAGTAGCAGGCGGGATGCATGGCGGCCCCGCTGCGCTCAGCCGGGCCCCGGGGGCTGCCGGGCCGCGCGCGACGGCGGCTCAGGGTGCGGAGCCATGGCAGCAGGCGCAGCATGGCGCGGGCAGGGCGGCGCGGGGGGGCTCCGCGGGACCGGGGGACCCTGCGAGGGAGAGCGGGGCTGAAGAGGGGGCGGCGCCGGAACTCCGCCCCGCGCCTGAGCCCGGATCCGAACCCGGATCGCGCCGCGCCGGGATCCCCGGACCGCCCTCGGCCCTCCCTCCCGCCGCCCGGCCCCGGATCTCGGCCCGCTCCGGGCCCGCCGAGCGGACCGAGGCCCTCGTGAGCGGCGCCGCGCCCGCCCGGTACCGGGACCCCCGACCCCACCCCCGAAGCGCCCGTCCGGCCCCCTCCCCGGCCCCACGGCCCCCGCCCCGCCTCGCCGCCCCGGCTCCTCCCTCCGAGCCCCGCCTACATGGCGCTCGCGGCCGCGCTGGGACCCGCCGCGCCCCGGCCGCTCAGCGCCGCCCGGACACCGAGTCCGCCATCTTCCCGACAGTCCCCGCGCCGGCAGGGAGGCCTCGGCACCGCCCCCGCGCGGCACGCACTTCCGGGGGCGGAGCCGGAGCGTAGTATGCAAATAGCCGCCGAGCGGCGCCCAATGAGAGGCAGTCCCGTGACGGGGGCGGAGCAGGGGCTACGGGCGCATGCGCACTACTGTCCGGCAGGACGCGTGGCTCGAGGCGCGGGCCCCGCCCCGCCCCAGTGCGCATGTCCGAGCGGGGCCGAACGGCCCGAGCCCCGCCCCCGCCCCCCGTTCCTCCCAGCTCCCCCCGCCTCCTCGCGCACAGAACACAGAGAGCAGCGTTTGGAGCATCCACAGTTTTCTTCCTTTTTAATCTTAAAAGAAGCACGGCCGAGCACATGCTCACGGCACCGAGGGCCCAGCCCCGAGCACGGGCCGGTAGCCCCTGACCCCCGCAGGGCTCGCAGCCGCGGGCAGCAGGCACCTGGGGGCTCACGGGGCGCTGCGTCCCCCCCTTCTGCTCGGTGCCCTGCGGTGCAACTCCGTGCCTCGCCCCGTGCGCGGAGGGCTTCCGGCGGTGGTAGAGGGCTGAGGGCAGCACCGGGGCCGTGCCAACTCCGTGCTGGCTGTGAGCAGCCCCTGAAGCACCGGGACACAGCCAACACCCCTCGAGTTCTGGAGCAGCAGCAGAACCCTGAGCACCGCAGCGCGAGAGTGGGGGGCGGTTCCAGTCGGGGTGCGGGGCAGCGCTATCTGCGGTACATGGTGAAGGCCATGAAGCTGAAGAGCAGGGTGAGGCCGGCCAGGAAGGTGGTGGCGGTGGCGGTGAAGACGTGGCGGTACTGCAGCTGGAAGTACCAGAGCACGGCCAGCATCAGCACGAAGAGCGGCAGCATCAGGCTGCCCACATTGAGGGCGGTGTGCACGGGGTCGGCGGAGGCGCGGGGGCCGGCGGGTGCAGGGGCAGGGCTGTGCTGGGAGATGTGGCAGTGCAGGACGCTGTTGGGTGCCAGGTGAAGGGCTGCCAGGCTCTGGGCATCGTCACGCAGCAGCTGGCCCTGGTAGATGAGCCGCACCTGCTGCTCCTGCCCGGGAAAGTAGGTCCTGTGGACAGGGGACATCACATCATGTGCAGATGGCACCAACCCCACGCCCACCTCTGGGACTGCCCAGAACCGCGGTGCTGTGCCCGCACCACGTCCTGCAGCGTAACCCACTGCTCGTCCCACGTCCTCACAGTGCCACCCACAGCTCGCACCGCGTCCCTGCAGCGTCACCCACAGCTCCCCCCGTATCCCCAGGAGCGTCACCTACCGTTCACTCGGTGCCCCCTGCTGTCACCTACACCTTTCCCCATGTCCTCAGGCTGTCACACACAGTTGTCTTGGTGTCCCTGCACTCTCACCCACACCTCACGCTGTGTTCTCAACACCGCTACCCACAAGCCATCCTGTGTCACCTACAGCTCACTCCACGTGTCCAGGCTGACCCTGTGATATTACCCACATCAGGCTTTGTTGACCCACTCTGTAACCTACAGTTCTGCTCACGCCCCAGGCCGTCATCCACCACACAATCCATGTCCCCGGTGTCACCCCTCACTCACCTCATGCCTCTGCACTGTCACCTACCGCTCACTCCCCGTCCCCGTGGTGTCACTCACCACTCATGCAGTGTCTCTACACTGTCACCCACTTCCCGCCCCGCACTACGCGCCCTCCCCGCCCGCCACTCACCTCTTGAGGGCCCCCACGGTGTCCCCGGGCCGCACCCTGGCCAGCCGCTCGGTGTCGTTGAGGAATTTGAGGCGTAGCACCATGGTGGGCTCCGCGGGGCCGCCCCCCGCCGCTCCGCCCGCACTCTGCTGGGGGGCCCCGGCGCCGCCCCGCGCCCGCAGCGCAGCCGCCGCTCCGCCCGCCCCATCGGGGCCCGCCCCGCCCGGGGCCGAGGCCGGGGCCTTGTGCGGGGCGACGGGCTCGGGGGAGGCGCTCGGGCCCTCCTCGGGCAGCGGCGCGGCGGCGCGAGGTGGCGGAACGGGCTCGGGGGCGCGCGTGGAGGCCCAGGCCAAGGCCAGCACGGCGACGGCCAGCAGCAGCGCGAACAGCGCGGTCACCTCGTCGCCCACGCCTTCGATCAGCGCCATGGCGGCGACTACCGACCTGCGGGCACCGAGCGCCGCCGTCAGCCCGCCGGGCCGCGGCCGCCCAGAGGCGCGCCCGGCCCCGCCCCCGCCCCGCGCCCGGCCCCCTCACCGGCCGCCATCGCGCCGCGTTCCGCTGCTTCCGCTTCCGCCTGCGCGGTGCACGCTGGTAGTGCTGCGATGCACGCTGGGATAGAGAGTCCTGCGGGGCCGCACGCGGGAGCTGCCGGGAAGCGGAGGACCAGAAGGAAGGGCTCGGAGCGGGGCGCTGCGGCGCATGTGCGGCTAGCCCTGCGGGGCATGCTGGGAAATGTAGTCTTGGGGACTATGAGACTTGCGTCGTGTGCGTGTGCCAATGGAAGGCACGGCGATGGGTGTGCACGGCACAGCAGTGGAGTGTATGGCACAGCAATGGTGTGTATGGCACAGCAGTGGATGTGTATGGCACAGCAATGGTGTGTATGGCACAGCAATGGTGTGTATGGCACAGAAATGGATGTGGATGGCACAGCAATGGTGCGTATGGCACAGCAATGGTGCGTATGGCACAGCAGTGGTGTGCATGGCACAGCCCCATTGCTGGGGAGATGCAGCTGAACGCAGGGAGCTGCTGGCACAGCCCACAGGCCGTGGCTGAACGAAGTCATTGGAGCTGCTGTGGCCGCTCACATTTCACGTGCTTTACCCAGCAGTTCATCACCTCCTGATGAAACTTGGTGTCTCATTTTCAGTGCGCATTTGTCTGGCTGCAGCTCGCAGCGGTTGAGGCTTTTTCTTTCTTCCTGCACAGATTAAAGAGCCGTTTGATACTCTCCTGTGAAAGCTGTTCTGCGGCGCAATCCGCCGCCCTCGGTCTCCCTTTGGGTGAGCTGAGCAGATTGTGCTCTTTACATCTTGGCTGCACGGCGCTCCCTGCAGCCCTCACACCGCACTGTGTGGCTCCTGCAAAGCTCCTTTCATTTCTCAGCACTCCTCCAGGCGCTGCTCAATGAGAGCAGCTCTCTCTGCAGCCTGTCCCAGCGCCCCTTGAAGCCCTTTGGGAATGAAGCCCCCCGTCCCCATCAGCCCCATGTGGATCCCAGAGCAGCTCCACACACCACAGACCCCCATCGAGATCTCGGGGTGCTCCCAGATCCCATAGCACAGCCCCATCAGCTCCGAGAAGAGCCAACCACTGCCCTCAGTGCCCCGTGAGCACCGCCTGTGGGGGCACATCGTCATTCCCCCTCGCAGCACACCCAGGTCCCCGTGGCTCCCCCTGCTCAGCTCTCCATCTGTTCTGCCACAGCGTGGGCTCCTCTCAGTGCTTTTGCTGTACATGCACCGAATTTGGGCTTTGCTTCCCTGCTCCCACCGGTGCAGCCCACGGCCCCGAGCCCCGAGCCTGTCTGGAACGAGTCACGTATGGTTGGACACTGCAGGATGTATGGTCAGACAGTGTTGGTGCCCCTGAGTGCCACCAGCTCTGTACAACGGCAGCCCTGCAGGGTCCAGGATGGCTACAGTGAGGCAGTGGGAGTGAGGGGCTGATGGGGGGGGGCGCTGCATGCAGGAGCAGCAGAGCAGAGCAGGGCTGCAAGCGGCACGGGTGGGAGAGCAGCCCTGCAGTGTGGGTGGCTGCAGATGGGAGCAGAGACTGCAGTGCCTGCAGTCTGTGAGTGTGGGGAGAGCTGGGAAGTGGGGGGCCGGGATGGAAAGGAGGCATCTGCCGAACCTGCAGAGGAGAACTCGAATGGAGATGGTTTGCTAACAACAACTCAGTGGCACAACAGAGCAAAAGGTGTCCGAGCTCTGCTGCGAGGGCTGAGTGCTCTGCAGGGCTCCAGCAGGACAACGCAGCCACGGACAGCAGGGTGGCTGCAGCAGCAGGGGGGGCTGAGTGGGGCTGCGCACGGCTGCGTGCGTGGCTCTGTTCTGCCCATGTGCCTGACAGTGCATGGCTGTGTGCATCTGTCTGTGCTTTGGGATCAGCCCCAGCCGGGCAGCATGGGGAGCTGCTGTGCAGACAGCTCTGTCTCACCAAACTGCAGCCCTAATGCCAGCACCAAAGCGCTGAGGGTCCTGGAGTGGGGACACATCCGTGCCACCAGTGCTGGTGGGGTCGGGTCTGGGCTGCAGGGATACGCAGCCATGAGGGCAGGAGGGGCTGTGTGGGCCCGGGGGCAGAGCTCAGCCCCACAGCACGACGTTGGCACTGCAGTGAGATGCTGGATTGCCATTCAGTCACATCCCACGTTCCGGAGAAGCTCCTGATTTGATTTGCACGCACTGCGAGGTGCTATGAGAGCAAACCTCCCTGCAGATCAGTGCAGCCCGCTGCTGGGCCACGTGTGCAGCGATCCACAGCAGCTGGAGTCCTTGTTGTTCTCCAGACATGAGGAACCTTTGGATTCATTTTTTTTCTGCCCTCCATGTGCATCTTGAACCCTCCTGACAAGCTGCACAGCCACAGATGTCTGCCACCCCCTGAGCGCCGTTCGCAGCTCCGTGGTGCCGAGGTCCCTCCCCATGCAGCCCCTCATCGGGTGCTGTGGGCGCAGAGCCCACCCTGCATTGTGTCCACGCCGTGCTGCAGCACCCAGCCTGCTTGCAGTGCCAGCAGCCATCCTGGGCAGCTCTGCACCATGTTTGCATAACGTGCAGCTCCCAAACCCTGCCTGGGTTTCGAGCAAAGCCCCCACTTCTCCAGCTTGGGGCTGCAGCTCTCATTGCCAGGGAGATGAATGCTTCTGACTATTTAAATACATGTTACTTGAATGGGACTGGCTTGCCAAGAGCTCTGGTTTGCTCTGTCTGCACCATAATTGCTGTTTATCATTCCACTCCTTTTTTTTCCCGTGAAATCCATGGATCTGTCGGTAGCGATCCCATAATGGCTCACAGGTAATGTCTTACCTGGTGGGATTCAGGAGACGCAGAGGAATTAGGGCTGTGCACAGGGCTGGGCGCTGCCCTTCTCCCTTCACTTCACACCCAGGGTGGGTTGGGATCACAGAACCACGGCACGGCTGTGTTGGAAGGGACCTCAGTGCCCATCGCGCCATGGGCCGGTGCTTCCCGCAGGCCAGGGGTGCTGCAGGGTTGAGCCCACTGCCCACTCTGCACTGGGTCCCCACCTCCACACCCCTAAGCTGAGCTGCGTGTTCCCCGTCTTTGCCTCTGGTGTCTCACTGTGGTGCCGTGCTTCAGGTGGCACTGAGCTCCGATGTTGGTTTGCTGCCCATGCTGGCGCTCCCAGCCCCGCTCTGCACAGCCCAGGAGCACAGGAGGTGCACGCAGCCCCTGCCCCGGCTCGTGGTGCTGAGCCCCTGCTGCTCTGTTTGACGTGAGCAGAGAGCTCCCAAGTTCTCCAACTCTCTCAGCCGCAGCCACGGCCTCACAAACAGCAGCAGCACGTGGCTGCGTGGGGCACACGGTGACTCAGGCTCTGCGCCGCGGTGGCTGTCAGCTCCAGGAGCAGTGGGTGCAGCCCTCACCGTGCAGGAGGTGACAAACCTCACCTGCACACCTGGGGGGGGGGTAACAGGGTCCGCTGCACCACCACCCACTGCTCACTGCCCCCTCAGGGCAGCCCAGGGCACCCGAATCGGGGCCCCCCACCCACGTGCCACGCACTGCCCCGGGGTGACACGTGTTGGGGAGCAGCCCTGAGATGGAGGTCAATGCTGGGCGCAGGGTGACACCAATGTGCTTTTAATGGGGGTTACCAACTCTGCACCGCTGTGGTTTCTCCCTCCCTGCTTTGTTCCAGGGTGGTCGTGGTGTTCTCACCTCCAGCATCGCTGCTCGCACTGAGCGCTCCTCTCCCAAAGGCTCTTTTTGCTGATCCCATTGCTTGCAGGGTTGCTGCAAGATGTGAATAGAAGAGCTCTGATCCTGCTGACACAAAAAGCAGCGCGTGAATCATCCTCGTGCTGGCACCATCAGCAGCGGTGCTGCTGTGCCACGGAGCTTTCCCTGCTGTCACACTGCTCCGAGCCGGGCAGCGGGCAGCGACGCCAGGCCGTGCAGCGTCCCTGGTGAGAGACGCAGCGTTGGCGAAGCGTTGCTCCCGCGGCTGGGATGGCCGCTGCTGCGACCGCTGGGGGCGACTCCATCAGATAACGGCCATCATCTGCTGGGAAGGCGGTGAGGAGCGGCTGCACGTGAGCGGGTCGCTTCGGAGACGGAGCGGTGCGAGCGGGGACACAGCAGCACCGCTCCTCCGGCACCCGGCCGCGCGCATCTGCAGGCCAGCGGCGGGACCTGCGGCTCTGGGCTGCCGCGCTCAGCAGCCAGCATCGCTTCCCCTGTCCCGCTCTCCTCGCCTCACCCTGCAGCCTCCTGGGTTCCGCCACCGCTCATCGCCCTGCGCGTGCGCTGCAGCACCACGAGGTCCCAGCACTGCCGCTGCCCGTCCCGATGAGCAGCCAACGGCCTTTGGGACGGATTCCTCACAGTGAGAGGCTCTGCCTGGCCCAGCTCTCCCCTATTCTTGCGCTCACTGAGCAGAGCACAGCGATGCCGGCAACAAGCCGCAGCTTCGTCCTCAGCCCGGCGTTCCCATACGGACACTGGTGCTCACCAGCTCCGCTGTGGCATCCGCTCCACCAGCGGGGCTCTCCTGCTCCTTCCTGGGCTCCCATCCGTGGGAACCCGCCTGCAGCACAGCTGTCAGCATCTCCGTGCTGAGGGCGATGCAAAACACGCGGAGGAAAACCGGAGTCGCGCAGGAGCGTTTGAACTGAATCCGAATTGTCACCGTGGGGCGCAGCGGAGCAGTGCTGGAGGCGGCGCTGCCCCGGGTGCCGCCGCTTGTGACGGCCCCACCGGACCGGTTCTGAGCCATGGGATTTGCACTGCCAGCACCCCGGGGCAGCGCAGGGCAGGGCAGCACGTCCAGCAGGGCCAATCGTGGACTCACGGAAGCGTTAAGGTTGGAGATCTCTGAGACCTCCGTGCCCAACCCCAGCCCATCCCCCCGTGCCCCCAGGGCCGCATCCTTACGGTCCTTCGGCACAGGCATGGACTAAATGGAAGCAGAAAGTACTGAGCATGAGAATGTATGGTGAGCAGAAAAGTGACACGGGAAGCTGAAGGCGGTGGGAAAGCACTGGGGGATGACGGTGCAGCGTTGAGCCGTGTTCCTCTTCTGGTTCATTCTGCTTCTGGTTTGTAAAACGGGACTTTGAACCATCGAATGACCGAATGGTTGTGTTGGAAGGGACCTTAAAGATCACAGAGCCATAGGATGGTTGGGTTGGGGATCAGCTGGCACCTCCAAGGTGCGGAGCAGGAGGCTGGCAGCAGCTCTTCTGGGGAAATTTGCATCTGCCAACATGATGGAGGACAAGAGGGGGTGGCCTCACACTGAGCCCAGGGGGTCAGGTCAGGTACTGGGAGCAATTTCTTCCCTGAAGAGCAGTTGGGCATTGGCACAGCTGTGCAGGGGTGGGGGGCAGCTGCTGGAGGAGCATTAATTTCTCCAACAAAGAAAAGCAAAGCACTGAAGCTGATGTATGTGTGTACCTGTCTACACAGGGCTGGAGCACCTCCCCTGAGGGGGGCTGGGGGCTGGAGGAGCTGGGCTTGTTTGGCCTGGGGAGGAGAGGGCTGCAGGGTGACCTCAGTGCAGCCTGCAGTGCCTCAAGGGAGCCTGCAGCCAGGAGGGGAGTCAGCTCTGTGCAAGGGGAGATGGCAGCAGGATGAGGGAAATGGTTTGGAGCTGAAGGAGGGCAGCTGGAGGTTGGATGTGAGGGGAAGTTGTGTGCTGTGAGAGCGGGGAGGGGCTGGAACAGCTGCCCAGAGAGGCTGTGATGCCCCGTCCATCCCTGGAGGTGTTGGAGGCCAGGTTGGATGGGGCTCTGGGCAGCCTGGGCTGCTGTGCAATGGGGAGGTTGGTGGCCCTGCATTGGTGGGGGGTTGGAGCTTCCTGATCCTTGGGGTCCCTTCCAACCCAACCATGCTGTGATGCTGTGATTCTACGATTTACAAAGAGTAAAGCTGCTGCCTCAGCTCCACAGCCTCGGGAGCACAGGATGCTCACATGGAGCTCCAGTGGCTGTAACAGCTCACATCCCCCTGGAGCAAATACATCAACAGGCAGCACAGCGAGGAGCAGGCAGGGTTAAAAGCAACGCTGGGAAGAGTCAGAGGCTTTTGTAAACAGAATAGTGACTCAGATCCGCAGAGAGGGCTCTGAAAGCACAAACACACACAGGTGAGGCTCCCGTCAGCGCAGCGCACGTGGGGTTCTGAAAGCTTTCATCATGACCCTCAGAAAAGGCTTTATTGTTTTCTAAATAACCGCTCACGGAGGCTGCGCTGCACAGCCCTGCACAGGGACAGCAGCTGTGGGCTCCCCTCCTTGGGGAGCTCCCACCCCACTCTGATCTGGGGGGCCCTGCCGGGGCGAGGGGACCAGAGGGACCCCAAGGGGACCCATCCTCAGCCTCACTGCGGGTCTGTGGAGCTCTGGAGGAACTCATGGAGACCAAAAGAGGGAGGCAGAGGGGGCGGGGAGGGTCCGTCCCGCAGTCACCGCAACGCCCAAACCGAGCACCCCGAATTGCCCCTCCTAGGGGTGGGGAAGGCGGTGGGAGAGGGCGATGGGCGGAGAAGGGAGATGGGCCGAGGGCAGAAGATCACAGGGAGCAGATGGGATTTAGCGACTGCTGCTGGCACCTGAGAGGCGATGACCAAAGGCAGGGGATGCGTCCTTCCCAAACGGACCCTCGGGGGCTTCCCGTGGCCGCAGCTCTCCGAGCGCTGCCCAGCAAAGCTCCGTACCGCGGGGCTCCCCTTGGGGCGCTGCCCCAGCACTGCGCCCATGGCTGTGGGGGACGGGCCGCTCCACCACGGCCCCCCCTGGGCTGCGGGGAGCTGCTGCTCCGCGCCCCTCCTGCACCGGCCCCGGGGGCTGCGGGATTCTTCTGCGTTTTCTCACCTCCTCTCTCCCAGCTGTTTCGCACAGTTTTCCCCATCCTCAGATCCGCTCCCCCCGAGCGCCCCACGGCGCAGCCCCACGGGGGTCCCTGCTCTGCAGGGCCCGGTTCCCTCGGCCCGCGTAGAATCACAGAACGGCCTGGGTTGCAAAGGACCGCAACGCTCGTCCGCTTCCAACCCCGGGCT
>NW_024884391.1:0-34903 GCF_019232065.1 Centrocercus urophasianus | reverse complement strand
AGCGGTGGCGGCAGCAGCGGCGCGGGCAGAAGTTTTCTCCGCAGAGCCCTCCCGCAGCCCGGGGCCGCCTTAGGTAGGCGCGGAGGTCCCCGTACGCGCCGGGTGTGTTTTTGTTTTTATGTTTTTAATTGTAATATTTTTTTTTGTCGCTTCCTAAGATTTTTTTTTTTCTTTTTCTTTTTAATTTTTGTTATAAGTTTTGCTTTCCGAAACTCGTGCTCTGTGTGAGCCCCGCCGCCCCGAAGACCACCCTCCATCCTCACCGCGGCCGCGCGCGACCCCTTCCTCCGAGCCCCGGAACTCGGCGGGCCGCGGGCGGGCGGGTGCTGACCGGCAGCCCTGCAGGTAAGGGCCGGGGGGAGCCGGGGGGTGGCGCCGGGGCCGCGGGGTGGCTTTGCCGGCTCCTCGGCGGCAGAGGCCGGGGAAGGAGGAGAAAGAGGAGGAGGAGGAGGAGGAGGAGGGGAGCAGACTTCCTTTTCCTGGGGCCGCCTGCGCCCCTCGCCCGAACCCCGTGCCCGCGGGCAGCGGCCCGAGCCGGCCTCGGCGTGGGAGAGTGCTGCGGACCTGTCCCGGTAACTCGTGGCCGCGCTGCCTGCTGCTGGCGCCCGGCGGCTGGGGGGGCCGTTGGAGCCTTCCGAGCACGCGGCTCTCCCCTCGTGTAACTGCGGGAACGCCGCTGTGGCATCTCTGTAAGCACAGTTTGCAGTTAATGGGTTTGGCAGGCGAACTCGTGCAGAATCCTCCTGCCCACTTGTGCTGCTGAAGTGCCAGCGCCCCCGCCCCCCTTTTTCCCTGCTCTCCTTTGAAGCCTCGCATAACTCCGTGCTGCCAGCAGGACGGAAAGTGCTGATTCAGCAGCTCTGCTCCATCTGAAGTGGTGGTCTGCCACCACGTTCCTATGTGTCGAAGAGGGAATATGTGCTGCTGCTGTGTCAGAGTGGCACTGCTTGGGTTTTCTCAAACAGCCCCAAGAACGTGGCTTACTTTTCCGTAGGAAAGGGAAGAGCGAATAAAGGGAGGGAAGGGGGAGAACAACCAGCACTGAGGTGGCGGGATGTGGGGAGCCACTACTTTGGGATGGAGCATGATGCCCCATAAAGGTGCTGAGCAGTTCCTCGCTTTAACAAAGACGTGGTGGGGTGCACAGCAGTGATGCCCTAATACTCCAGCTCGATCTATTCCTGCATCCGGAGGCTCATTGTACTTAGAGCACCAGAAAAGGTATGGAGAAGGGCACTGAGGCTAATCCTGGGATTAAAAGGAGTGAGTTATGAGGGCAGGTTAAAAAAAACAAACAAACAAAAAACATATGGAGATTAGAAAACTTGTGTGGAAAAGGAAAATGGGCTGGAAACTTGATGTGATGGCTCTGGCTGTGCTTCCTGGCCATCCAGGCACTGGGAGGGAGTTGGGCTGGCGGTGTGCTGCTCTCTCCAAAGAGCTCACCTAACGGCAAGGCATGAGAGCAGAGCTGAGCAAGAGCTGTGCTCCTCTGGCTGGCTTTGCATGGTTACGTGCTGATACTGAGAGCTTGCTTTCTCTGAACCAGAACGCTTTAAAATTCTATGCAGAGCAAAGCAAACAATAAAGCTTGGAGAGTGGTGTTTGCTAGCCTTGTTCCAAGTGGTAAATGGACAGAGCAGTGGACCCTGGTGCTTCATACAGTGGTCGTTTTACCATGTTATAGTCTGATTTATTTTCTTTGCTTGGACTTTATTTGTTCTTAAAGTAGGTCTTGTTTGCCCTGGCTACCTGTTAAAGATCTTGTGGTACTTCATGTCTTTCCTTGGTTTTGTTAATCAAAATATCCCCTCCCTTACTGCTGTGTGAGTTGGCTTTTATCCTTAGATATGGCCGCACCTGGATTTCAGTAGTGTACTTCTATATGTTTTTATTGTATAGTCCGAAAGTGCTGCCTAAATGCAAATCTGTTCCGAAGTTCTGCTTAAGACTGTACCATGTGCTTTGTGAATAAAACAAACACTTGCAATTCTCTATCTTGCAAGTACCTAATTGGCTCTGACTCTAGCAGGAACTGTCACAAAGGTTTTAGAGATCTTTGGTTGTGTTCTCAGCAGCACTCTGGGTATAAATGGGCTAAAAGTATCTGGATCTCTTTGGCAAAGGGATTCTTTTGACGTGGGGAGTTCCCAGCTGGCAGAGGAAAGGCATAGCTGGGTCATGTGCCATTTCTGCCAGCAGCAGGAGAGTACTGTACTGGGAGCTTGTTTTCTGACAGTATTGAACTATCAGATGTCCCTCTACATAGCAAGGAATGGGCAGCTTACCCCTGCACAGACAGCTATGGAATTGAATGGAATCCTGCACAGTGTGGCATGGGATGGGACAGTGCTGTCGCATTTTTTTTCTCCCTGCTGTTGTATCCCCCTCTGTGCCATGGGCATAAAGGTTTACAGTGATGTGTGAAATGAGGACAGGTTTGTAGGCAGAATTCTTTCTTACACCAAAGAGTTCTCTTGTGGGAGGTGGAGTGTGGGGGAAATACGCTCAAGGACTTCATTTTGCAGAGGCAGAGTAGTGTTGGAAGCTTGGGAGGTGGGAGATGGATGGGTGCCTCTTTGATAACCAGGGAGGTGTGTTTTTAGGATGCACTGAAGTATTTGGTCAGGTTCAAATTTCAGTGGTTACAGCAAACAACGTGGGGAAAAAACCTTGTTAATTTCTGCATGTTATACCGTAGAAGCCTAAGATTTGTTTGGGGTTGATTTCGAGCAAAAACTATTGGGGATGGTAGTTTTGCTGTGTTTGTGGATCTTCTTATTCTAAATCTCTGTGAACTTTGTTAGTGGGCAACAGAAATGCTTTTCTTCATTTTAAGCCTAAAATTTTGTGAGAGCTAGGACTGAGGAAGCCCACTTGTCTTTGGGTTTGTCTCGTGATTCTTTTCCTTTGTCAAATACATCATGAGCTCTGACAAAACTGTTATTGTCAGCAGTGTTTGTAAAGGGTTCTTATATATTGAATGTACTTGTGCAGGGTCCAAGGGCCACTTTCCTTGCATAGGTCCACCAAGCCTGCTCTTTTCTCAAATGGGAAAGGTAACTCCTGAGACCTCTGCTTCTATCAAGCTTGCATGAAATTTGCCAAATGGCTTGTTTACAGGGTGATTGCATAAGCCTCCTTCTGTAGGAAAGCAGGCTAAGAAGTAAGGATTGTTTTTCTTGGAACTGAGATCTGCTCCTGGACATGTCCAAAATACTGCAGTTGCCACTCTTTACCTAAGGAAATCTAGGAATGGAGATCTTTTAACTGAAAGGTGAAACTGAGATCTCTTTAGAAACTATGAGGTTGACAAGCAGTCCTTGTATGAGCATTGAACTTTACTTATCCTGCTTATACCTGCTGGTCAGGAGAGCTCTTTACAGCCTAAACTAGGCTATGGCGAAGTAGTCGTTTGCCATCATTGTTCTCCCAAACCAGTGGCTATTGTAACAAGTAATAATTGTCAAGTAAACAGATGTCACATTACTAGCTTTCTTTATACTTGCTGAACTGTACACTTCTGAACTTGTCCTTTGCCAAGTCTTTCCAATTCTCATGCCATCTGTTGAATTGTATGATCTTCTTGGACAACGGCTTTCCTACTAGCCCAGTATGCCTTCTCTCTTGTGTTGTGGATATGGGGAGAACTGTTCAAAGGAGCCAGAATCCACTGTGAGTACAGTATAAAAGGAAATTGTTGATCAGGGCAATGCATCCTGTCTACAAGCAGACTTAAACTCTTCAGTGGTGGAAGTAACCAGAACAGCCTGACTTTAAGGTCTGGTTGCATATACTTACAAAGACTTTTTCTGTCACACTTTTTTTTTTCCCCTTGGACACTGTCTTGCCAGTGGATATTTGATGTCAGAGGCAGGTGCTACATTTTTCACAGAAGTACATTCATTTGGAAGTGGTGGTGATTGTAGTTTGTAGCAGCTTTTGGACTTCTGATGTATGTGCTGCCTATGAACTCATTCCCCTTTTTGCTTTCCTTGGGTGGGTCAATTCACAGAGCCCAAATATACACAGCTGTAAGGATGGGAACTAGAAATTCAAACCTGAATTTAGAGTAGTGTTGGTGTGAACTGTTCTTTTTCCTGACCTCTGTAAGAGGCTCGTTGCAGTGCCTGACCACCTCTGGTGAAGAACTTGTTTCTGACGTCCAGCCTTCTCCTGGCACGGTTCCATGCCATTCCCTTGGGCTCTGTTGCCGAGCTGCCCCTCTGCTCCCTATGTGGAGCTGTAGGCTGCTGTGAGGCCTCCCCTCAGTTCCTCTGCTCTGGGCTGAACAAATCCAGGGCTCTCAGCTGCTCCTCATATGTCTTATGCTCTAGATCGCCCACCAACTTTGTAACCCTTAATTGGATACTCTCTAATAGTTCTGTCATTCTTATATTGTGGCGCCCAAACCTTTATGCAGTGCTGGAGATGAGGCCACAGAGCAGAGGGGACAGCCCTTCCCCTTGCCCAGGGGCTGTGCTGGGCTTGCTGCACCCCAGGGTATGGTTGGCCCTTTAGGCTGCCAAGGCACACTGCTGGCACAACTTGCCATCAGAGTTTCACGGATCTTACCGTAGCCTTTCAGTACTTTAAGGAAGCTTATGAGACACTCCCTCCCTATCTGTGAGGGTGGTGGGACAGTGCCTGAAAATGTCATAGATGCCTCATCACTGGAAGTACCTAAGATCAGATCTTTGGGTGGGGCTTTGAGCATCCTGATCTATTGGAATGTCTTTGCTCGTGGTAAGGGTCTTGGGCTAGCTGATCTTTAAAGATCCATTCCTACCCAATCCTTTCTACTACTATGTGGCTTCAACTGATGAAGAGCCAGTGACATCAGTGAACCTGAGAACTTGTTGGAAGACATTCTTACTACAGTGTGAGTCACTCTCTATTAGGAGAAAAGGGGGGCTGTGTGGATTCTTGAGGTTTTTGCAAGGACTCAGAGTGGAAAGATGAACTGTGGAGAAGAGGTAAGATGAATTGCATGAGTTTTTTTCAAAACTCAATGCTAATACTCTGATGTAAGCCAAGAGAACTTTTAAAGTAACTTGGTATTTGCATAGTGTTCGTATGTTCATATCAGTGTCCATGGTGAGATGCAAGTTTCATATTTTCTCTGCTGGACGGGGCACTTTCTCAAACTTAAAATAATATGAAGGATTTTTCTAGCCCTTTCCCCCCCAGCCCTGCTATCATAACTAATATAACTAATTTTCCAAAATTGTTGAGGCTAAAAAGGACCTTTTGATGTGATTTAGTCTGACCCTCATGCTCAAGCAGGACCCAGTAGAAGCAGGTTGCCTGGAACTGTGTTCAGTTAGATTTTTACTAGCTCTGCACACGGAGACTTTCCTTTTTGCTCTGTGGGCAGCCTGTTCCAGAGTTTGATTATCCTCACTTTAAAGAAGTGTTTTCTTGTGTTGAGGTGGAAACAGCTTACATGAAATTGTTTTCCCTCTTGTCCTGTCAGTAGCTTCTGCTGAGAAGAGTGTAGCTTTCTCTTTAGTCCCTCTGTCAGGTATTTATGTGCTTTGGTAAGACCCACCCTGAGCCTTCTCCTCTCCAGGCTGAATAGACCCAGGACTTTTCTGCCTTCATTCACATGAAGATGTGTTTGATGTGTCCTTTGTCTCTCTTGTGCTGCATACAGATCTGGTTTCCCCAGTACTTTAGATGTGGCTTTACCAGAGCTGAGTAGGGAAGCATCACTTCCTTCAACACTCAACACTTGGAAAGCAGCAAGTCAAATACAAAATAAAAACCTCCATTTAGAGTAATAATGTAAATTAGTGTGAGAGACTTCTTCCTTCACAAAGCCTTTCGGAATCTTTAAATCATTTTTGGCAAGTCATTATATCCTCAGTGTGTTGGAACTGCATTGATAGTTGAGGTCTTTGAATACAGAGGTGATGAGTGCCTAAAACAAGTTTACAGGGAACATTTTGACTGTCTGTTCTGTTCTTGTGGACCAATATTCTGGAGTATGTAAGAAAGAAAAGCACTGTCCTGTTTCTGTTGTGTTCTTTTGCTGGGCTCCAGTAGAAGACTGTGAGAGCTTTTCCCATTATCTAACCCTCCTGCTGCTAAGCTGTTGTCTGTAGGCCAACAGCAGTAAACAGAGCAGATATGTTGATCTTAATGCCCAACAGTTATGTTAATGATTAGGTTATTAACTATTGTACAGTTGCTGAAATAGTGCTGATATTTCAAATAATCTATTTCTTAGTGAGTTGGCTTCAGCTTTGAACGTGGGCAAATTTCAAAAAGGCAGTTGTACGCATGCAGGTCGTGATGATTGGAGTAATTATAAGCACATGTTTAGTTAAACCACCAGCAAACCGGCCTCTGATTCTTCCTAGCCTTGACCAATGCCAGCTTCTATTAGGTCTCAACGGGACGAAAATAGGAAATGACTTTCCTGGCAGGCAGACCGTAGAGGAAATGCCATACCATCCAGTTTGAATAAACTTACAGTGGAGTGGGAGGGAGCTCTTCTGCTGAGTGGCAGTAGGGGTTTCTGCATTAGTTCAGAGTGTAGTTCTTATGCTTCCTTCAGACTTAACTGCTGCAGAGTTTATGTCAACAGATAAATGGGAGAAAACAAGTGGTTGCTATGAAGCAGAGCCTGTGGACGCTGAAGGCTGCAGATAAATAAGGGTGGATAGTAGTTCATGACACAGTATTGTTCTTCTGTTATGTATCCCTGGTGAGAAAATCAATAGACAGGAAGAATCTCTTAAGTTTGTATAATTGTCATGGTGGGAATGAAGACTTGATGAACGCTTGGAGACTTCTTTTAATGCCTGGGATCTAAATTGTGCGTTTCTGATGACTTGATAATGAGGCTGCAGCTTTGTTACAGTTCATCTTGGTCTGTATCACAGAGTTTTCAGAAGCTCTTTTTTTCCTTTGATTAGCTTCATTCTAAGTCATCTTCAGATGCTACTGTAAGTTCTGAAACAATGGGGAAGGGAATCCTTGTCACGTTACCTGAGTCTGATTCACTGTGGATATTTCTGTTATGCTTAATATATTCAACACTTAAACATATTCTTGATCAGGGAATTGCCACTGTGCTATATAACTGTACGTGCTTCACATATTTGTAGAGTGCTTCAGGTTTCAGAACTAACTGGCAACACGGATTTGGATCCTTTCCTAGAGTGAACTTCCCCAGATCTTGATTCTAACTGAAGATAATAGGACAATATTGTATATTAGAAGGAACTAAGGGAAAAGCTTTCAAGAGCCAAAATGAGTGTGATTTTTCTTGGGGGATGGGGGGAGGTAGGTGATAACAGGTCCTTTCTTTCTAACTTCTTTCCCGAGTTCATCTATGCCGAACTATGAGGCAGAGAAGGTTTCCTCTTAAATGGGATTTGGGAAGGAGAAAGTGAGAAGGACTTCATGCCTTCCTTAGTATGCTGTTAAAAGCTCTGAATGTCCTTGAAAAGTAGTAAGTAAATCTTATTCTATTAAAGCACAAACTTCAGGGAGCCTGGAAAGCTGAAAATTCAGAAGCTTGTGATATTTTAGTCTTGTGCCAAAGTCTTTCTTATAGTCTTGCTTCCCCTTCTGGCTTAAATGTATTAAAGTCCATTTAGGAGAACGTTAAGGAAGGGATATATATTACAAGGCCATTGATTCTTCCCGAATTAATGTCTTGTGGGTGATCATTCTTCATTCTAATAGCTGCTTGTGCTGACATCACCCAAGATGTCAGGGGATTATGTCAGAATTCAAGCCTTGATATTTCACAGAGCAATGGCTCAAGTGCCAGCAAACGCTTTCTTGGTGGGTCGGATTGCTTTATTTTTTCTTGCCTCATTTCAACTGTTACGTTCAAGTTACTGTGCTTGGTCACCGCAAGGAGTGTAGTAAACAGTTTTCAAGAGAAAAGCATCTGTGCAGTGTAATTTTGAGGACAGGCTACTGCTTGCCATTAAATTTTACCCTAGAGGCAGATTCATTACCAGGATCTATGCTTTAGGCACATATTTATGTATTTTTAACAATCTATGAAAGAGCTCATCAACTTGAAGTCTGTGGTTTTGGTTTTTTTTCCATTGTGATAATAAAGTGTTTTATCTTGTGGATTCTGAACTCCAAAAAGTTGAGGTGGAAAACTTGGCTTTTGTCTTTTTTTTTTTTTTTTTTTTTTTCCTTGCTGCTAGAACTGTAGCTTCATTTCTTGTTTTTAAGTGATAACTCTTAGCGAAGGCTCTGCAAGGAGCAAGAGATCAAAATAGCTCATTACTATGCTCTAGGACTGATCAAAATATAATGTCACAGATTATATTTGATTTCCATAAGCTGATGGCTTTTGAAATTCTTAACTGGTAGGATATTGTAGCATTACCCACAGCCATGACATTTAACATCTAAAATGCTTTGGAGGAGGCATTGGTTTTATTTTCAAAAAGACTTTGGGAGAATCGAACAAGGAGGCTATGAGATGAGCTGTAGGAGTGCAAATGCTATCTTCAGTGTGTGCTAGGGCTTGTTTTTTTTTTTATTTCATATGCATTTGCTGTTCCAGTGCTGACGCTGAAAAGGTCAGGAAAAATCTCTCTGGAGTTCCTTGCTAGCGAGGAGGATTAGGCTGTTAACACATGGAGAGTCAGAGGAGCATTGCGAAAGGATCCACAGCTGATGCTGTGAATGGCAGGTGTATGATAACACTTGGTTGAATTACAGTCAGGTAACCTTCTGCTCACCTCTTCTTTGGAAAACAGTCCTACTGATACTGTCGTAGGTAGAGAATGACAAGATGGTTTGCTAGTCTTAGCCAGTTTTAGTAAGCATGTGATTTGTGTGGTCCAACTCTTCTCAGCAGTAGAAAAAGGTTTTGTGGGTGACACTGAGAAAACAGATTGAAGGAAGGGTTCTGTGCTACAATGATCCTACTTTAAGTTTGCTGGTACTCTTTTCTGAGTACTTCCTGTCCTCTTAATGTATAGTAGTCCAACTCTTCCTTACAAGATTTCCTCCCCACGTCATTTGAAATTCAGGCAAGCCAAGGTGGTACTTTTGTAGATCATGGGAGTAACTCATCAGGTCAATTTGGCAGCTCTCAGTACATTGTCAAGGAGTCAGGTATCATACAGCCAGAAGTGACACAAGTCACTTTTTTTTTTTTTTCTAATGCTGATATACTGAATTTTGTTATGAAAAGTCTGCAGATGTGAAAAGATTGAATAAGCTTTTGTGAAAAAGAGGCAAAAGGTGTGAGCAATGCAAGGAGCTCACTGCTGCTGAAAGATGATGTCGTTTTCCCAGAATGTCTCTTATCTTATGCCATCTTGCTCATTTGCTATATGTGCTCAGTGCTGGCTGTAACTAGGCATAGAGCTGCTCTGCATGCTTGTTTTCTCATGAATTGGTTTCTTTCTGGATTAGAGAATGGGATCATCTCTGGGAAGCATGCAGTGGGGCAGCCAAAGAGACATGCCCTTGCAGGAAAAGGATAGGGAAGATATGGCAAAAAGAAGATTGGATCTTGTTTTCTTTCAGTGATAGCAAACTGCTGGGCCAGCTCAGCCAGGGAAGCCTGCTGGTTTTTATTTTTTAATTTTTATTTATTTATTTATTTATTTTCGTGAAGCCCCAGTGTAAGTTTTTATTCCTACAAATTTCCAAACATGTTACAGAGCTGTGCAAGCAAACAAGCTGCTGGTTAGATCTGGCTTTGCGTAGCATTTCCAGTGGCTGGCTGAATTTGCAAGGGTTAGCTGTGGAAGGGAATTTTTATTTATGTATTTAGTTTTTGCAGTGTGTGTATGGATTTGGAGAGATGAACTTGAGTTTGTCTTATGTGTCTGATCTGCATACTACCCTGAAATGTGAAGCTGAGTGATGGTGTCTCAATTTCAGTCTTTTTTAGATGCACGTCATTTGGTTGTTTTCTTAAAATGAATGCAGAATGTGTCAGTGTGAGGTGGGGATTTTTTGATTGAGCAACTCAGCCGTAACGCAAATGTTTCTATAGCATTTGAAGAACACAAATAGTACATCTGCAGTTTCAGGTGATTATGCAAGTAGTGTGTAGCTGTATCTTATGATACGATCGCCATAAGCCAGAAACACCAAGGAAGTAACTGGTAATAAATCCATCATTATTCATGTAACAAGAAATACTGAGTGTAATAGATGTTCATACTTACCTCAGTGCTACGGGGGAAAACGGGGATTGGATTCACTTGCCCGTTATGGTAAAACACGCTTGTTTCAGGCCAGTCATGGGTCAAAATGTTTATTCCTGGAACATCTTATTTATTTATTTATTTATTTATTTATTTTAGTCTCACAGGCCCAAGATTTCTGCTCAGCTCTGAAAAGTGATCTCTACAGCAGGGGAAAAAAAAATAAAAGGCATTAGGGGTGACTGCTGTTGTGTCTACTGGGAAATGATACTGGTTTCTGTTGAGCAGGCCTCACTCAAACTCCTGTGAATCTTGTGGGGCTGCATTTGATAGAGCTGCAAATTTCTCAGCCCTGCTAAACCTTATATTCTTTAACCTGAGGTGGGAGGTGGGGAAGCAAAGAAACAGCAAAATAAGATGCTGCTTAGTAATTTCAGTTACTATCCTTGCCTGTGGTAAAAATGAAGAATTGTCTTTGGTTACCTTGGAAATGTGGAATCATTTTTGGGGTTGGGCGACAGATCATGGCTTTACTTGTTTTACTGGCCAGGACTTGTGAAGAGCTGAAATTTGGTTTCTTGAGTTCTTAGGTTCTTGATTACACAGTAGTGAATGCTGTTTCTCTTCAGAAACATTCACCATTAGCATTTTTTCTGTAATTCTAATGCTAAAAATGAGCTACATGACTAGCTCAGACTTTCTGGCTAGATACCAACTCTGTAGCATGTGAACTTTCAAATGCTCTGAGGAAGAGATCTATCCTGGGCCTTCTTTACAGGGGTCTGCCTTAGTCTAAAATAATGTTCTGTCTTTTTTGAAAAGTCATTTGGAAAAAATATATATTAAATAGTCTTACTGTTCCATCTTTTGAGTGCTCTGTACTATAGCTTAGCAGCTACTGAATAAAGGTCAAATTTATAAGCAACATTTGCTGTAAATGCTTCAGTCCCCGTTTATTTGGATTTAGTGCTATTGGAATGAAGGAAGTAATGAACGACAGAAGTAATGTTATGGGCATGCTAACATGGTTGTGTAGTTCAGCCAGGCTTCGTCTTCTCAGCAGAGATCTAGCAGATTTGTCTGCTTGACTTCAGCCATGTCACATCTATAATGGCTTTGGCAGTGATTCAGGGAGGACTTAACCAGACAGAAGCATCCATGGGGACTTTTTTCTTTTGACTGTGGCTTGTCTAAAGTCAGTGTTTGAATACAAATCTACGTTAAAGCTGTGTGGTCAGAGTGAATTTTTGCCTAAACCTATATTTGAGCCATAAATCACTGTGCTATGTGGGCAGCAGTGTTTTCATCCAGTAGCTGTTCTTCACTTCTTCTTACAAGTATGCAGGCATCCTCTAGTTCTGAGTCTTAATTGTCTGTACACAAAGAAATGTATACTTTGACTAAGGAGCTTTCAAACTCTTATAGATCCTAGTTTGCTGAAGGTACAGAATAGAAGTTCCCAAATGGTTCCTTCTGGTCCCCCTTCTATTCTTCAACCAGGGCCATCTCCGTGCAGCTCTTCAGCAATACCTCCAGCCTTGCATTGAGCAGCCTTATGGCTGTGCTGTCTTCCTCCCTGCTATCCAAATACTCCCTTTCTCTCTTGAGGTCCAGGGTTGGGAGGAGTATATGTATATCTGCATTAGGAGAGCTGGTGGAAGTCCCCAGTGATGACTAACTGCTGCAAGCTGGGGTTGGTGGTAAGCAACAGCATTGTGGAGGAAGTACCTAAGAGGACTTCTAAGAATCAATGTCTGAAAGATTAATAATCTTTCCTCAGCAGGCTTTCCTAAAGGTGAAATGGAACTAATCACTGGTATTTTTCACTGAATCAGGGCAAGTTCAAGCTGTCTAGAAAAGGCTAGAGGTATGCTTTAAAATAAATGATCTTCGGGTAAGATGAGTTCAACACTTGTGCTTTGCACTATGTTAGTGTGCTATGCTGATACTAGGTCAAACCAAGGTTATATCACAGACAGTACAGGTTCTATATGCAGAAAACATGTGCACGGAGCTTCTGGAATACCTTATGGGTGTTGGAGACTTGCTCATAGGGGATCTTTAATGAATATTAAAGTAGTTTTGTGGTGCAGTGAAGTTTGTTACAGGTCTTGCAACTGGTGTCTAGATAAAGCTGGCAGTTCACAATGTGTGGGAAGTGAGAACACAGGGAAAAGTGAAAGGAAGAATATATTTGCTTCTCATAGGTGTTAAGCATCCTTCTACAAGTAAGGATTAGTGCGTCATTGTCATGTCTTCAGTTGAAATGTATTAGTAAGTAGAGTATGCGTTCCACCAGTATTATGCTCTTTAGCAGGAAGTGGGCCTGTCTCCTTCATAATTCCTTTAAACAATCTGCATCCTTCTCTCATGGAATGCATCACTGATACTGTTGGGATCTCATATGGAAGCCTTTCAGTAATGTTGCATGCACAGGACTTGTCTGTGTCCGTTGGTATCAAGGATGTGGTTTTAATAAGGCCGTGGTTTCTTTAGGTTCTGTGATGCCTTGGAAGCTTGTTGCTGCTGCAGCTACACGTGAAGTTTGAGGGGTTTGGAGGAGAGAGCTTCAGTTTAGTCTTCCCACTGTTTTCTGGGATCATTTAAAAGTACTGATATAACCAGGTAACTTATTCCACCAAGTACCAATGTAGCATAAAATGACACTCCTGGAAAACCAGTTTTTGAGTGCAAATAAGCATCAACTAAAAATTTTTCTTTTCCTTAACAGTTGTTCTTGCTGTAAAAGAAGAAATAAGTGCTACTCTAGTCTGCTTTTGAAGATTTGATTTCCTTTTTTCTAAGAGACCTCTCTGGTCATGTGTGTCAGTGCGGATGAAGGAAGATGTGAAGAAGGCAATATTGATGTAGCTTTGAACTTGTTCATTGGCTTGACTTTTCCAGTGCCCTCATTTCTCAGCAATGTGAGAGAAGAAGGAATCAGATTGCTTTCTGGGTCTATGTAGATAGTTCTAGTGTGATGATAAAGCAAGCTTCTGTCCTATCCTTCAGGTGAGGAGGGTGTGGAAGATGTGAGCTGGGATGGGGAGCAGTCTTAGCTGGGTGGCCAAGCTGTGGTTCTGACAGTGCTGAGAACTGATCTCTTCAGAGTGAAAGTACTGCTTTTTGGAGCCCCTCTTGAACCTCTGTTTCTAGGGGCAGTGTTTTGCCTGTGTGATCACTACATTGCTCTGTATTGGTTTCTAAATCCCAGTTTATGGAAATTAAATTTTGTGAGATGATTGCCTTTTCAAATGTGGAGGAAATGTTAGCAAGAAGGGGAAAAAAAGCAGGAGAGAACTGAGTATTTATACCGCAATGTGTGATAAACATCCCACGTGGGATACAGGTAGCTATTGCACATCTAAAATTTGGCCTGACTTCAGTGTTACTCTAAACCACAATTGTCATTTTTTTGAGTAGATGTTTATTTGCCATGTTGTGGTCTGGTGGCAACTTGGACAGCTGAGAATCTCAGGGTTTATCACACAGTGAGGTGGCTAAGCAAAAATACTTCTGGCTTGAATGCAAATGATAGTACCTCTAAATGCTATGAAATGGTAATGATTGCTCAGCTATCTTGACTTAAAACATCTACGCCTATTTTTATTTGTTTTTCTTTCCCTCCAGCTTTGTCGTTCTTTAGGAAGGACTGGTAATTTGCCTTTGTGGACTGTCAGCCTAGTACTCCAACCATCCCAGTATCTGCAGTTGTGAAGATGCAAAGCAGGGAGTGGAAAGTCATTCCTGATAGTGAGGGAAGGGCACCACTGCTAATCTGGTAAATCCACAGTGAGCCCCTCCCAAGCATAGAAACCTGATCTTAACTCACAGATTCTCCTTGATGTTGCTGTGATATTTACATAAGTTCCTATTTCTTAAATCAAGAAATGGTTAGGTCTAGTTGATAGATTTAAGAAAAACTGCATGAAACAGCCTTATAAATATTTCTCCCTGAATCAGCATGTTGCTCTGGTATACTCACAAAAAGATGACAGATAAATATTTTTTGACACCGTATGTTATAAAGCAGATGCAATGTGAAAGCCACCCTTGAGCCTTTGTGGCTTCCTTTAAATACCTTTCAGTTGCACGGCTAAAATCCAAGCTCAGTGTTGTACCCAGGAGCAGAGGATTTGTGAGATTTGTAAAATGCACGTCCCAGACTACTTCAGTTGATGTAAGTGGTGGAAGCCAAACTGCTGTGTATGTGAAGGTGAGTTTGGGAGAGAAAATGAGTTGAGTAAGATGAAAACGTTTGCATCTGTGTCTAGCGAGAGTTGTTTGGTGGTGGTGTTTGGTGTTTTTTTTGTTTTTTTTTTTCTCCCCACCCTCGTAAATGTTCCCCAGGGTTTTACACAGAACAAATGTAGATGTGGCTTGGTGTCTGCTGGTGGGTACATCTCATTGCTCACAGTTTATGAGCTAAAAATACTCAAGGGACTGAGATGTATTTCTTCTTCTTTTAATAACTTTCAGACACTCTTGGTACCTAGTGTTGATTCCAAGCTGCAGTGTGATAGGGTTGTATCTTACAGAATTAACTTCACTTAATTGTGCTGGAGCAACCATATGTAGATGAGTCTCTTCCACATTACTTTGGAAGAACTTTCATCGCTCTTTGTACCTGTCAAAAACCTGACAGGCAGTAAAACCTTGTGATTTTGATCAGCAGCTCATAGGCTATGGCTAAGCACATAAAAATGTTCAGGACAGTGGGCTCAAAGCGGCCCTTCTTTTCTTTGTCCTCCAGAAAAGTTCTCTGTGCACTGTTCTCTGCAGGGCATTGGCCACATGTTTCTTCGTTGTTAATTTCTGGTTGGTTTGTAGTGTTGGGAAATAGTTGGATCCTGTATCAAGAGGCAAGTGCATTGGTTAGATGTTTTTTTTAAAGGATATTTTAACAGTTTGTAACAGGTTATCTTTCTCTGAAATTATGCCAGCTCAGGAAGTTACAGCCAGCATGTGTCTCATTGACCTTCTCATTGCAACACATTGGTTTTAAGCTTTATTTCTTTGCGGCCCAGTCCTAGATGTGGAGAGCTTAGGGAGGTCAACTAGGCAATGAAGAGCTGAGGTATAAAAAATAGTTACTTTTTTTTGTCAGAAGTTTAGTAACATTGATGGGGAGACTCCATGTACTCTCCAGTCAGTCTGTTTGTTGACTCATTGTTTTTTTCCTTTCAGCAATTTTGATTTGGTGTTTTTCTTTCCTCTTTCTTCAGTGCCCTCACACCACACCCTCCTGCCACTCCACCCAGTGATGTTTTCCTAAATCTTCTTTGCTGATTTTTAAACTTATGTTTCTTGTTCTGAAGGTTGTGGGCATGGAGAACTCTTTCCTCTTTCTTTGCGGCAGCCTTATATATATGAAGGATATTGTTGTGACCCTTACTTTCTCTTTGTTTGGCTGAACTCCAGTTCATTCTGTTTTTTTTTTTTTTATTCCAGATCTTTTTTTTCTTTCCCTCCCAGATGTCATGTTTTTCTAATTCCGTGATGTTCCTATTGCTTTTGCTTGGGTTCTTTCCAATTGATCTTTTTTGAAATTTGCTGAAAACTGGATACAGCATCATGCTGGAAGCTTTATCAGCTATGAGTAGAACAGAACTGCTACTTCTTGATTCTCACATATGTTCCCTATACACTCTTATATGGTATTTTGCCTTTTCCATAACAGAGATTTTTCTAGTTTGTAAAATTTACTTTCAGTTCAGTCTTCCAGCAAGCTGACACGTTCGTCCAAGTTAGCAGCTTTCCTAAGTCTTACAGTTCATTTTTTCCTTCATTACCTGAAGCGTCTCTGTTAGGAGATCTTTAGGTAGATCTCTGCAGCAGTTATTTAGTGTATCATAGTTGTGGGTTTTTTTTTGTTTTTTTTTTTTTTGTTTAAGACTTTTCAGGTTTTTTAAAACTTTTCAGGTTTTTTCTTTTTACTGCGAGCAAATAAGCTCAGTTGCCAATCACTTTTCAGTCTACCATAAGATGGTTGTTTTCATTGTCTGCTGTAGGACAAAGCTTTCCTAATTTTTGTAAGGATGTGGGTTGAATCTTTTGACGTGGTTTTGCTAATTTCAGGATTCTGTATTCACTGCTGCTGTGTTTTTCTGGAGTTGGAAGTTGAGTTTGTTTGACCTGGGTTATCCATAAACAATCAGGTTTTTTTTATTCTGATCTCTTATTTTCTTCTCAGTGCTAACAGATTTAACAACAATCCAAGTGCAAATAAGACACGATTATCATTCTTTAGGTTCTTTCCACTCCTTTCCCCTCTCACTTTAAGACATTGCTGTTTGCTCTTTTCCAGCCTGTTACTTCATCAGCCCTCTATGGATTCTGAAAAATGTTTACTAAAGGCTTGAATTTTTAACAGAAGTTCTGACTGATAAGTATGTTCATGAATCAATCAAAGCCAGATAATTTGAGAGAATATTTTCACCTTAGTGGTGTCTGATCTGTGATATTTTTATATTATTCTTCCTTTTTATTGGTATTACATTTTTAGGGTTTTTTTGTTTGTTTGTTTTGGCCATCTTGTTTCCTGCAGCTTTTTCTGACAAAGTGAGTGAACTGTTCTTTTTCTTGATCACTAGTTCATTGCTGTAGAATTATAGAATGAGGTTTTTTATTTAATTACTTGTTACTGTATCTTGTTTTCGCTTCCACTTTTTGCAAGAATTTCAGTAATCTTTTCAGTGCTGTGTTATAATGCAGGTGAAGGGACTATGCATGATGTGCGTAGCTGGTGGGGAGGAAGAAACAACTGTTACTGTTTTTGGTTATATGTAGGTAGTATTAAAACTTAAACATACTGGACTTGAGGATTAACTGGAAGCCAATTAAACTGGAGATAAGAGAGAGAATAGTAGAAGATGGTCTTAAAATACAAAGGCAAAGTCCTTCATCCAGAATCAGCCCTTTTTGGTGTTTGCTCATTAACCATTGAAAGGTTGAATCTTCATGTTAGCTAGTTTTGTCAAATTTGAGTTTGAGTACATTATTTAGTTGATGTTCCAGTCAGCTCAGTTATAATTCATAAGCTCTGTGAGGTTTTGTGTGGTGCTTCTGCTGCTGTTTGAGACTATGATTGTTTAAAAAGCACTTAACTATATCAATATACTCCCAGATGACTAGATAAACTACAGTTTTGGCCATGTGTCATAACCAGATCTAGAAACATGTTGGGTAAGGGGATGCTTATGGAGTGGAAACAAAGAACAATGATGAAACTGTTCACAAAACTGTTCCTTCTGAAAAGGAACATACAGTTTCGAGAACAGATGGTCTAGTAGTAATAGACACTAACAAATTTTTGTTGGCTGGCAGTCTCCTTTCAGGTTAGAATCTTCTCTTGAAAGCTGTTCCAGGGAGTTGACTTCCTTTCTCCAAAACGTATGATAAAAGGGCAGAATAAATTCCTTTAAGAAAGCTGTTCTTCTTTGTCTAACAAAAATGTGTTCACGATGACAGTGCATGGTAAGAGGAAGTAATCTCGCGAGGTAGACAGACCTTATTAGAACTGCTTGATGATGCTTCTGATCCTGTTCTAGTTTTCATACATCGGAATTGGTGTGTTGCAGGACAGTGGTCACTCCTCTGATGGAAGGTGGGAAGGCTGACTTGGAAATGCTAAAGTCTTGCTTTGATCTTCTCTTGTTTCTTTTGCAGTAGTGTGTTGTTTGTCAGACATGGCTTACATAATCCTGTGTGTGTGTATACGTGTTTAAACAGCAGTTTAAATTTATCAGTGTGTATGTGCAGCATGAAAGGGAGCAGGGGAGCGATGAGTTACAGGCTCCAGTTAGAGTTTCTCTTCCCTAGTGGCTCAGAACTTGTGAGACTTGTAGTAAGCAAAGCTGAGTGAAATACTCCCATTCTCTTCTACCTTAGCCTTATCTTGTAAGTTGACTGTCTTTTCTTTAACTAATCAGTGCTATAGAACTCTCCACCACTGCCACCCTGCCCTGTGCTCTCTTCTTGCTGTGTTGATTCCCGTCACACAGTAGCTGGTAGAGAGGCTTTAAATGCAACATTAGCGAATATGCCTGTGCCATTTTTGGCCTGCTGTTAGCATTTAATGTCTTTAAAGTCTCCCACTAAAGACAACAAAGAAGAACAAAAATCGGCCTAGATATGTGGCATGTGTGTTCTTGTTTAATATTGGAATTTCTGGTATGGCCAGGGACACATGCCAGCTTTTGCAGTACAGGCCACGGTTAGATACTTAAGTACTGTACTAAAAATAAAAGGGCTATTTTAGACTGGGACCCAATTAGGGAGAGAATAACTTGTTGCTCTGCAATCAGTAATCTAAAGTAGTAGGCAGAGTACAATGTGGAAGTAAGACCTACTGTCTTGCTTGCAGAGCTGCCAGTTCTGACCTTGCTTCCTGATGGTGTTTCTCAAATGCCTTTCCAGACATTTAAAAATAAAAAGAAAAATCCTCCTCTTAAGAGAGACTGCGTACTTTGATTCAGATTTTGGTATTGAAGTGTTTGACAGCATTATGGCTCCTAATCCTGCAGCAGCCACTTGGGAAATTCCTAGAAGGCTGAGTGTGGGAGGTGATGGTGGCTGTGCTGTGCCCTCTCACCACAGGTAGCAGGCTGTGTCCTTCCCCATGATTTGAGTGCTGAGGTGAACTGAGGAGCAGACACTTGTCCAAAAAAGACATCCTTCCCTGATTTGCCTAGGAGAGATAAAGGAAACAGGGTATGGTTACCCAGACATACTGCTACTGCTCACTTTCCCCTGTCAAAACTTTCCCCGGTCAAAAAGTACAGTGAAAACAGTTTGCATCTTTAAGCATCTGAAACAAAGCATGATTTTCCACTTCAGCACTTTCTCCCTGATGGCTTTACCTCTGATGACGCTGCTTACTGCCACCATCTCTTAGATCACTCAGATGTCAGTGAGGTAAACTAGTGGAATCTGAATTTCTCTGTACACGGGGAGATGGTATGTGAATGCTCTGGTGCTTTGAAGCCATTGGTTCCAGTTCTCTCTCCTTGTCGGAATGTGGCTGCTGATGAGGTAGTGCTTCATGTAGCTTTATGCAAATACCACGTTGGATAGAATCGTGACGATGCTTGAGATGAAAGCTGAATGCACCAAAAAGGTATTTCTGTAGATATCTTTCTAGCATGTTATTTTGGGAACATGAAAAAACCAGAATCTTTTGGTGCTGTGACTCATGCTATTTTGGATTTATTTTTCATCTCATTCATAATAAAAGCTGATGAAAGAGGAGCTTGAGACCTTGTTCAGTTGCTGACTCTTAACAGCTTTCAGTACAGCGTTGGACTTGTGATTTTAGGAGGAATTCATTCTGATGTACAAAGTCTCATGTTTTTTTTAATCCTGCGTTTAGATTTGCTCTTGTTCTGTCCTGGTACGCATAGGAAGAGCCTTTGTCAATTGCCCAGCATGAAAATGACACCTTTTGTAATCCATGCTGAGATGCACCATATCCTAGGTGCAGGAAATTCTTATAGAAATTGTGGGACAGACACTCTGGTGAAGGAGTTTGTGTTTTGTGTTGTATAGAGCTAGTGTTTAGGCGTGTGCTTGTCAACTCACAAGCTATATGTATTCTACCTTCTGCATACTGCAGCACTCAGCAGGACTTGCTGTTAAAAGTGAATTCTATTTGGAAGATGCCTAGCAACTGCAGTTTTTAGGTCTGTGCCAAATTGTTGAAGGTACAAATCTGTTAAGTGGTGCATTACCTTCTGGAGGATGCAGTGTGGTAGAGCTGAGGCTGTGCTTCTTGATCTCCGGTTTATCTGTCCTTCCAGTTTTCCTTCACCATCACAGTGAGGTTTGTATCTAGCACCCACATTCACAGCAGGAATATTAACTTTAAAAAGAACTAGTGCTGTTAACTTGCATTGTCACTCACAACCTGTGGAAGTGCTATGTTAATGAGCCCAGCAGAGGGGTAAGTAGCCCTCTATCCTGCAGCCTCTAGGGGAGGACACGACCTTGAGCAGGGGGGCGGTGGTGCTGGTAGCTGAAGATAGCAATGTTTTGAATTGCAGAGCCTGTGGCTCAGGAACCTGCCTTCTGCTGCTGTCTGTGCTCAGGGCCAATTTGGTGGCTTCAAAATCCTTTCTGGTTGTCTTGGTTTCTCTTTTTGAAAATTGAATTGTTACAGGGCTCCTTTTCCAAAGAAGGGAAAAGGAGCTTTTGACAAGCTGGTTCAAGTACTCAGCCTAAATTATTTTAACATACTTATATGTCCAGATCATCCCATGGAAGTGATTTTTTTTTTTTTTCTTCTCTGATCCCTTATCCACATTAGGTCTTTTATCTACCTTTTCCTTTTGAGAGGGAATAGTCAATTTTCTGGGCATTGTGCTAGTGTCATTCATAACTGACTAGATGTCTGTCTTCTCCTTCTGTTTTCCTCAAAGCTGAAAGATTCGGGTCTGTTAATTTCTGCTGTCGGAATTCCTCTCCTCTGTACTTTTTCTAATTCTATTTTACTCTTCTGGTGTCATAACAGCCCACAGGTTTTGAGAAGTGGGTGTGCCTTGAGTTTAATGACTTGTCATGATTCTGCTTTGCTTGCAGCAGTTTCTCAATTCTGAATGCTGTATTTCCATGTGAGGTATTGTCTGTCTTCTGAACATCAAATTGATGCTTTCAAATAAGCCTTAAGATAGCTATTGCAGTGATATTCAAGGATGGGGTTGTTACTAATTTTTTTCATACACTGGCTTTGGTTTATGGAAAGTCAGAGTTAGTCTTTCAGTTGCTCAGGATCATGAATTTGTTCCACCATGCTTTGGGTGATGTTCTAGGTAAGGTGACTTAATAGTTCACCTTGTCAACAACTTTATCACCTCACTCTTTGTCATCCTCTAGATTGTAAAGGATTTAGATTGTAAACTTGCTTCTGAAAACGAATCTGAACTTACCATCTGCTGTGCTATGTCCAACTCAAATGAGGTATGCTGAAGTTTAAATTGTAATTAATAGCTTGGCAGTTTGATGTTTTCAATCAAAAATATTGTCTGTATTCCTTCCATTCTGGTAACTTCTGTCTTCTAAAACATCCCGAACTGTCCTTTATCAGCCATTGCCTAATGTATGGTGCCCAGTGAGCTTTTGAAGCTTGACTTTGCAACTTTTATTTTATACTATTTCTCTTTCAGCGAGCAAACAGAACAACAGTGCTTAGGTGATGTTAGTTCATTGTTTTCTTCCTGTTAAAGAACTTTAAAAACATTTGCAGATAAGGTGAATTGTAGGGTGAGAGCAAGGAAAGATTTAGTTTATTGTGTTTTGCATTGAAACAGACAGCACATGCCGCTTCAGTCTGGTCTTTGGGTTTGGCCTTGTATCCAAGTTCACTCTGGGCATTTGTTTGAAGCTAAACATAAACATGAAACTGATCTTCCCCATCCTGACTTCTGGAGCTTATGTCTTAGGCTAGGAGGAGTGCGTTTTGCAGCATCAGTACATCCTGTGTTTCACTTAGGAACTTCAGCGTCCCACTTCAGTGTTGGCGGTTCTCAGGTTACTGGGGCACTGAGTTAACATCTTCAAGTACACTTGGCAGAACAAATTTGGAGGAATGTACTTCTTAGAAAACGGTCTCCATGGTCTGTGGCAAAAAGATGAGCTTCCATTGATGAGCAAGAAGTCTCTGTCAAGCCTGCAATTAGCACAAGGGAAGACCAGGAAAACTTTTGTGCATCTGTTGCAACAATCCTAAGTACAGGCTGGAACGTTGCTTTCTTGCCTAGTGTGAGAATTTGTTTATGAAACTTAATATTGCACTGTGAAACTCAACACTTTGCTTCTTAATACTACAGCTCAGTGATGCTCAATGAGGTGGACAGAGTGCTCTGTGGATCAGCTGTTTCAGGCATCTTGAAGTCTAAATGCAGCGCTTCCTTCATTGGTGCTCGGAAGCTTTTCCATGCTCAGGGCAGGGAGAGGAAAAGCAGCCTCGGTGTCGCAGCACTGTTCTGCAGCAGATGTGTCCTGCAGAAAATAAATAAAATCGCTGAGTCACTCATTTGTCCCTTCTCTTCCATGCTGCTGGCCAATCTTAACGCTCTCATATTTCATACAGGAGAGAGAAAGCAGACAATGCTGTCTTTTATTACTCATACGCCGTAGGACACTATCTTCTTCAGAAAACACGGGTGGCGTCTCTCTGTCTCCACTGCATGGGAAAGATTAACAACAATTAAGGTCAACAATTAAGGTTGTGAAAACCTTCAAATAACTGCAACATCTGCTCTTATGGTAGGAAAAAAATAAAATAAAGCTAGAGTTGTAATTGCCAGCACAGTACTTGCTCATATCTGTTTTGTAACTGCGGGCTTGTGAAATCCACGCTTTTAACTGCTCCCTTGCCATCCCTGTGCAAGTGACCACCAGCTGTGTAGGCTGTGGTTTGACCAAGAGCTGCGTGCTGATGCCAAGCAGTGGGAATTGTGCACAGGCATGGTGAATGGAACCTGCGGCAGTGGTGTGGCCTTGCTCTGTGTTTGGCCCCTCACTTCAGACCCCGCTGCTGGCTGCATGGACAGCTTGGTCCTTTTTGATATCAAATAAAATGAGTTTTCCTAAACTGCCATCGACTTTCACTGGATTTTTTTCTTGATGTGAAGCAGGGTTGGCTTGTTAGGGGGGTAATTTGCTGCACCTGACTAACTTATTTCCATTTGTTCTTGAAATCCGATGTCAAGGGAGCACCTGCAGTTGTTCTGGCTGGCTGTTTCTACAGGTGGTTGTTGAGGCTGCACTGTGAGTAGCTGATTTCTAATGCTTGTGGGACCTCTGCTAATGTATTAGGAAAAAAAATACGAAGAAAAGAAACTCTCAAAACAAAGAGAATGTCCTGAACTTCACTCAGAAGTATTCATACAAATGGAGCCATGTAAGTGTAAAGAAATATCCTCCTCAAAAAGATTCCTAATAAGTAAGAATCCCTATATTGAATTTGCCTGACCATACAGGGACACTTGTTAGTTTTGCTGTTCATTTCCTCTATAGACATCTTGTTCCACGTCACCAAAGAATGAAAACCTCAATGATGCTCCCATGCAGGTGGTAGGACTGTAGTCCCTGGATTGTGTTTTCACATGGCACAAAAGGGAAACAATTCTACTCTTTCCAAGGTATCTTTTATATATAGATATATATAATATATATAAAATATATATATATGATATATATATATATTTTACATATATATTATTTTATTATATTTTTATTTTATATTTTATTTTATATTTTATTATATACATAATATATATATGTATATATGTATACATACATATATGTGTATATATATATATATATATATATATGTATCATAAGATCTGAGAAGTTTAAAAGGCTTCACTAGCTGAGCACTTGCCTGTGTCAAAGGATTGAGGGCTCTGTCATCAAAGCCTGATAGAAAGCAATCATGCTTTCACATTTCTCAGACCCTGGTTGAAATTCAGGTGTGTCTTTTTTTTTTATGTTTGTTTGCTTAGTGTTTCTACTTGTCCGTCTGTTGTCAGTGGTTTTTTTTACCACCCTAAACTTCTTGAGCTGTAAGATTTTTTTCTGGCTGGTACTTCTGCTTGCAATTATGGGAAAAATGATATCCTTGTTATTCTTGCCACTAACCTCACCATTCTGAGTAGTCACACTGCAATTTACCAAAATACTTTATTGGGCAACATGCTGTTACACAGAGGGTTGCACTTCAGCAGGAATGGAGTATGATGGCATGACTATAGTTCAGGAGACAGCACTGGGATAGCTTACAATTTGAAGCTTTTCTGGGAACCACAGCATCTCCTACACCATGCAAAAAAACCCCAAAACTTCTTCCCTACGAGGTAGCTTCCTCAAGCCTTGCTTTTGAGTGACATCCAGCTTCAGTGCTGCATTTCTCTTGTGTTCTGAAGTAGGGAAGCATTTTTTGTCTTGTTTTGCTTAATGAAGAGATTAACGTTTAGTTAATTGAGACAGTTCTCATGAAAATGCTATTGACTCACATGAGTTCCTGAACTAGAAGAGACATAGGCAAGATGTTGCAGAAAACAAATGTGTGATGGCATCTAAACCATAGCAGAATTTGCCTAAGACCAACAAAGCTATAAAGTGGATGGAGTATCAGGTACTGGTACTACAGCTCAAGTGAAGGAGAAAAGATATTACAAGGAAGGGATCTCTGTGAGATCCGTAAGTAGCAGAGCTTTAGGTAAAGAAAATGTGTATCTTCTCATGAGAAAGCAACGTGAAAACCTCTGGCAGGTATTTGTCTAAAGCAGGAAGTTATATGAGGCCATCTCTTCAAGCAGCACTGGGTTTTAACAAAGTTTTTTTTCTTATCCTGTAGTAGAGATATAATCAGTTCTGGACATAGGTTTACTTGAGTGAGCAACATGGCTCACTACTTGCAGTGCCAAATGGACAACACTGGGAATGGAAGAATGTGGGTGGGTCCTGAGCATGGGTTCCAAGCTTGGGGTAGAAGTGTTCTGAGGGTTAAAATACATTGGTATGTAGAGTAAGAAATTACAGAAGGTATTTTCACCACATTTGGAGCTTACGCCCTCTGAGAACAAATGTTCCCCTTCAGCAGCTTTATAGTTTGAAGGTTAACTACGCATGTTTCTAGTTTAACGCGTATCCAGTTAGCCTTTGATGCTGGTGACTTTCACTGTTTCATTCCTCTGTTAAATAGTCTTATAAGACCTGAAACAGCACATTTCCTATATGGCACCCTGAAAGAAGAGGGAAGTAGCTCTTAATGTAGGTGGCTTGGCAAAATATTCTAGTCAAGTCAAGTATTTGGCCTGCTACCCAGCCTTCGATATGTAATCTTTGGGTGCTGCCAAAATACCATTCTAATTAAGTTGACATAGTCTGCAAAGCCTGGGTGGTATTATTTCAGGTTTCTTTCCTGTGCTTTCCAAAGCTGCGTTTTGAAAAGGTTGATGGAAACTGTGACACTTAGAACAGAACCTCTCCAAAGTCTTTGTTAAGTTAGGATTTCAGTCACCTCATGACCTTGAGCATTAAAGGAAGGAATATTCTTTCTCTTTCTGCAGGTGCAGGTTAATAACAATAAGTGTACATGAATGGACATGGAACATGTGACCCGCTGGCCACACTTCAGCTTTCCTTTGCACATTAACACATTAACCCTTCTATAAAATATTAACTTATTCTGTAAGTTTATTTTCTGTTTTGTGTTTTCTTAGTTGGAAAAGCGATGACCTGTTTGTCCGAGGGAGATATTTTTTGTTAGTAGACCAACATACTTGCCTTTAAAATATCAGATTGAAACTTTTTCAAGGGCTGAAAAGATCAAGGGAATAATAAATACTTTTGCATTTCTTATCTTTCTGGTATTTATTTATTTATTTGTTTTTAAGGAGAAATTCCCAACCTGTGTCCAGGAATAGAGCACCAACAACCATTACGTTTGTTGTGGTGTTATGCTTCCCAGCAGGTAGTCAGGGTTGTAAATCACCTATGCATTTGCAGCATTTGTGTTGTATGCTACCAGCAAATGCACCTGAGATTACAAAATGCTCTCTTTGATGTAAGAGATTGCTCTGATTTGTTGGGAAGGCAGTGTTAAGATACACATGAGGTAACTATGACATCAGTATCTTAACACTGTGAGAGTACTTTTTGCAGCTGAGTGTGTTCTGGCACAGCTGGTGTTTCACTGTACTCATTCATTTCAATGAAGCCTAATGGTTATGTCCACCGAGCTGGACTAGTGCAATTTGTGTGTTCCAATCGCTTGGTAATGTACCTGTTGCTTTTGTTTGGGTGGGTTATCTTTTGCATTTCTTGCACTTCTTTACTATATCTCTCTTGAATAAGTCTGAATCTTCTGTTCATCTTGAGAGCCACGTAACATTTGCTGGTATTGCCTCCTTGTTCTCTTTACAAATAGGAGTTGAGCTAGCAGTCATCTGCTTGCTTGGGGTTGATGTAGTCTAGGACTCAGTTATGTTGTTGAGCTACTCATAGCTTCAATGTGTTATCACTTACCAGCTCTACCATGGTAATTCCTATTCTGCGAGGTAGAATGTGTTTCCTTGTTCACTGCTAATGGTTACTGTTATTACTTATTCCTTTGCTGCATTTCAGCTGGCTTGTGGCTGTTTGAACAGCTGACTTCTTTAGAATAAACCATATTTGGGAATATGTCGCCCTGAAATTCTTCAGATAACAAATTAATGTGCTGTTGAGATTGGGGAATGCATCTCTGCTTACAGTGTGTAATTTTTGCAGAGATTATGCAGGAAGACTTTGTTCTGAGCATTCTAACCAAGTGAAAGAGGAGTATAGCGAGAATAACCTCTGTGCTTAAGTGTACCTCTTGTGATACTCAGATACCATCGTAGTGAGAAGCACTCTGTTTGAATTGGAATGTCTAAACTTGCCCTACAGCTTCAGCCTTTTATATGGTATTAGACAATGTAAATAAACTAGTGCTTATTCACTAACATAAATTATAGATAACTGTAAAAGCCTCAGTCAACTGATTTGCTCTAAAAACACGAGCCTCGCTGTCTAAATATAAGCTTCTGATAATCCTAGTTAATAACTCTCCAAAAAAAAAAAAAAGAGAACTTGTACAAAGAGAACAGTGAGTGACACATGTACACTTAAGCTGAGTGTTGTGTTAACTGTTATTAGTAAGTGCTGTAAATCATCAAAATGAAAAACCTTTCTAACGTCCTTGCTCTGCATTGATGCTTTTCTGGCGTAGTTAAATCCAAGAGAAATATTTTGACCCATGTGAAAATTTCAGAAGGCAGGAAAGACAAGAGGAAGAATCGTGGGGGCATTGACAGATACTTACCTATGCCTCTGTATGCAGGTTGGTTAAGGTGTTGTAGCCAGTCCTGTATTACAAAAACTGCTGAGTTCTGAGAGAAGCTTTGCTAAGCCCTCTTCTGAGGGAAGCTTCCATATAAAAAGCATCCAGGCAAAGAAATGCAAGCTGTGAATAACTGTGATTGTTGTAGAATGGATCTTGGGTGAAAGCTGGTCATATTGTCGTGTGGTAAGAGATGGTTTTGTTCTTAGTTTTTTCTTTTCTCTTTATTTTGTGTTGGTTAGAAGGGGAGGTAAAGCTCTGGAAGATGTTCCTCCTAAATCAAAGAACATTGCAGAGAAATGAGGAAACAGAGGGAAGACAGGGTGCAGATGCTTTAGATTACTGCTTTTGTGAATTGGAGAGTCCCTTTTGCCCCAGATGCATGTGTATGTTTCAACTACTTGCTCTGCTAACGTTTGTCGGGGGGTTCCAAAGATCACAGGAGAGGGGAGCATCCAATCTTTTTGTCACCTTAGTAAGATGATAGAAATTCTTGGGTACATCTTGACATAACACTTAGTGATACGCTATTGTTTTAAGCTGTGCTCTCGGCCAGAATCTGTAATGATATGATTTCCTTCGGCAATGGCAAAATGCATAGTGTGAAAGCTGATGCGCTTGTTGTATTTCTACAGCAGCTATGTAGAAAAATGTCTTTTCTGTAGTTTGATCTGAGTTGGGGGCTAAGAGCCACTGGCTTTCGAATCCCACCCCAATGTCAGAAAGAAGGACCATTCTCACCAGTGGAAGGTTGAAAGAACAGAGGTTTAGTGTGCTGGATTTAAAGCCCTGTGCTTTGGTGAGTACTCAGGAAAACCAGAAATTAAGTGCACTTGAGAAGATGCAACTTTATATTTTGTTTGGAGACTTACCTAAATGTTTATCTTCTGTGAGATGCTTGGAAAGCCATAATTCTCACAGACATGCAACAGGAAAGGTTTGCCAGCTCCTAATGGCAGTAGACAAAGAAAATGAAAGTTATATTTTGCTGCCACTGGAAAGGAGTGTTCCTTTTCCCTTCCCTTCCTGCACACCCTCTGCTGCCGTTCGCTTTGTGCCAGCCAAGCTGCTTGTCAAACCTAAGTTTAATAAACTTAATAGAAAAATAACCCAGCAAAAACAATGAGCTAATTAAGAGAACATAGAAGTTTTTATTTTATTTTGCAAACTGAACTCATTAAGGACCATACAAGTTGCAGAAAGAGGGGATAAAGGAAATGCCAGAAAGTGGCTAGGAGGAAGTGGAAGAAGAAAGCAGAGCAAGAGATGATGAAGAGTGGGATGCCTGTCCTGTTCTTGGCAGTAATAAGCTATTAAATCATCCCAACTGTTGTGTAACTTCATTCTAAGTCTTCAGGTTAGATAATAAAAGCCTAAAATAACAGAAGGAAATAATTATTTAGGCTGTTTCCCAAATTTACAAAACTTTGGTTTGCGTAGTATGAGAAATGTGAACGGACTGTGGGGGGGGGGGGGAAAAAAAAAAAAAAGAAAGAAAAAACAACACAGCGGACAGAATCAGTAGTGTGTAAGGGTGAATTTCTTTGTTTTGTGGGAGAAAAGGTAGTGAGAAAGCGTATATGCAAAATTACAGACCTGAATTATTCTCTGAATTTTCAGCTGACATCCCTGGGCAGCCTTCTTATGCATCTCTTGCCCTAGCCATGCATCTATGGACCTGCCCTACTTCTGCATATGGCTAATGGGTCTGTGTACTGTATGCTGCAGCAGAGTTCTTTACTTCACTTTGTGTCTAATTAACATTTCATTTAGACTGGGAGGCAGTCTGTTTAGTTATCAAAGTTCCTGCTTCAAAGCTATAGGTTTAACTATTACAGGGTAGAACAGGATTTCAAGTGATCAAGGGAGATGTAGAACTGCAGTTTCATAAATATTTCATGGTTTGTAACAAAGTTTGATTTTAAGCTGGAATACTTTCTTCAGGGACAGGGAGAAAAATCCTTGCCTAAATGGGTAAGGTGCAAAGTAGCTGTTTTTCTCCTAGCACTTTTTATCTTTAATATCAGCAAAGCTGTCCTGGTGGGACAGACATGAACTCTGAGTCTTGAGGAGCCTTTTCAGAATTTTCAGGAAACCCAAAAATGCTGGACTGCCTATATTTTATTTATATTTAATTTTATTTAATTTTATTTGGCAAGAGTTAAAGTGGGATGGCATCGATTCCTCTGTGCTTCTTCTGAAGTATGTATCTGTTTTGGCTTTCAAAAGCCTGAATTGCTGTTGCCAAGATTCTTCACTTTCTGGCAAAATTACAATGGCAAATGGCTTCCTTTACAAGGTGTAATATTTAGACTAACAGCTTTGCAATTAAGAATGGCAAAGAGAATTATATTCCCCTTTTTTATAAGACCAGATTTTTTAGTATGGAATCGTGGGTGTATTTGGACTTGACTGAAGTGCTTTTGATTGATGATTTATATTTTGAACAGTGCTTTTCATTTTAGTGTGCAACACTCACTTGAAATTTTAACTAGAACAATGCGTTGTTTTTGAAGACGTATTCAAAGTATTACTCTAGCTAGGCAGCTGCTCTGTATGATAGACTTGCAAATGTGTTTTGGGTGCTTACGTTTTAACAGAATGTGTGCGCACATGCCACCTTGTGCAAGGGAAATGGGAAGAAATTAGGAAACTTGCAAGTATTCTTAAATGTTATTTAATACTAATCTCAGTAGGCCATCAGATGTCAGTGATAATGTCATTGAATCCTTTGCCGTTGCAGAGCGATGACATTCTGGAGTATTTGATGAGGTAATTTTGGAATATCAGGCAAAAGAGATTTTTGGAAATGGAAGTTGCCCAAGTACCGGTTTTTAGTCTGGGAAAATGAGAGACTGAGTGCAGGGAGGGACCATGAGAGCTGGGAAAGAAGCAGGCAGGTGTTTGGAGTGATGGAGAGATAAATTTTGAGAAATCTGTTCAGATGCTGTTGGGTTGCCCATGGGAACATAGAAGGTGTGGGGAGACACCTTTAATCTACATTTGCCGTGCAGTATGCTTATTAAATATATACCTAGCAGAGCTGCACGGTGCTGTTACTTGTGCAGGAAATCACCAATAGTAAGTGGAAGTCGGGCTTTTGGGTGTATTTGTTTGCCATCTAGCACTAAGGAAACTTTGGGTCCTTCTTGACCAAACTGATACTGGGGGGTTCCTCTGTCTTGTAAATTGGCAGTTTCTATGGAAATCACCACCAAAAGAGGGAAGGTCAATTAGAAATCCTTCCATGTACTGATTGCTAAAGTGACATTGAAGCCTGGTGGCAACTGTGGACGTCTTCCCTCCTGAGCAGCTATGTGGGTCATCTTGATCTCTTCATGTAGAGAAGTGCAACTGGGCCTTTGTTAGCTTGCAAGTCTCAATAGCAGAAAATGTGCTGGTGTGCCTTGTGCTGCTGTTAGCCAAATCTTGTTTCCATTGTAGCTGTGGCAGTAGGAGTAGCCTAATAAGAAGGCGAATGAGTCTAAGTCCTTATGCCTTGCATTGGTATTGGGGCTTATTAGATGCCTTCATGTCTTTCTGAAGCATGGCTTCAGGACTTGAGTCTTTAGAGAAAGCAAAAACCTCTCCTAACTGGCATGAAGCCCTGAGGACCTGGAAGCAGAGAGGAAGGAGCTGGGATCTTGTAGATTGCGTTCTTTGTGTGGATTAACAAAACATAGCCTCTTTTCCCTGCCTCTCAGGAGATTGAATTTAATGTTGACCTAGGTGGTACTGAAGGTGACTTAGAGATGAGTAATGCATGAATTTGGTTTTAAGATTTTGTTTTAACTTCTCATCAAAACATAGCATTTCCAGTGCAGACTAAAGCTATGGTGTGGGGAGAAATGGTGACACAGTATCTGAGAGAGTGAAAGATGCATAAGAGAGGGAAAGATTCTTAACCTTTAGGTTACACCTGAGGACTTGGAGAAAGACTAGGTAGGTAAAAATGTAAGGCAGTACTGAAGCTTTTTTCCCTCTCTTTTTTCCACAGTGGTTCTGTTGAAGAAAGCAGAATGCAGCAGGGAAAAAAAACAAAACAAAACTAAATTACTCAGGACTTGAAAGAGAATAGCATCCAGTAGATTTGTTAAGCTACCTTTCATAAAAGAACCTAACTTCTGATTTTCAAGAGCTCTGGAGCTTGTCTTGCAACTCTGCCAGGTTGAATTTTTTTTTTTCCTTACCCTCCTCCTGTTCCTAACAATCACTTGCAGATTAGTTGTTTGTGTTGTTGTTGTTGTTGTTTTTTTAATTATTTTTCTCTTGAATTTAAAGACTGACAGATGGCACAAGTAGAATCTGGAAACCTTCCTGGGTTGGCAGTGACCATACTGTTGCCATCTCCCTGTTGTGCGGCAGTAGGTGTGTGGGCTCTGTGCTTCCAGAGGTGCCATTCCCTTTGCTGAGGGTATGTAAGGAACAAGTGATAGATCAGAAAGCATAGCCTGGTGACAAGCGTAATTTCCAGTTAATAGGTAACTTAATCTACTGGTTTGCCAAGTAATTTCAGTGCAAGTAGAAGCAACTCATTGAGACCAGCATTAATCTCCAGGATACATACCTGTGTGAATATCAGTGTTTGTTTGGATTATGCGAGTTGGTTTAATACTTTTGAGAGACTGAGATGTCATGCCTCACAATAGACTGTTCTTTAGACTTGTGGATATCATACTGAAAGCGAATCTTCTTTCAACCTTTGAAATTGGGTTTATCCTGACTGTACGTTGTTCAGGGCTACTATCCATGGAAGACCTCCTTGGCCATTGAAAGCATGTGAAGTCATTTGTTTTTCAATGTGCCCGAATTGTCTGGGTTTATGCTGCGTAACTGTTGTTCTACATGAACTGTTGTCCACGAATGTACTGAGTTTTGTGACAGTAATTGACTGCAAAGCTGGTTTTCTACTTAAAAGCACGTGGAATTTCCCTCTACCATCTACTGCATCTAAAGGGCAGAAAACCGGCACTTGAATATCTTTCTTCCTTTTTGCGGTGTTTCATGTGCATGGGAGAGCATGTGAATCTGTGTACAGGCTAAAAATCATGTTTAAAGACAATAGGAAAGAAAAGTTGATTATTTTTTAATCCTCTTATCAACTAACATGTGAATTGATACAGAGTTCTGTTCCTATAAAATATCACATATTAGTGTTGTGCTACAGTAAAGCCTTATATCTCAAAGGTGAGCAAAGCCTTTCTGTATTATTAGGGCAAGGCTCCTTTGATAAACTGCTTTTAGACAGACAAAAGAGATGCGATCTTAAATCAGTGTTAATGTATGACTGACAAGGAATGATATCATCTAAAGATTATTGCTTTCCTCTGTTTCTGCGGTGTTAACAAGTGAGTACTGAAGAATGTAGCAGTGAAGCAAATAGGTCTTGATAAATTATGCAGTCTTGACTAGAGCCATTGTTTGAGGTAATTGCTGATCTTCCACTGCTGTAATGGAGCTGTAGCATAAACTGCAGCACACCCTAGAGCAGACAAATTGGTTTGGTATTGTTTAGGAACGTATTTAATCTCTCTTGCTGTAAGTGAATCACAGTGGCTTTTGCTGAAACATCAAGATAAAGGCCATCATTTTGATACTTAGTTCAAAAAACCCTACAGTTGAATTTACAGCAGTCCTGATTTCCTGTTCTCTAAATATTGAAGTGATCAATAAATGTGAAATTATTGCAATGCAAGGCTGAAATCTGTTCCTATATCCCTTTAGGCAAAGTTTCTTCAATCTTTGTGGGTTCGGAGACTAGTAATACAATTTTCTGTTCTTATTGTATTGTACCAACTAGAGAACAGTTGATCTAGTGGCTTGCCTAATTTCACTTTAGAGGTACTTAGAAAATTGTACTCCCAAAGTTAAAAGATTTTAATTTTTTTGTATGTTTTTGTTTTTATGATCAGCCAAGATTTAAAGGGTTTTTGTGAATCTCTGTTTTCCAGAACCTAATAGAAGAATGGGAAATCTTGCTCTGAAAATGAAATCTTCAGTTCTCTTTTAAGAGGTGTGGAGTGGGAGCTAGGGAGCTGTAGACCACTGTGTTTAGAGGCTTCTATGATGAAAGATCCTAGCAACAAGTTGACCTCATCTCTACAGAATTACATGGTTGAGGTAGTCTCTCCCCTTCCCCCCTCCACCCCCCCAAAAACAAACAAACAAACAAGACCCCCCAAAAAACAAAAAAACCCCACCAAACAAATGAATTCAGTAAGATTTTAGTCTTAAACTTAAGTAAATGGTATGGACAAAGTATCTTGAATAAACAACTTGATTTATCCATATTGAATTTCTTGCTATTGCCAGAAACTGGTTTTTGCCAAGGTAATAGGCTGTAAGTATTGACCCCAGAAAGTTAGTGCCTCAGGAAAACCTCAGAAGCACAGTAGCTTCTTCCTGGAAAGAAGCTCCACAAAGTGCATCTGCCTTTCTAAAGGGCAGGGAGGCTGCCATATCTTAGCTAAATCTATCCTAGAGCTAGGTAGAATAGAGCTGCCTCAGTGAGGGGATGGTTTCCTTGGGCCATAGGCTGCACCTCCTCTTGGAGCAGTTTTCCCAAGGTCTTTTTACCTTTGTTCATGACTTCACTGTCACATAAATCTCCCCAAGAGCTTTGGTTTGGTAATAGTTCATGTCTACTGGAGAGCTGTGAACTTAGTCTGTTGTTCTGAGAACGTAGTTGATAACTGTAGTAGTGAACTAGGCAAGAGAGTGCTTGTGTAGAAGCAAAAGTTCTGTCTCTGCTTTGCAGTCTCCTCTCTTGCTTCCACCCATCCATTCTTTCATCTGCTCAGAAGTGAAGTAGCTTGGCTGGCATTGCAGGGATATCTTACACTGGATGCAACTGGTTGGGAGAAACACTGGGAATAGCAAATACTGTTTAACATATATGCTTTTGTTTAGCTTTTTTCCTTTCTTCACATGCAGTGGCCTTATTTATTTTAGTACTGTTTTTTTTTAATTAGTTTTTTATTTCTATAGCCAGATGCACCTTTAAATTATGTAGAATTCAAATTGTTTCTGAGAGTAGAGGTGTTGCTTAAAAGAAATACTGCTTAGCTTACCAAGTTCCTGTTAATAATCACTTGGAGAAGGAAATGCAAGACTCGAATGCAAATTTACATGGGAAACCTGACTGATGAACAACATGAGAATGAAGCTGCGGGGGAAAAGACATGCTGGAGAGGGTAAAGGGGAGAGGTTGTATAGCTAGATAGTGAAGGCTATTGAAGGTGGTTGTTGCATTAACTACCGGATTTCAATCTTTTTTTCTTTTTTTTCCTACAATTGAGAATGTAGCATTGGCTGGTAAGTGCCAGACTCTGGGGGGCTTGGGTCTGTGTGAGATGAATGGCTTTCCTCTGTTGCCTGTATCATGAAAGTAGAGGATCCACCCAGCCTGGGAACAGCGTTGTAGGCTCTTTTTCCTATGAAGAAATATCAATCTGAATATGTATTCTAGGCTACAGACAGCAAATTTGCAGATTTGCTACTTCAAGTTGATGCAAATCCTTGTCACCTCATCTTGCTCTTCTCGGTCTTCCCCCCTCCAACTGTTTTCAATAATAAGTTGATGTGATATCTTCAGTATGGTTTCTGACAGTTTGTTTGTACTCTGCAGGTCCTGTGAAGCACTAGATGTAATTTGAAGAAAATTTGAAGGAACAAATGGCTTTAGCTGGCTGCCCAGACTCCTTTTTACATCTTCCTTATCGGATAGTAAGTTACGAAATTGCATGTGCATGTCAGCTTGTAGCATCATATTGCTATGTGCCAGTGATTGATTGTGCATTCAAACTTTTCATCGAACTGCTAATAGCTGTCTGGCAGTTCTCTGGGTTTTGCTAAGATTTAGTAGCAGAGCCTCTGTTACTATCCTGTATTT
>NW_024884390.1:0-50247 GCF_019232065.1 Centrocercus urophasianus | reverse complement strand
CTCCCCGTCTCTCTGGTCCCCTCCGCCCCTCCTTTGTGTCTCCCATGGCTTTGTGTCTGGAGCTCCTGAAGCAATGTGAGTGCCCGGGGCGCGGCGGACGGGCGGGCGGGGGGCCGGGCCGGGCCCTGCATGGCTCCGCGGCGGCCGCCGCTCCCCGCCTGCTCCGCTTGCCGCCGCTCCCTGCCCCGGTCGCCGCCCCCGGGGCTCCGCCGCGCCTCGCCCGCCCCGCTTCCTTTCTCCCCCGCTTGGCTCTTCGCTGCTCCGGGGCTCCCGGCCGAGTCTCGCTCCGCTCCCGGCTGTGCCGTGCCGCTGCTCGGCAGAGGGCGAGGGACGCTTCTCGTGGGAGCGGGAGGCGCGGCCCCGGGTCTCGCTTGCTATTGAGCTTCCCCGCGGGAGCGGGACTGCGGCGGGCGGGGAGGAACGGCAGCGCCGGGCGGTCGGGCCGTGCCGCGCTCTCATCAGCCGGCCGGGGTCGCGGGGGGTCAGCGGCCGGCCGCCCCGGGTCGCCGCTTAGGCCCGTCGAGCGGCCCCTCGATGCCGAAGGAAACGAAATAGCGTTTTTCTGGATCGCGCGCTTCCTGATGTGCTGCTGATCCTTTTCAGGGAGCCGGTGGGGCTCTGCCTCCCGCTGAGGAAGGGTATTGTCTGGGTGCCGAAGGCTGAAGCTTTCCGTGCCTGTTGCTGCTAAAGGCTGACACTCAGCGGTGTGCCAGGCTGGCATTCTCTGTTGGGAAGTGCTGCTTTGGCCTGGGACGAGGCTGGGTCTCGGCTGGGGCTGCCTGGTGCTGTGTCCTCCTCCAGGGCTCCTGCCTTAGGCTGGGTGCTTCACAACAGAGCGGCAAACATAGCTCTGGAAGCAGTGTGGTGTCAAGGCTGGGTGGGTTTCACATCTAGAGTTCTGAGTGACTGTAACTCTTAGTTTCTACCGCAGCCTTTATTGAAAGGCTCGAAGAAGAGCATTATTTCCAGAACCCATTTCACTTATTCTGTGAGAATATGGACCTTGACCCTGGGAAATGTGTATCTGAGTCAGGAATGAAATCAGGATCTCTGGCTCCTAGGCTGTAACTCCCCAGTTAAGAGATTAAAAAAAAAAATCCTACTCCATGTAGCATTGGATCCTAAAAATAAGTTCAACCATGTGGAATGATAATGAGCCAGATTGCCAGTTTGTGCCAATCAGCAGACTTGGTTCTGTGGGGTCTGCTTGGTGCCTGTTCCTGCAGCGGGTGCTGGGAGGAGGTCAGGCTGCTATCAGTGTGTGGGGAAAGTGTCTGCAACCAGGACTCACATCCAAAAGGTAATTTGTGTGCGTGTATTCTGCAGTGGTAGTCAGGAGGACATGTGTGTTGGACAGGTGTTGGAGGCACGGAGAACTTAGAAGCACGTTCTTTGTTAAGATACAGTGCTGTAGAGCTCTTCAGGGTGGTACCTGACTTCTCTGTGTAGCAGAGATGTGTCCACACTGCGGGCCTCAGAGTTGTCATTGTGGATTTGCAGTCTGGAGGGTAGTGAAAATATGGGGGGAGGGAGTTGGAGTCGTGCAGCCCTCACAGCTCCAGGTCCAACAGGCGCACTGCAGGGCGCGCTGGGCTGTGCCTGTGGTGTGGCCCCGGCTGTGGAGCAGGCAGTCAGCTGCTGGCTGAGCCGCCTTGGCCTTTGCAGCTGTGGGTGGGTCAGCAGTTGGGAGCTCAGCTGCCAGATCTGCACGTGCACATCAGGTCCATGGGCTCTTCTGACTGCTTAGTCAGGTTTTTCACCTGCTGCTCCAAGCTCCGACCTGCTGTGCTGTGCATGGAGACCTGGTGCTCCGTGAGCTCTGAGCTCTTTGTGCTTTTAATAGAGAACTAATAACTGCTGAGCACTCACAAGAACCAACTCATTATTTGTGTCCTGCATGGATGTGTGCTGTTGGAGCCCAGCTCCTCGTGGCTGGAAGATAACTACTTGCTGGGCCTAGAGGTGCTCTCTGTGTCCATTTGCAGGGCCTCAGTGGTGCTCTGTGCAACCTGCAAAACAGCCTCAAATGTTTTTAATGGATTGAGGAGGCATAATTGGATTCAGCGCAGTGCAAGTTACAGTAACATATGTGAGCTGGAAGGATTAAGGCTGTGCAGGCGGGTGGCCTTGTTCAAGAAAAATCCACTTTAATATCTGCAGTGGAAAGTTGTCACTGTTTTTTCTGTCAGAGCAGATTTGAAAAGGAAGGGGAGAAATACTAAGTATAATTGTGGCTTGCTTTGGAAGGAGATTAGTGTTCAGGCTATTGGATCAAGTGAAGGCTGTACTGAGACTTGGGACAGTAGCAGTGAACTTGAGTCCCTCTGGTACAGCTCCCAGAAGGTGCTGATCCTCCGCTCCTGCTCTGCACCTCGTGGTGCAGTGAGGGGACAGCAATGCTGGAGTGTTGGAAGTAAATTGTCCTTAACCGAGCGGAAGTCAAAACTATTTGCAGCTGTGCTTGTTGGTGAGAGAGCAGGCACGCTGGTGCTGTCTGTGTCAATTCCTTTTGCAGCATTAATGAATTGTTGGGCACTTGGTGCAGAAGAGCATGCTGAGCGAACCTTTCCTTCCCTGGAGGAGCAGTAGGTGAAGGGAGTGATTACTCCAGAACTGAAGTTTGGGCCTCAGCTCAGCCCTCTGCATCTCTGTCCCAGGATAGGGCAGTACCAGTGGTTCCGTACTGCAGGATGGGCTGACAGTCACTGTCTGGGGTAGGTGAGGAGCAGCCCTGGGGTGATGGTCCTCACCTGCAGGTGGTACTGAAGCAGGAATGCAGTGGGGAAGTTTATCTCGGGATATGCTGGTATAGTCACCTGGAACATGCGAGCGGGAGAAGGGCAGATTGACCCAGCGCTGTTTAACAGTGAGCTTATGTAGGAACTTGAATGCAGCACTGTGTTGTTGCTCTCTGAGCTGCTGGTCTTCACTGAAGGTCTGAAACTTGAGCAGGTGACTGCTGGACAGGGCTGGAGAGGGAAGTGCACTCAACATGCCTTTTTCTACCCAGGAGAGTAAGTGAAATTCCTTCTGGAGGTTCTTCCAACTTCTGTTGGAGAATAAGACTCTGGCTACCTTCTGCCAGGTCTCCCTGAATTTGTCCTTGCAGTGTTTGGCTACTCTGGAGGAAGATAACAAGTTTGGATTTTCTCCTGCCCTGCCAGGCCCCTTGCTTGGTCTCACAGTGTGAAATCCCCATGTAAGCATACCAGATGCAGGAGGGATGCCTGACACCTGCATGAGTTGAAGTGCCGCAGCCTGCACACTGCTGCTCCCCCTAAGCAGAGGGTGCACGCAGGAACTTGATGCTCCTCATTGGCATACAAGGTCCCAGGGGTTAAGCTTGTCACCTCTTCTTGCAACACCAACGAAGATTTTAAAGTCTCTTTGCAGTGGACTTACCAGAAACGGGACGTAGCTTGCTCCATCAGACAGCAGTGCTTGAAGAGAAATAGTATAAGGATACATAAATTTAAATTACCTCTAATATTTACATGAAGGACATGCTGACTGTCTGTCTTGCACATCCTATTTAACACTCTTCATTAAGAAGTTCAGGTTTCATTTCAGTGATCTTTTCTTTTAAGCCTAATTGTAAGAGATCAAAGCTTAAGTTACTGTGTTGTGCCTCCAGTTTGAGGCTGACCAAGAAACTCCAGTGATGAGTGTTTCAAAGGTAAATTCTTAGTTGTGTGAGCCTGTCAGAGTGTAAAATTAAAGCAAAGACTAGAAGTTGAGTATGACTTCCTACTGATGCTGTCACAGTGCAGGTGACACTTAATGAAAGCTGAGAGGTATTTAAAAATTGATAAAAGGGAATTTTCAATGGGAGTTGTTGTCTTGAGGTTAGTCAAACTTTTGAGGAAGTTGTTTGCATTATTTTTTATATTCTGGGAGCAATTGAGGTTCTAACTGAATGTAGCCCACGTGAGGTGTTACTGAGCTGCAGATGATCCCAGACTTCCTAGCCAGGGTGGGGATATCTATGGTTGCATTCCATTCAGACTCAAAAGTGAGAAATTACAGCGTGGATATTCCATCCCTCCTAAGCCTTATGAATAAGGTAACTACTGATGTCTGAAGCTTGAGGAAATGTCCCAGGCATGGCAGAGTTGTGGGGTTTGTGAGCTCTCCTCTGAAGGTGCTGGTGAGCAGCTGCCCTGCTGCCTGGCTACTGGGTCTGCTTCTGCCAGGGCAGCGTGCATCAGAGCAGCCTGGGTGCCAGCACACTGCTGTGCAGCTGCTCTCCCTGCCACCTGGAAGGTTGCTTTGGTCCCTGTTTTGTTAGGAGGCCTTCTCTTGTTTGGACCCTGAGGCTTTTCTCAGTCCCTCAGTTTGGCCTAAACATGGGGTCTCGAGTCAGAATGGTTTTGTCCAGGAACTTTTCCAGGTTTTTGTGCTCTGTATTGAGAGACTACCAGCGCTTTCTTGCTTGACCTGCCACTCTAGGAACAACCCTGGGCTCAGGTTTATGCCTCTTAGCACTGCTGGTCAGAGCGAAGCGAGCTCCCTGGCAGCTGGTGTAATGGCCCAGCCCCATACAGTGTGTGGAGTGACTGTCCTGGGAGAAGGCAGCTTTGGGAAGAAGGTGCTGGTGACTCAGGGCAGGGAACTTCTTCCCTGAGTGCCTGAGCAGCTGCTTGTCCTGGTCACTTGGGAGAAGAGTGATAAGCAGTGCTTGTGCATCCAGAGCTGTGGTGTTGGATAAAGTAGCTGCTGGGATCTGAAACCGTTGAATTTTAGTGATCTTTCAGTTTGCAGTGTGCCAAGAGAAAGGCCTTGAGGTGGGAAATCCCAAGTAGCAGGCAGTGCAGAGGTGTAATCTGCAGCCTATTGCCTCAGCCACGGTGCTGCTGCTGTTGGCCTTGGATTTGCAGTTGGCACCAGGCTCCAGTGTTTGCATCTCACTGACACACGGAAATCTTTTAGGGCAAGCCTTTAGGGCGTTCTGTTGGCCGCCATTGCTAGTAGTGATGTTATGCCATACTTTAGCCTTTATCACTTCTCTGTTAACTTGCATACTAGAGATAAGTGCTCCAAAAAGCTCTATATTGCTGAGAGGAGGCTGCTGATGCAGGCTGGTGCCGTTCTACTCTTGCAGAAGTTATTCCTTGAATCAAAGCAAGGCATCAGATTTAGGAGAAAAAAAAAAAAAAGGGAGCCAGGTCATTTTTAAGTGCAAGCATCCAGCCTTGCTGAGCAGTAGTGGTTGAGGGCTGGGGGCCCTACTGCCTGGGAGCAGCTCGTGGCTGCCAGCAGGTGCGCCACTGTGAGGGCATCAGTGGTTGCTGCATTGGCCCTCCCTGGGGAGGTGGGGATGCACAGTGCTGCCCTGCACGCTCCCTGCCCAGGCCGGGTGTCCATGTCAGCAGGGCTGGGGCCGCAGCAGGATGTGGCTTTCTGACTGCAGCCCATTTGCAGGAGGCCCAGGGCAAGGTGCGGAGCTGGGGCAGCCTCCCCTGACCAGTGGGAGCCACAACCTGGCCCTCACCCTGCTGCTATTGTGCTTGGGTCATTTGGCTCACCTGGAGAGAAGGCTGCTGGCTGCGCAGGGGAATCCCTTCCTTACCTGTCCAGGGTGACATAGATGTGTGTCTGTCGCCTTGCCTCTTCAGAATGCTGTGCTTTGAGCTGAGCTTCTCTCCTCCTGTTAGGACAGAATGGGGCCAGCCATTTATGCTGCTGGTGTTGTGACAGCAGCAAACTTTGAAATGCTGTCTGCTTTCTTCTGGCTATTTGTGTGCTTACCTTTGATTTATTTTTTTTTTCCCCTGTTTTTTAAGGTCTTTGAATATTTAGGCTGCTGGGAGAGGCAGCTCTCAAAATAACTTCAGAGGCTGGTTATCTCCAAATATTGTTTCCATTTCTCTCAGATTCTTCCCTTTTGTTGGTAATGTCTTTCCACTGCAGCAAGGTCTGGCTCACACTAAATCACACGTTCTGCTCTCTTCTAGCTCTTGATCTCCTAGCGATCGTGGTTGGGTATGGGTGATGGCAGTTGTTCTCACAGCCAGCAAATGTGGTCGCAGCTCTGCTGAGTGAATTTGTGTGCCAGCAACACTGAAGCCATACTGAAGAATGAAGTAACTGTTCTGGAGGGGTAAAGCAGTGGTTTATGAAATGCGGTGCCCCTCAGAGGCTATCCTGCAGGTGGAAGCATGCAGGTTTGTGTTCCTCTGCAGCTTGAGCCAATGGTGTCTGCAGGTGGCAGGTGTCAGACTAAGACCTGGAAGTATCACAGGACAGCTTGTTTTAATGTCAGTGACATGGGTTGCTGTTAAGGCCTTGACTCGGGCTTCTTCATGTGAAGTGATGTCACCAAGTTGAGGTAGGAGCTGGTAAGTGTTGTGTACAGCAGCTCGCTTGGGTGGTGGATTTATACTTCTGCTGTAGTTGTTAAGGGTACCTGTTCAATGTGTTTTATGATAATTCTTACGATGTGATGATTTTTCAACATCACTTTAAACTGACTCAGTTTTTGCCAGCTGTGCCTTATCACAAAACAGCTGCCATCCTGATGACTGCCCAGCCTCTGCATGCCACAAGTCAGCCTGTGCTAGGACTGCACACTGTTTTTCCTGCCAAGGGTGACAGACATCTCCTTCCCACTGAATCACACAGGAACAGAGTAGGTCTGCTCAGTGCAGTGTTATCCTAGAAGGCTTAGCCACTGCTGGTGGTGAGCATGGTCAGTATTGCTGTGCTCCAGCTGCTGTGTTGGGTGCAGATGTTCTCACTCCAGCTAGCCTTTGTCCTGTAGCTTGCACCTTCAAGCTTGCTGCCTCTAAACCAAGCATGTAACTTGCTGCAGTGTTTGGGCTACCTGAGAAATGTGGCTGGCTGAATTTATAGACAAGTAGAGGAGCCTGTGACTTAAAGCCCAACTGTGGCACACTGCAAACTGACATTCTGTCCCAAGGGCTCCCCAGTAGCAGTAAGTTTTTCCTGGTCAGCGTATGCTGTAAGAGGGAGTGAAGATCAGTTAGGAAATCTTCCCTGACTTAAATTGTTTTGGCTTTGCTGGGGGCGCATCCACTTACAGTAGTGGAGATTGGTTCTGTGTGTCTCTTACTGCTTTGGAAGCTGAAAGCAATGTAACATAGATGCCTAGAAGGTGCAAATCTCTTTCGCAGCCATTTCAAATCCCGGGGCTGTGCCATCCTTGAAGTTAGTCTTAGCTGTCGTGATTCACTGCATGGGTTGGCAACCTTGGGTTGGTTTCTTTTGTGTTGCCCCCACATGTGTGCTAATTATAACCAGCTGAAAGGCACTTGAGAAGAGTTGCTGAGGAATAATGGGCTGAGAAGCCTCCGAAGCGTGTGGGCAGGCTACAATGGAAAGGGGAACTCAGTGTGAGGGAAGAGGGGAAAAATGGTATCTCTGAGCCAGGCTGTGCTCAGCATTTTTAAAACTGGGAAAGGTGCTAATGATATCATGGATCTTCCAGTCTACAAGGACTTCTTATTTATAGCCTTGGTTGGGGGGTTTTGGGTTCACCTGGCAAACTAAAAGAAAGATTTTCTTTGTTGGAGAGACGTGCTTTCTCTAACAGCTTCTCTCATTTCTGTCAATTACTATGGCTCCAACCACAAAAGAGCTTTCTGGTTCTAATTGGCCTCCTCCTGCTCTGATTCCGTTGTGTTGCTCTGTTGCCATGGAGACGATCGTGATGTCACATGCTATGGCATCACTGACAAGTGGCTGGGAGGCAGTTGTTAATGTTCACCCTCGCCCCAGCAGTCAGTAGGTGGGAGGAGAGCTGGATAGAACTCGGGAATGATACACAGCTTTTAAACAGGGCCGGGCTGCTGTTGCTTCGGGAGAGACACGATGGAAGAGGTAATATGACTGCTTTCTAAAAGTTGTTCATCAGTATGTCTGTTGTGTTGAGCATACTTTAAGAATAATAATAATATGGCAGGAAGCCCAAAATCTCCAGCTATCACAGTGCTACTTCACTCGAGCTCTGTTAACACGTGTTTGTGATGCCAAAACCCAAGTACCCACTCGGCTGCATTCCAGTGGTGCTGTGGTGGGTCTGGGCTGGGTAACAGGTACCCTGAGCTTGTCTGCATAGCTCTGATGTCAGTCCAAAATGCTGGTGTGGCAGTCAGAGTGACTTCTTTAGGGGTCTCAGTAGCTTTCCAGCACTTCTGAGACAGAAGTTTCTTTCTGTTGTGGCATTACTTCAGTGCACTGAGGGGTAGCAGGGTGCTGCTACACAGTGAGCTCATGAAGGCCGGCAGGATTTAACTTGTATGTCCTGCGTGAGCTCAGTGGAGACGGCAGTGTAGGAGAGAATCGGGCTTCTTTCATAGCTTAATTCTGTCTTTTGCCAAAATGCTGGGAACTTGCATCTCATTTCCTGGAATGCCGTGACTCATCATTGCTAAGACAATGTTTGAGAATGTGTCCTGGTTTCTACAAAGTCCTGCACGCGTTTGTCCCTAGCTTTATCCATTTGCTGTAAGCTGTCAGGCTGTCTGAGCACGTGGCACAGTACACTGTCTTGAGCCTCCTCAAATATTAAATAGTCTCCTCTTGGCTAGCGGAAAGCAGGACTCTATTTTTGGTGCTTGAGCTGGCAAGCAGATAGCTATTTTTTTATTTTTCATCGTTGAAAAAGGGCCTCGTGGCTGCTGCCACAGAAGCACGCTGCCAGTAACTTCTCTCTGTGTGTTGTGGATTTCCCTGTCCATGGGCTGTGCCTGGAGCTCTGGGATGAGACCGGGGTGCTCATCTGCTGTGCGCAGGGACCTCGAGCACTGCAGCTGTAGCAGTTCTTTGGGCTGTTCTGGGCTTTAAGCACTCAGGGCTGGTACTTGCTTGGCAAGCACAGTAGTACATCTTCTCCCTTGTGCTTTGCTTGTTTTAATCTGCCTTGTGTTTAGACCAAAGGGATACAATTTCATGTAAGATGGAAGCTAAAACAAGCTGACTTTTTCAGAGTGAGAAATTTCTGGCTGTTTTCCTGAAGGGATCGAAATTGTTTTTCAACCATTTTGCTGACAGATGCCTTTTTCTCATTTACTTTCTGAATTGCTGGCCTTTAAGATGAAAGGCTGTAGAGCACAAAGGCAATGTCCTTCACAGGGTCTGTCTGGAACCTTGTAAGAACCCTGCCTGGAGGGAGGGGGGGATGTGGCCAATAGGCCAAATGCATTTGATGTCACGTTAATTTGTAGTGGTTGATCATACTGCAGCTAGCTGTCTGGCTAGCTTGGTTACAAGCTGAAAAGGGTAGGGGTGTTCCCACCTGACATAGGCTGGGTCTGGCCTGCTGGCTGTGAGCAGCTTTACTGAGGATACCTGACTAAAAAAAAAAACTGATCTGGAGGAACTGTTGCACTAGGAGGGAATGGATGCTAAAATACCTAAGATTAAAATTGTTCAAGACCAAAGTTTGCAGGCAGATGTCATTCAGGAAAAAATGTTAATAGCTCTTCTGTAATTATGCCTAGTCTGTGAGTCTGTTTTTATCCAGTTGTGTGTGTGGAATGGAAAGCTACCTCATCTCTGGGAAGGATAAGACAGTTTCCCTTATATACAGCAAAAGAGTGAATACCAAAGTATTTAGAGATTTCCATTAAAGGCTGGTTTTTTTTTTGTTTGTTTGTTTGTTTTTGTTTTTTTTATTACATGTGGTCTTGTCTGAGCAGTTATCCCAGCAAATTCCTCTATTATGTGATCGAGTGGCTAAGAAATGGGCTGTTCCTTCAGAACAAGGCTATGCATGGTGTACCTTATCCTCCAAACCCGTTTCTGCCCTAGGGAGTTACCTGTGGATGAGTCCATGATCTAATATTCTCAGCTGCTTTGTTCCTATGCCAGCGATGACTTCTGGCACACTTGAATACCAAATACACATCAGATAATCTGACCACTAGATAACTTCCACTGCTGAGTTCTCAGTAATCCATTATACATAGTCAGCTTGGAATATGTGATAGAGGCTGCTTTGTATTCCCATCTTTCAAAAATATGAAGTGCCTGACTGATGTTGTGATCCTTGAAGAGGCAGCTTGGAAGCTCTTCTTTCCCTGTCTATGCAACAGGTAACTTCTGCCAGTGGGAAAGGGCTTCATCCAGCTCTGGAACAGACAGAAGAGGAGCAGCTCTCACGAGTGACAAATCTGTGTTGCATACTTCATGATAGGTTCCTCCATGGCTGCTGTCACACAGCCAAAGGAAAACTAGGTCAGCGTTGTGCTGCTTTGGAGAGCAAGGGGCTGGCAGGAAAGGCAGAGACACCAGTGCTCCAGCCTCTCCTCTGTTCCTGGTGGCAGGTCTATGCTGCCCACCTTGGACTTCAGATACTTTAACTTGTGTTTGCCTTCTGTGATTTCTTCCTCCCCCGTGCCAAACCCTTTCTGCTCAGTATACTTGCAGTTTTCTCAAATGTTACATGCCAGGCTGGATTGGCTGGCATGTAAACCAACTGATGTACTGCAGGAGGAAAAACTGAGATGCCAGCCAAGTTGCCTAAGCACTTCAGGGTAGGGCCAGAAACGAGTTAATATTCTGCAAGTTGATGTGTTCTGCTGTGTTCCCTGAAATGCAGGCATAAGGGCACTTATCTGCCACTCAGATAAGTTTAAAAAGACGTTTGGCAAGATGATTGCCCATGGGATGGTAAGCAGTTTCCAGGTTTAAGAGGGAATAGTGGGCTACTGGCATCTTTTGCAGGATGACCCTGCAAAATGTATCTCATGTATTAAGGAAAACAGTGTTCCTGTCTGAAAGACAACATAGTGAAAATTGCTACAAGTTTGGGCATCTTTCCAGTGCTGAAGTTTCAGGCATTCTTTCAGCAGCAATTGGTTAAGGGTTGTGACACCAAATGCTTGTTCAGATTGCAAGTCATCAGATCATGCTGCAAGCCAGGGCCTGGAGATGAGAATCAAGTCATCTTGTGCGATCTCTGATAAAGTCTTCTGCACTAGAGCTGCCTGATCTGTAGCAGCAGTGGTCAAAGCTGAACAGTGTCTGCAGACATCCCATGGAGATGGAGGTTAACAAGGTATGGATTTGTGCTCAAAGCAAGCTTGTAGAGAAAAGCAGATGATGCAGAGCTGTCAGATGCTGTTCAGAAGATGGCTAAAAGGGGAGTCATTTAAGTACATCTGAAAGTCCCAGGTTAAGCCGCCCTGCTTCAGAGTGGTAGGGTAGGCCTTAGGTTTTGTGTTGTCTCTTCACTGCTTGGTAACAGCTGGCCAGTGAGTGACGTGAGAGAATGAAGTCCTTCCCTCTGCCTTATAAGTGAATCGCGATAAGTGAATCGTAAAAGAGCCTTATCTGCTCTTTTCCAGTCCCTTACCAAAGGGGAAATAACTACTGAGCCCAGGTTTGTTCTTCCTGGGATCTTTCTACCTGCATTGAGCGCTGCTTACAGTAAGGTGTCGTGCAGGGCAGGCATGAAGGAGGCAGGGGTAGTTAGTACTGTGCTGTTTCAATCTTGAAGTTTTCCTGGTCTAGCCAGTAATGACACACTTTAAGGATGTGAATCAGTTGTATCAGTGGTATAAAAAAAAAAAAAAAAAAAAAAAAAAAAAAAAAAACTTGCTGCCCAAACCACAATGCAGTGGTGAGTAAGGATAGGGTGGGGTGGATACAGAATAAGGGTTAGGACAGAATGGGTGAACAGTACTGCTGGCTCTGCTGCGTGGTATGGTCTGCTGCTGGAAGCTGAACTGCCAGTCTGCCTCAGTGCTGCTGAGCCTGCCTGGTTCCAAAGCCTCTGTGGGGCTGGAAGAAGCAAGTCTGAAAACCTGCAGGCCTGGCTGCAGGCAGCATAACCTCCTGCATCACCTTTCCCCGTAAGCTGCAAAACTCTTGTTAAGTCTTTGTCCAGATTTTCCGTATCTTTGTCATTTTCCTGGAGAATATATGCTGGAGATGCCTGTGTTGTATATTTAGTCTACTTACTGCACAGAGTTGTTTTGAGCTATTAGTAGCCTTAATTTGAAGGGCCTGTGGCTGCTGTTTGGTCTCCAGCACTGAGGTTCTCTGAGCCTGTTGATCCATGCAGCAGCTGATTCATGCTGGGCTCAGCTCTGATCTGATTGACTGTGACAGCTTCTGGCTGTGCTGGCAGAGCGTGCCTGGTGTCACGGGCAGGGCTGGGCAGTCTGTGGCCAGGGGTGCTGATGGCTGTTCGGAGCCTGGTGAGCTGGTGCTATTAGCCTGTGGTGTGCAGTGCTGAGGGTCAGAGCTAAGGTTTCTATGTATGTACAGTCACGAATGTAGGAAGGAAGTAGTCCAGCAGGATCTACAAAACTTTGTGTGCTCAGCAGTGCAGCTTGTACGTATGTGAGCTCTGTCTCTGCACAGTTTGTACTTGGTTCTATCTTTAATTAAAGACTAAAGGTGGAGTACATTTTTTCCTCTTCCAAATAAGATGTATGAGTAGTTTTTGTAACTGGCTTTATGGTAAAATCCCTCTGACAGAACAAAGGAGTGATTGTTTTTCTTTCCATGGTAAATCTCTGATTAGGTCTGATTTCTCTGGCATTGTTAAATACTCAGGAAAGTGGGATGCTTGTTGATACACTGGGGCTGGTACTCCTTAATCCAGCAGGCACCAAGGCATGGGAAGCGGGGCTGCTTTTCCCCAGGTCCCTGGTACAGGCTGCTCTGAGTGCTGCAGTCCCAGCTGTGCCCATGCTCTATGCTGTGGTAGCTGAATTCTCCCTGTTTCCCTACCGTGTACGTATTTCTTACCTTGCACCCATTGCTCACCATAGTATTACACTTTGTGGACTTGTCTGTGGAACCCACCAGCTGTAAGTACAACTGGGATGGAAAAGGGGTCGATGGGAGGTAACCTCATAGGGAAGCTTTGTGGGCTCTTTGAAGTGTGACCCTCCAGTTTCACACTTTGCTTTCTGTTTCATGCCTGAGTTCTGTTTGCCTCCTTTCCCTTCTCCGGCACCTTCAGAGAGCCAACAGGCCAGCTTCCCTTTCTGTGAAGGGTCTGAATGTTCAGGATGGCAGGGGACCTCATAAGCTGGGGGTTGGTTGTCCGAGGTGATAAATCAGACTGCACATTTGCTTTGAAATTTCAGAAGCAATTGTTCCATGTCGTTGCTCTCACATGTGTACCTAACAGAAATGAGTAGTAATGCACAGAGCATACATATTCTACATGTGAGATCAAAGGATGTGTCAGAACTTAAGCTTTAATATCCTGAAGCTTTTTGCCTCTAATGCGCAAGAGCTGAAGCCTAAGGCAAGTTTGCTCATTCTGATTTAAAAAAAAATATATTCTCTAGTTAGTCAGACTACTGAGAGTTTGCACTAATAACATTCTGGGTTTGAGAATAGCACGATTTGCCTAACCAAGCCCATCTCTAGCTTTAAATGCTGTCATCTTCCCGTGCTCTTACTCAGTACTGAGTGCTGTGTGTGCAGGGAGGTGGCTGCTCCTGGTACCTGGCTGGACAAGGAGAGGGTGGAATGTCCTGGAATGTGGCTTCTGAGGAAAGAAGTAGCACTCTAATCAAGTGAGAAATCCAGTCACTGTGCAGATTGTCACCGTGTCAAACACTTTCCTTAAATCCTGCTCTGGCTTTGAACATCGCTGCAGAAGCAAGCCAAGAGAGAACAGGTCAGGGTCCTTAGACTTCAGTTTATCCATTCAGGAGTTGTTAGCTTGGTGAGTGATGCTACTGGACCTTCCAGGGAGGTTTTTTTTTTTTTTTTTTAATGCGTCTTCCAGAAATAGTGCTATATGCTATATTCAAAATGTGTGGAAGGGCTGGATCTAGTTATTTCCTTCTCCACTGCCACAGCATGTGAACTCTCTCCTTTAAACAGGGAGCGTTTCTAAAGCTGTCACACAGAGTAGTCCTGGGGGAGAGACTGAGCATACCAGAGACGTGTCCTGCAGGACTGTGGTTTTGGAGGCTGTGCTATTTTTCAAATGTTTGATCTTGTCAGCAAAAGTGGTACTTAAATTAACAGAATGCTAATAATTGTATTGCAAATTACTGTCTGCTTTCTTTTCTGGCCTAGAGAAGCCACGTATTAGGTGGATATTTACCTTTTTTTCTACCTGGTGAACTGACTGTTAATCCCTGTAGACCAGTGACATGGCTGGCTGTGGCCACGTGATGTGCAGACATGTTTTAAGAGGTAACTGGAGTCACACACAGCATGATGGGGAACAGGTGGAAACTATAAGGAGGCAGTAGGTAGGAAAGGGCTTTGACCCTCTGGACTGCTTTTACAGCCCTGCTTGTCTTCCAGCCTGGAGCTCTGGCAGCTGTCCCTTAGGTCTGCAGCCACGCTGCTCTTGTTGCAGTGGACAGAGTGGCTTGACTGAGCTCATGTTCTCTGTTGTGCTGCCCATCTAATGCAGTGCTAATGTAGATCTAACAAGTGCAGTTCCTGGCCTTTTTGCAGATCTCACATGCACTGATGCTCGCTATGGGAATTTATATGGCAGACACTCTCTTTAATGTTGCTCAGGTGCTCACTTTCTTGGTGCCCATATGAGCAGTTCACAGCTTTTTCAAGCGTTCAGATAATGACTTTCTGGTAAGAAGTCTGCTAAGGTAGGCAAATCATGTTGAAATCAGACCATACCCTGGCATAAATTCTCCCAGCATGAAGGCTGCTGTGTAAGGTGACTCACTTCTGTTGTTACACCCTTTCCCCAAGGATAAGGCATCCCTGCGATGGGAACCAGATGAGGGAGCTGGCCTGGGTTGCGCTGGACTTGATAGCAGTTGAGTCAGATATCTAATCAATTAATGTAATTAACAGTTTGCAGTAGAATTATCTCCTCTAGCTGCCCTCCTGGTTGTGCCTACAGTTAGAGGGGACAGTCCTATGGCACTCAGAATTACTTCACAAACTCTTCCAAATGTCTTGCAGCATAAGTTGCTGATGTTGCAGTGGTGGAAATCTACTGATGAAGATGATGCAATCTGCTGGAAGCTTGTAGTTAAATAACCCCACAAGTACTCTGCTGCTCCCTGTTGCAGCCACCTCGTTCCAATGTTCCCACAACTAGATAACTGGCCACGCATCTATTTACAGAGTGGTATCCCAAATAACTTGATACTGTTTTGTTCCCACAGCTGTGCTGTGCATCTTGGTTACAGATGAAAAAATAGAAGAACTAAATCTCTGTTGCTGTGAGGGGTGGGTTGGACTTTCACCCATCAGTGCTTCAATGCAGCATTGTTTTCAGTCTCTTGGAATTTGGGATTTGGGCTTGTTGGGGTGAAGCTTGTCTGCTGTCAGCTCATGGGCATCTTACATCTTCTACAAGTCTGGCCAGAAACTGGATGGTTTTACAGCACTGCCTGAAGCTGGGATTCGCTCTTGGTCTGGTTGTGTTGAAGTCACCAGCCCTAATGAGCAGGGAATAGCCAGTGGTGCAGGAAGGGCTTTCCTGGCTGTGTGCTGGTACATCCCTGGCAGTCAACAGGAGGATGATTCCTCTGCAGCTGGGTGCTGGGATCCCCATGAAACAGGCAGAGCGTAGCAGTCCTGTGTGTGGTGGGAGTGGGAGAAAGCGGGTCCCAAGGCTGCCCATGTGTTGATTGCTGAAGAGGAGCAGCTTTTTGGACCCTTGTTGATTTGACAGACACCTCAACCCCACGTGCTGGGGATTAACATCACAGCCACAGCTTGAGCAAGTGGGAAAGTGTCCAGCATGTCATCAGATTGGTTTCTATCTTCTGCTCACACAGGACACCTGAAAACTAAGGGCTTTCCCACCTCTAATTTGGTGCTTTCCCACCTCTTTACTTACCACAGGACTATTAATTTCAGAAGCACTGTAGTTGTTTTTGGCCTTTGAAAGACTGATAGGGAGTAAATGATGTTCTTCCCACACTGAAGTATGGTGACAGAGCTGACAGCATGGTGAATTCTTTATATATGTATATGTGAGGATGAAAATTAATTTCTGCAGCATACACTCCAGGCCTGTAACTTCTTGTTATACGATCAGTTCCAGCATTCCAGTTCCTCAGCTTCTTGACAGCACTTCTCTCACTGATGCCTGCAGAGGAGGGGCTTCTGGTGGAGTTACACCTTTCTTACCAACCTTTAACTAAACCCTGACTGAGACTTTAGAGCAGCCTTCTCGTAAGGGATGGAGCTCTATGGTCTTCAGTTGCTTACAGTTGGTATCGTGAGTCATAATCTAGCAGATGTCCCAGGTCTTCTGGCAGCCTTGATGCAAGGAACGTGTCTGGTATCTCTTCCTCTGAAAATGTGGCTTTGTTTTCTAAACAATCTGAATGTTTTCTTGGAGGTGCTTTATAAGAAAATGTAGAAGAACTGATTCTTATGTTTCCCTGTCCAATATCACTGGCCTCAGAAGTGACCTGAGCTACTCAAATGTTCCATCCCCTGGCAGCGGTGTCAGAGTGCTGGGGGCACAGAGCGCTGCAGTGTGAGCTGAAGGCTTGGCCTGGGGTTTGCTCCTGGTTCAGCCTGAGATGATGACAGCCTCCCTCTGCCCTTGTGCTGTGCCTGTCTCTCACAGAGGTGCTTCTTGTGTCTCACCTCGATCCAAACTTACAAGTTTAAAAACTGGTGTTCTAGGCCTATGGCTACATGATGACAGCTTGACTATTTTTGTGTAGCAATTCTTGTTTTCTAAGGACACAAGATGAAAGCACTTGCTGGACTAACCTCAAAGAGCCTGACCTGGTACCAGTCTATACTGGGGATTTTCTTGTAATAGCTACGTTATAGCTCTGTGCTCAGAGATCCCTTTGAGCTAGAGAGGGCGAAGGCTGAGCTGAGGGGAAAGCTCACGTCAGAATACTGGCATTTCACTTGGAAGAGTAAGCAGCTACTACTGTGAATTTCATCCTACAGCCAGCATTGGTGTTTGACAATTGGCATGAAGTGGCTGGTCAGATAGTGATGTGCTCTAGTCCTGTAATCATTCCCTGGCCAAGTGTGGGGAAAATGGCCAAGCTGAGAAATAGTTCCAACCTTGGGCAGTCCTCAGACTGTCTACTCTGGCTCTGCTTTTCAGGGAGCTGGAGAGGTGGCATTGTTCACTGAGCTGGTCATCATTCCCTTTGGTGTCTGTGTGAGACAAGGTCAGGCCAACACCCAGTGCTTCTGCAAGGCCAGCTCCTTAGCCAGGGAAATCCACAGTGGTTTTCTTGCAAGCGTCTTTATCCTTGATTTGTGAGGAAGTCTCCACAAAGAGCGGTTTGTGCAGCTTGCTCAGCTCCTGCAGGAAGACTCTTCTTGGCCTGTATGCTTTTATGTTGTCTCTACCTTTGTATTCCAGCAGCTGTCTGAATGCTCCAGCTTTGCCAGTTGGAACCACAGGGTTGTTGTGAACAAGTCCCAAGACCTGCCTGTCGGTATCTGTGGTGTTCTCCAAAGGGGTTGGTGGCACAGCTCTTTGGCATATTGGGACCCTGAAGACCCCTGCAAAAAGACCTGTATCTGCTGTCTAGAATTTCAAACTTGGTAAATCCCTGGTATGAGAAGCAGGGCCGTAGCTGTTTACCTTATTTTTGGTGTGTGACTTGCGCCTTGTGTCAAACTGAATACCACAGGTCTTGTGTTTTTGCCTTTGTACTGCTCCTGTTATTGCTTAGGTGGTTTTGTAATTAACAGAAGGGCTTCTGCATCTGTTTAGAGCAGGGCTTCACAACCAAAGAAGAAAAAAACCTGCTGATGTTTGTGCTGCTTGGGACAAGTGCAGATGACTGAGACAGCCCTGATGAAACTGATGTACATGCTGGAAGGGGAAGCTAAAGACGAATAGTAAAGAGGAGCATTTTGGATAGACTTTTGAGGCTGTTCCATGCTTCTAAATGAGTCTCCCTGGAAAGCTCCTGACATCTGTTTACAACTCTTCTGACAGAGCAGCTGGAGGAGGTTTTACAGTGCCTTCCCAGAAGGCTCATGCAGCCCTGGGCAGTCAGGGGAACGCCAGTGAGATTGCATAGCTGTGGCTGAGTAAGGAGAGATGTCTTCCAAAAGCATTTCTGGTAAACTGTCTTCCACTGGACCAACTTCACAACTGTCAGGCTCAAGTTCATTCACTTTACCTTCCTTAAGCCACTCTAAACCAGTGCTTGCTGCCTTCTTCCAACCCGGCCAGACTAACAGCTTCCATTGGTGCTGTGAGACAGATTAGGAAAAACAAAGCACCAATGCTGGAAACCTTGCTTGGTTTACTAGTTGATGTTTCAGCCTTACAGGTGGAGTCCCTGCAGCAAATATGCTGAATAATCTACGGAACAGCCCTAAGATTCCTGAGAATGTGATCTGGACAGCGTTTGCTTTGTAGTTGGAGCTGTGCAAGAAGTGGGTTGAAAGGTGCGGAGAGAAATTGGTGGTCTGTCAACTGGAAGAAAGTCCCAAGCAGAAAACAGGGCTCAAACTGGGAAAAGCAATGTAGGGAAATGAAGCCCTTAAGTCTTGCAGCATGTAGCTTTCAAGACAGGAAAACAGTGTGGGGCAGCTGAGCAAAGTCCTGAACACACCATGGCAGACAAGATGGCGTGAGAAGCAGCATAACTTAAGTGTTGTTCAGACTTGTTGCCTAGTAACTGAGTCTGTTAAATTGATGTGGTAGGACTGTTAGCCTCTCCTTTGCATCCTTTTTCTAGTAACAAGCCTTCAAAGTGCATCCTGGCGAGTTCTGCAAGCTGGAGGACCAGGCTGATGTGGGTGTGGGTGAGCAGGTACTGCATGCATGACTCTAGGCCTTTCTCCTGCTGCCTGTACTTGTGGCTGAAATGCAGTGGTCTGGGCTCAGATTGAAAGATTGCAGGGACTCTTCAAGGCAGTCCAATGGGAGCCTGGGGTTTTGGAGCCCCTGGTAAAAAGCAAAGCTTGTTAATGGCTTGAAGCTGTTCAGGTCAGAGTTAGCTCGGTGTGCTTGCAGAAGACTCCGTTGGTGGCTGAGGTTTGTTGTGCTCTTTCATTTTGGAGCCTGGAACAGTGGTTTCTTTGTCTCATTGTCTCCTTGATTCCCAAACAAAGCATTCCAGAAAGTTTAGTCCTGATACCTCCTCCCATTGGAAGGGTGGGAGAACAGAGCATTCTCCTGGGGGTGTTTGTGATATTTGAAATTCCTAGGAAATCACAGTTGAGGACTCTAGGCCTATAGGAGAGCAGTGTGAGCGAAGTCACTGGAGACAGTCTGTGCTGCCTGTCTGCCTCCTATGTGCCTAGACAGAGAGAAGGGATGTTAGAGCTCAAGAGGTGCAGCTTTGTTGGAACATGGGTTAGTTCGTAAAGGAGTATGCTGAAAACCAAGCGATGATAACAGCTGTGCTTTCAGAAGCTTTCTAATAGCTTATCCAAAAGGATTAGAAGGTTGAAATATTTGCTTAATTGCCTGCTGTGGCTCTGAGGACTGACTTTGTCTCCTCAGATCAGATGAGGGGTGTGCAGCATTGCCAGTTCTGGTTGGCGCAGCAGCTAACTGCTATCAAATTTTAATGCTAATGGTGAAGGAGAACCTGATTATAGGAGGCCTTTTCTGCATGTTCATGTTGTGTATCTTTTAACTAATGCTGTATTAAACTGAATTACAATATGGAATAGTTTTCTCAACCTGGAAAGCTTGTCCTGTGCTTCAGCTAACAGAAGTTTCCCAGCAACTTTGACTTTGATTCTTCAGAATTAGCATAATGTTGCCACATCTTGGTTTGTACATTCTTAAGGCAGGAAATGGCTTCAATTGAATCTAAATATTAAAACCTGTTGAGATGATTATAGCTTTGACAATGTAAATCTTGAGTGCTGGCTGCCTGGCAGGAAATTTCTGAGCAAGAAGACCCTCCTGACTATTGTTTAGACTTTCTCAGGGTAGGTAAACATGGGGAGAAGTGTATCCAGGCCTGATGCCTTTCCCATCTCCCTTGCACGGAGGCTGTTGTCTGCTTGTCTGCTGACACATGTGCTTTCCCTGCCCCTGTGGGTACAGGGTGTGGTTTGTTTGGAGCTTACAAAGAATTCCTCATCTCTGGGTGTGGGGGGACTTTTTTCCATAATGTTCTGGCAAAACCATCTCTGCTGCTTTTCTGGTGGCACCACTGAATAGTTGCCATAGCCTAAAACAGCTGGAATTTCATCTTGTGTGAGCAGATGCCACCAAGTCCCCTTCTGGGGCTGGATAACATTTGGAACCCAGTAGCTGAATGCTGTGGAGAAAATCTTGAGGCAGAATAAAGTGACAGAGGATTTCTCCTCTTGCCTCAAGGTTTCTCGCCAGCATCGGTGACAATTTCTACCTGTTCTGTCTGCTGTCTGAGGTAGGCTGGAGGGCTGCTGCTCCTGGTAGTGAAGCCATCCCTGAGGAGTCCCACTTATACCAGGGGAGCAAACAAGAACCGAGATGTTTCTGTCACCAGTGCAGCCCTGTTCCTGTTATCGCAGTCTGCTGACAAGCTGCTGCTGGCTGCCATCAGCACTCTAAGCACCCTCTTAGCTGGTTCTTCTGTGAACAGCATTTAAATGGCACACTTAAAGTAATGGCAACCCATCCCTACTGATTCTAAAGCTGTCTGCTGGTGGGACCAAGACAGTACAGTAAAAGCTGCTGCACTGGGGACAACACTTGACTGCAGTTCCCCCAACGTCCTGCACCAGCTAGTGGCAATGTGCTTGGGTGCCCAGAAGCTCTAGGGGTGGCTCTGCCATGCTCCTGTAGCTGCAAAAAGTCCTGGACAACAAGTGGGATGGATGAAGAAGTGTGGGCAGTAAGGCAAGGGGGGGGGAAATCCTGCTGCTCTGTGCTGTGAGACCCCACCTGGAGTACTGTGTCCAGATGTGGAGTCCTCAGCACAGCAGAGACATGGAGCTGTTGGAGAGCATCCAGAGAAGAACCACAAAAATGATCCCAGGATGGAACACCTGTAAGTACAGACAGAGAGCTGGGGCTGTGCAGCATGGAGAGAAGGCTGTGAGGTGACCTGAGAGCAGCCTGTCAGTATCTAAAGGGGAGCGACAGGAAAGAAGAGGTCAGACTCTTCAGCAGGATCTGTGGTGACAGAACAAGATGGAAGGGTTTCAAGATCAAAGAGGATGGATTTAGGTTAGATATAAGTAAAGAGTCTTCTGCAGTGAGGGTGGTGAGGCACTGGAACAGGTTGCACAAAGATGTGGATGCCTCATCCGTGGAGACTTTAAGGTGAGCCTGGATCAGGCCCTTGGAAACCTGATGGAGCTGTGGTGTCCTTGTGCATTGCAGGGGAGCTGGGCTAGATGACTTTTAAAGATCCCTTCCAGCTCTAGAAATTCTGTGATTTATGGTGGGACTGGAGCATGTTCACTCATCCAAACAGGAGATACATGGGAAGTACTGCAGAGTAGCTATTGGTAATGTGCCAGATGGATGAATCCCTTTCCTAGCAGACAAGCAGTTGGGTTGTTGCACTTGGTGCTCTACTTACTGCCTGTACTTTGAAAGCTTGCAGTGTTCCTCATTTGATATGGGAATAAATGCTTCAGAATTACTTTTTTTTTTTTTTTTTTTTTTTTTTTTTGTACTTGAGAGGTCAGCAGATGCTAAAATAAGTCTGAATTGTCGAGCTTTGACATGGGCAGGAACAGACTTGGGTTAACATCCAGTCCCGTATGGGTTTTTAGCCATGTGTTTTTTGACTGGGTGTGACTTTGAGGAGGTGTTAAGATTCCCTGGATTCCTACAGTGGCATAGTTGAAAGCATCTGCAATGCAATCCTCTGATTGAGAGTGGTGTGTTATCGCTTAAAGCAAAGTGATGGCAAATGGAAAGGAATATTTGATATGATGCATAATCAGCTTGTGGGACCTATTTCTGCAGGGTATTCTAGAAACTGCTAGCTTGGAGGAAAAACTAATAAAATCTGCTTTCTTAAACACTGAAGATTAATGCTATTACTCTTGTTTCACTTACAAGTGGCTATAGCAGTGGATGAACAGAGGATGCTCACTGATTTCTTCTTAGAATAGCCTGACCCTGACTAGTGCAGCTTGACACTTCGTGGAGCATCAGTTGCTCCTGTAGCAGTAGGTAAGTTGACAGTGCTAGGTTAACATCCCCAGTGGAGAAGGGAAGCAGCCTGCAACATTGTGGCACTGGCTAATAATTTGTGTCTGGTTCACATTTGTGCCTCTAATTAATGTGTGCTGCCTTAGTCTCTCTATATAAAAGTTACAGTAGTGATGCTGAACACAGAGAGGCTCCAACATAACATGGTCAGTGCTCTGTGTAACATCACAGCAGCCAGCTCAGAACAGCACTCCTTGAAGTGCCTCTGGCTGTTCTGTCTGTGGCCTGGGATGGTCCTGCACAACTCTCACTCTTCACAAGGCCTCCCTAATGCATTTGGGGCTGCTGAGTCAAAGCTGCCCCAGATAAAAGCTGTAGTGGGAGGTCTGCACTAATGTTCTTCTAGCTCCTCAGTGAAGGAATCATCACTTCTGGATCACTGCAGTGTTCCTGTACAAGAAAGGAGGGATGGGGCTGCAGTAAGCACTGTTCCTGAGGGATATTCCTCATGGAAGGTAGGGCTCCAGGTGTCTTCAGTCACTTTCTCTCCTGCTTTGCAGCAGATCAGTGTGGTCTCTAACCTCCTGACTGACTGGTGATCTCAGCGCTAAGCTCTGCGTGTTTCTGCTCTGCACGGACAGTCACTGCGTGGGCACGTCCCAGGTTCTTTTGGGGGCAGGCACTCTGGCACGCTGAGGTGGGTGTGGGTGTGCAGCCATGCTGCGCTGGGTGATGCAGTGAACCCCGTGCTGTGGCACTGCTGCTCTCCCAGCCCCAGGTGCCTCCATGCCAATGTGCTCTCAGCTGCTTCTGCATCCCCTGGGCAAAAGCAGAGGAAGAACGGTGCATCTGAGTGTGGCTTCAGAGCCACGCTGAGCCTGTGTCCCTGTGGGATTCCACACACTTGTAGCATGGTTGTTTTGTTGTTTTTTTTTTTTTTTTTTTTTTTTTTTGTTTGGTGGGTCTAGGATGATGCTGGCTGTTCTGTAGCTGCTTGTTGACTTTTTCTGCACAGGCAGGCAGTTGGCTGCAATGTGATGGTGCTGTGGGCAGGAAGCACAACAGAAGCAGGAGCAGGGATGGAAGGTGGGTTTTCAGATATGGTGCTCCAGGCCCTTCATCATCTTTGTGGCCCTCTGCTGAACTCTTTCCAGGAAATTCCTGTCTTTTTTGTACTAGGGAGCCCAGAACTGGTCACAATACTCCAGGTAGGGGAGGGCTGTGCAGGTGGAGCCACGGCAGTGGGACCTGCAGGGCAGAATGAGCAACAGAAGGAATCGGATGGAGTGCCCACTGCCCAGCTGTATCAGACAAGCTGGCAGCATGGATACTTAGTCACCCCACTAAGTTGCTGCCCAGGAGCTCATCTAGGCACCGGTGACAGTTTTTAAGACTTTTGCTGCTTATTAGTGAATTAACAGCTTGAACATAAAATATTCCTGTACACTGCTACTCTGCCAGCTGGGTTGAAGAGCTGCCTGAGTCCACAATACAGATGGCAAGCTTGTTGGTGCAGGGCTGTGGAGCAGGGTGGAGTTGCATATAGCTGCTCTTTCTTGCTTTAAAAAGCCTGTGCTGAAATGACTTAGGGAGGGTGAGGAGAAGTTACAGTGTTGCTTCTAATACAAGTAGAAGCTCCAGTAACAGTTGCTGTAGATGTGTTTGGGAGGTCTGTGGCTTGCATTCTCTGCAGCATGTGTTGTCCTCACAGTAACATTAACTGTGCCCTGAAAGGAGGAGGTGACCAGATGGGTCAGAAGCCCAACTGTGAGAGATGCTGTATTTTTAAACCCCAGCATTCTTGGGTTGTGTCATCTGATGCCTCATGCCTCTCCTTAAATCCGTGACCTTCTGAAAGGCTTCCTTGCAAGAAAGGGGAGGAAAAAAAGCTGCTGTGCCCTGCCATCATAGCAGGTTTTGGTGTGTAAGTGCTTATTGTAACTTCTGAGTGTTGCTACAAAGTTTGAGTAGGAGCATCTCCAAAGTGCTCAAACCTGGTATGTTGAAAAATCCGAAGCTCCTTAAGGGGTCACAACCCTCAGCCTTTCTTTCCCTGGGTGAGTTTTCCATCTCCCTCTGCAGAGCACTGGGGCCTGGACATCCGGTCAGAAGTGGCCATTAAAGTGCCTTGCAGTCCTGAGTGGCAGTGCTGTGCCCTCCTGCCTGTCCATGCCTCACCTTGTGTGGCCCCTGGCCCAGCAGCACAGCTTCCCCTGACTGTTAACTCACTTCTCACCTGGGACCATCTCAGTCACAAATGAGCAGAGTACAGATGGTAGAACAGGCCATTTTGTGGTGAGCTTCTGGATGAAGGTTGTACCTTTAGTCAAGAAATACATAGCTAATACTCAAGGACAGCCTTTGGGTTCTGTATTTGCATGGTGGGGAGGAGCTCTTACTGTGGCTGTACTACTTTGAAGTTGCTCCCTTGCGTTCAAGATCCTTTTCCTGCAGATATGTTCATTTCTTTTGTTTCCATAATATTTAGGAACTTAATGTACCTAGTAATGGACAGGTAAATGCAAGGCAGCTGCTTGTGTCTTAATAACAGGCAGCAGATGAATAAATATGCCAGCCGAGCCCTGCAGATCTGCAAGAGTGCTGTGACCAAGATGGGTACTGAACTTTTTTTTGGTTGCAAGAGACATTTTTATAATAAAAGTGGAAAGTCCTGTGAACCAGAAGCAACAGGTGCTGGATCTCTGCTTGCTTGGCCAGCAACTGTTTTCCAAGCTAGGAAGCAAAGATGTGTTTGCACGTGACTTCATAATGTTGTAGCACTTATTAGCATGGCAGCACTTACTCTTTGTGATGAGGAGGATACAAGTGTTAGCTGCTTTGGCTGACTGCTGGCTCGGTTTTAAGGAAGTGGATATTTCTCTTGCCTTAAAGCTAAATGGATAGTTATTCTGGCAAAGAAATGTCAGGTTGTTGAAATGTAGAAGCCTACTACCCTGTAGTACCCTTGGGCAGCAGGAGGCTGTGGTGTGGATCAGGTATGTCTGGTATGATGGTGGGTGCTCCTGGGGAAAGCCTGCGTGACGTGTGGGAAGAATGGCCCTGTTAGTCCATCTGGCACGCTCACCTCACAGGTGAGTTACTGCTGTTGATGTAAGGTGGAAATAGTCAGTTCCCATATCTGCAGACCTGCCTTCCATTTCTGTTCCTGCTTCAATTGTGTTCCCTGACATTGTGATGCTGTCACATCTGGCTGGATGTGCTGGTGAAGCTGGTACTGTGTCCCAGGGCTGGCTTGAGGGGGTGCCCGTGCCTTTGGGGTTGATGGGGCAGTGGGCACCAGCACCAGACATCACTGTGTCTGTCCTGAAAGCAAGTATCTGTCCTCAGAATGGCAGTATAGTTGGTAGGGAGAGAAACGATGGCACCCAGCCAGCGGTGGGGCAGTGGCTGCTTTTTTGTGGCTGTCATTGCATGTGTGCAAGCAAGCTGCTCGGTGTGCTGCCCTACTTGGAGAGCTGTGCTTTGCCTGGGGGCTGAGGATGAGGAAGTTGATAGGAGGGGAATGAGAGCTTGGATTTCTCTGGCCTCCTTCAGACCAATCCTACATGCAGCCAGAGTCCATGGACTCAAGCAGGAGGTGTCATGTGCAACTGGTGGTGCTTCCTTCCTGGCATCTACAGTTACAGTGAGCAAAGCTGGAGGGGCTGGCTTGGTGCTGAAGATGTTGGTTTTGATTATCTGAGAGCTTCAGAGGGCCTGGGCTGGTCACAACGCAGGTCTTGATAGGCACATTCAGTTTCCAAGGAAGCAACACAGGCTGGAGTGCAGCAAGAGCAGGCATGGATGACCTACTCTGTAGTTAAATTGGGGGAAACTTCTGGAATGGTTGCCTTCATCCTTATAAGAGACTTTTAACTTCTTAAACTGGGAATATTGTACTGCTGTGACAAAGAAGCCTGGGATGTTCCTAGAGCATGTGAAACATAACTTTGTGTTGCAAGTACCAAGTGAGAGCCAGCTAGGAAAAATGCCTTCCTAGACATGTTTTAGAACAGAGGATGCCTTGTGGGAGCTGTGACAGCAGGTGGCTGTCTTGGCTGGAGTGATGGTGAAATAGTTCAGAATTTTTACTGTAAAGGAAAAAGGCTCTTTTATGCATGTCAAGAGCAAGAAGGGATCTAAAGAAAGCACTGGACTGGTTCTTGATGAAGATGGTCACTTAACAGGTAGGCATGAGGAAACAGAAGTCCCTTCTGTCTGTCCAGTTGTATTGCTTCCAGTAGCAATTGTTAGGGGGAATCATTTTTCCTTGGACATCCTACAAACAAGGCATCCTGTGGGTCGCTATAGCTTCAGTCTTGTGTTGTGCAAGTTCATGGAAATCAGAGGTTAGGCTGTTTGGAATGTGACTGTTCTGGTATTGTTTGCTGTTAAAAGCTACCTGTAAATATGCCCCTTAAACAAGTCTGGAGATGTGACCAAAATGCAACTTAGGGCTGTTCTTGTTTGCTGCATTATTATTGGGAAGCTTCATTTAAAAGGCAAAGGAGTTTGTCTTGTAGTGGGAGAGATTATTTTGGCGTGTGTTGCCTTATGCAAGGGATGTCATTTCTTCAGATTTTTCTATGGAGAAAGAGGATGCATAGGGCACAAAAGTGGTTAGCTATTTGAGCTCTATTAATACACCTCACCTTCACAACCGATTGTGACTTGGAGATTTTAATTCAGTAAAATTGAGGATGGTGTGATTAGGTCTTTAAAGCCATGGGGATTGACAAGGAATACCACTGGTCTATGTTGAATCGACCGGAGCAACAAAATAATTGCACTTTGTGCCAGACACACACCAGCGGCGTTAGTGTTTAAATCTAGACCCAAATACCTTGGCTATGATCTTGGCAGTGCTGCGGGTACTGAGCAGGTAAGTTCAGCTTGTGTTTGAACAGGGGCCTCTCAAGGCTGCAGTGGATTTAATATTCTTTTCTGACTCCTGTGCTTTGGTCTTTCAAGAAGCAATTGCCCAGTTCAGAAGGAGAGGATCCCAGTACGCCCAGCTGCTTTAAGGGTCAGAGCAGCCCTCCAGGTTAACGCTCTGAATCTGAAGCTCTTTTGCCTGAAGTCAGTGGGTGCTGCCCAAGGCCATGCGAGCAGCAGGTAATGCCATTTGGAAGATGCAAATTTTGAAACATGCTGCTTTCTAAAAACAATTGCGCAAGGAAGGCTATAAACAGACAGCCCTCCCCTGGCCCATCAATCATCCACGGCAGTTGTAAATTCTAATGACTTCCTTAAATAAGCTGTAGGAGATCCTATGGGTGGAAAGGGTCTGGTGCTGCAGAGCTGGAGGCTTAACCAAAGCTTCCCTACCTCTTGTTCTTCAGCGCCTTTTTGCAGTGTTGGTTGATACTCACAAATTTGAGTGGTGCTGACAAACAGCAGAGTAAAATGTGTACCTGCTCCACTGCCCTCCTGGGCTGCAGCTCCGTTTTGCATCACAAACTGAAACAGCAATGTAGTAGGCTGTGACCTGCATTGGGTCAGGAGCTGCTCACTGCTGGGGCTGACCAGTGGCACGAGGCATGCTGCTGCCTGGTTGGTTCATAACGTTTCCCCCGCAGAAATAGCACAACGCACTTGGCTTCCTCAGGGCTTCTTAACTCTTCCCACAGACACAAGAAACGCTGAAATTTCGTATTTGCGTTGAGGGAGAAGGACTGCTTGTTACAGGTCGGTTTATCCTGCATGGCTTTTGAAGCCCATTTTAGGTTAGGTTTAGGTTCATTGTGGTTTCTGGCTTTGCAGTGGAAAGTCCCCGCCTTATGATTGCAGAGGGTTTCAGTGGGATTAATTCGTAACTGCACTCATCGAAGCACTCTTAGCTTTCCAAGGCTCCAGGTCTTCATGCATTCCTTCCACTTGCATGGGCTTTTAGAGCTGTAGGCTCTTAAGAAGTCGCAGGCATCTCTTTGACCATGCATTAGTCAGTGGGGCATTTTGTTGCTGCACAGTAGGGTTCCTTTTTAGCAAAATCTGTGCTCTTCAGCTGAGCATCTCCTGGAACAAGAAGTTGCTGCTTTGCTCTGTATACACAGCATTGCAAACAGTATTATTGCTTATAAGTGAGTGGAAAGCTGAATTTGTGTAACTGACCCTTAACACCACCTGTCTTCCCTAAGAAATCTGCCTTTTTTTTTGCCTCTGCTGATGTGCTGCACTCCCCTTGTTTTGCCTAGCTGCAGTATTCGATATCAGATAGCAGCTGATTTATTCTCTTAATTACAGTACTGCCCTGTGGGCATAAACAGCAGCTGGGAAACCCAAGCTGTGCTGCTTGAAAACACAGCAGCAGAAGTGCCAAAGCAGTCAGTGCCATCAGCTCTGCCCTGTGTGGTGTGATCTGCCCAAGGCTCACTGCTGGCTGGAGGGGGGCACCGTGAGGCTGGGCACAGTGTTGGAGGAACTGAGAGGATGTATGATGTAAGGAGAAGAGGGCTATGGGAGGCAGGCTTTCTCTTCTGCCCTTTTTGGGTAGTTTTGGCTTGTCCTGGTTAATAGCTGCCTCAGTTCCTGGTACAGTGACATGTGGCATTGTGAGCATCCTGTGTTTGGTGGTGTAGCCTACTTTGTGTAAAGGGGCTTTTCCTCTTGCTTCATTCAGTCTGATCGTCCTACAGTGCTCTGCTGGATTGAACTGTACAGGCTGGGTGTAAGACTTGGCCCAGAAATTGGTGTAACAATCTATGATGTTCCTGTATCAGGATAGCTTTGCTGAGGTGCCTGGGCAGAGTCCTTACCTGTGGGGTGCTCCATGGCTCCCTTTTCCCTGCCCAGGAGAGCTGCTGCTGACCATGCTCACATGAGAAGTGCTTCACCCATCTAGCATTGTGACCAGATAGTTGTAGCCAATACCTGTCCTGAGAGGTTTGAGCAGGTGAACATCTGTAACAAGTGAAGTTCTAACGTGGCCAAATCTGTAGTGCACCCGAGGAGATTTGCAGTAGGGAACTTGGGGAGAGAGGCAGCAGTTATGCAGTGTCTGGTGCTTTGACCTCCTGGTTTGTAAGTCTGCACGGTGCTGAGAAGCATTGCTGTGGGCAGAGGCCATGCTGCAGTTCAGCCTGCGCTTGTGCAAGTGCTGCCATTGAATCTGATACCTCTGCTGAACTCAGCGTCCTGGGTTCAAGGTTGACTTGCTTGGAGATGCTAAACAGTTCTGATCTGATGCTGCTTTGAGCATCTGCACATGTCCTGCTGCTGTCCTGGTGCGTGAGCTTGTGCCCTGCAAAGGATGGGGGTGGTGTGGGGCTGGCAAGCTGGAAGCAAATGCTGGTGTGATTACAGCCAGCAGCTGGCAGTGCCCTGGCAGGACAGCAGCGCACTGTTTATGTGACCAATCAAGAACTGGCTGAAGGATGTGTGTAGCTGTGTTTTGGCATGTAAATGTGAGAAGTTGCTACACTTGTCTGACCTTTTAGGAAATCACTGTGGGTGGCTTTTCAAGAGCCTAATATGTTCCTGTTCTGGCAGGACGTACAGCAGCTCCAGGCTTGGGCTGTCCTGAGCAGTTTACACAGCTTGTGTCACCATAAGGAATAGCAGCAGGAACAGGTCAAGCTGAAAAACTGCCCAGTGCCCATACAAAGTAGTTTGTCTGAATATTTTTCAGCTGTGTGCTTCCCAACTGTATGGCCCTCGTGGCTGCAGGAGGGACCTGTGTCAAAAGGGATGTGAGGGCTGGGGTGAGCTGGCAGGAGAGCTCTGGTGGCGTCCAGGTCACTGCTCACTCTGTATTCAGTCTGTGCATTGGGGCAGGAGGGAACTGGTATTGATTTGCCTTTCTGAGCTCCTCTAGGGCTTCATTTTCCTGCAGCAGTTGGGACCATTAGCTGTGCAAACACTTGTGGGAACATGGGTCTCCTCTGTAACCCCTTTCTTTTAGCTCCTTTGAAATAGAGCTTCTAGCCATTAATAAAGGTACCTGTGGAGTGTGTAAATAGCCCATGATGCAAAATGCATTGCTATGCAATTGTCTGCAAGCGGTATGGCCACATGCCTGGGGCACACAGAGTGGCATGCAGGGACATTCCTAGGGAGAAAAAAGGAGGAGCTGTGGGTCTTAGTTGCCTGAAACACCCCTTCCCACATGGGTACTCAGGTGTAGTGGAAGAATGGTTTGGGATGACACGGCTTGCTAGACCAGAGATGGAACAAAGGCAGGGTTTGGGTGACTGGGGGAGGAATAAAACTAAGGTGAAAAGAGGGGTGAGGGGATGATGGGGGCCAGGTGCGTGCCATGCTTGCTAGCTCTGCCCTGCCCAGCACGGTCTGTGCGGTTCATATGAAAATCCTGACCTGGGTGAGGGCTTTGTGCTCCCCACATCGTGGGATGAGGCTGCAGGGGGCTGCAGCAAGGCCAGATCACAGTGTCCTCGTGTCCAGGGGCAATGACTGTGTGATTGCTGGGAAAGGTTGAGCTGGTGAGTAGGGGATGCAGGCTGGGAGCAGGGCAAGTGGGTCTGCAGGGCCTTCAGCGTTTGGCTTGTGTCCCCAAACTGAGGAGCCCCCAGTGCAGACGGGCAGTGGGCAGGCAGAGGTGGCTCAGCTGCTGGAGGACCTTCCTTGATGAGGCTGGTGCTGATGTCTTTTGGGGACTTTCTTCTGATCTGTGTGTCTGACATTGTGTGCCTATGTGTCTGTGGCTGTGTGTGTATCTCCATTGCTGTGTGGAGCAGCACAGCCTCACCTCTCTGGCTATTAGATCTGGTGTGATGTATTTTCCTGTAATGTACAGCAGCTAGATTTTTATATTCTTACATCTAATAAATTTTATGGCTTCTTTCCATTTTTATAGGAAAAAACACCACCCTGGTCCAGATACTGAAAGTTGTCAACTGATGGGACAAAGAGCTGAGACACTTGGCTGTACTAGGACACTAAAACATAGGGCTTAGCCAAAAAGAGTTCCCTCAGCTTGGAGACTTACACCTGCCAAACCTTGTAGCAGTCTTGGGAGGCTTCTCTGTACCTCTTCTCCATTACTACTAGCCTTTCACACATCATGGTATTTCTTTTAACTTCTTTTGCAAGCTAGCTCTGGCTCTGCCTTCTGCTTCCCATTATGCTTTGGTTTGGGTTACTCGGTATGAGCTGCTGGCTGTAGGCTGTCTCTGCATTTCTGCCTTCAGCTTCTGGTTGGAGACTCCTCTTGGATGTTGTGACTGACCTGCTTTTTCTTTCTTTCACTGTATCTGTCTGCCTCTTCTATTCTTCATTCTCCCCACCTCCATCACTGCAGGTTCATCATGCCTAGTGGCATATAAAAAGACTCCACCTCCTGTCCCACCTCGGACCACATCAAAGCCGTTCATCTCTGTCACTGTGCAGAGCAGCACTGAATCGGCACAGGACACCTACCTGGACAGCCAGGACCACAAGAGCGAGGTGACCAGCCAGTCGGGACTGAGCAATTCTTCAGACAGCTTAGACAGCACCAGGACACCCAGCGTTACGAGGGGCAGCATCGTGACTCCAGCGAGAGACACTCCAGAGCTACCGCAGAAAAATGCAACTTTGAAAAGCGACAAAGGGACTCTGACGAGTGAAGAGCCCAAAGTGGAGAACGTCCCCAAAAGAAAACTGTCATCTATAGGAATACAAGTATGGAGCAGTTTGTTCTTCTTTGTGTCCTAAGGAATGTCTTTAACCCATCTATTTAGCACGTGTGTTTTGTGTGACCAGGTGTGCATCTGAACCCACTCAGAATAGCTTGTTATACTAACTTCCATGTTCCTGGGGGGAGGTAGGGCAGAAGCTTTCTGTAACAGACCTTATAAGAGACTGACAAGCTATTTCAGTTTGAAATATTTCATGAATCGGGGGACCTATGAACTGAGTGGGTCTCTCTAAGAGGCGTTCTGGTGCTAGTAAACCTGCACTGATCCCGTGCTCTGCTCCCACTCCTTAGTGTCAGTCTGTTCCTTGTCCTTTGTGGTTCTTGGGACAAATTTCTTAGGAGTGATGGGCCCCTCTACTTGCTATCTGCTGCAGTGTGATGTGCAGAGCTCTAGGCAGATGGGAGTGCTTCTTGGTGGCCTCTGCTCCCCTGGGCTGCCTGGCAGTGCCAGCAGGTTGCTGCTGTTCCTGCTGGAAACATTTAACTCTATGGAAACTAATGGAAATAAGTTGTTTGTTCTGTAGGCAAAAGAGAACCCACTGAGTAGCATAAACCTGTGCTTTATTCAGCTAATATTGTCACCTGCAATTGCATTCCTTGTGGGCAGATTTCCTGGGCACAGGTGGCTGGTCCCTGCAAACAGCAATTCTGTCCCAAACTGCTGGCTTAATGTTGCAAGTTATAGACTGCAGACAGGAATGTGAGCACTTCAGCAAGTCCAGATCAGGAGCTGGGCTTTGCAGGTCACCATGTGTGTACTGAACAAGTTCTCCATGGCTTTACACTGGGATTTGCTGACCAGTTAGGTACGCAGCTCAGCAAAGGCTTCCCTGTGTGACTGGTGGGGCAAAGCATGTGTTAACAGCCATGAGCAAGAAAAGTTGTGTTGGAGAGGCTGACTTCATTCCTCTTCCTTTCCTGAGTTTGTTCCTGTGCCACCTGTCTACCCCCTGGATTTCCTTCCTGAAACCTTCTAAGCCTTTTATCCAGAGCTATGGAGAGTGTCAGTCCCTGGAAAAGAGGAAGCTAGGCTTTGCTGTCAGTCTTAATTGGATTGTGAAGCTCGTGGCCTTTGCCCATGTCAGGTGCCACGTGCAGCTGCTCCCCTGGGGACATGCAGCCCTTTCCCAGCCAGTGCCATGCAAACAGCAGATGGCAGAGCCGGGTGCGCTCAGAGCAGGTGCCTGGCAGCAGCCCAGTGGGGTACAGCCCTGATGCTCAAGTGGAGGCAAATTGATGCAGCAGCCTGGCACCTCTCCTAACACAACTCTGCAGTTGGTGTGTGCTGTCTGCATGCTGTGTGTGCGTGTGTGGACTCCTCCTGTCTACTAATGTGAATTCCAGCAGCAAGTTCTTGTGTCTGTTTTTGTCTGTATTTCTTTTGTTTAATAAGGTTGACTGCCTTCAGCCAGTGGTCAAAGAGGAGCCTCCTCCACCAGTCACCAAATTCCAGTCCATCGGGGTTCAGGTAGAAGACGAGTGGCGGTAAGTGAAAGACTCGGGCTTTTGTAATTCTTACTCCTTTCTTCTAAATTGCTCTTTCCCATTTCTTAGATCACCTTCTCCCCTTATTCTAATACGAATGGTGTTGAGTGGGGGCCCGTGGATAGCTTTTCCTCCCCAGTACACACCTGCTGCAAACAGCACTTAGTCTGCAAACAGACAAATCAGTGGCAGGTTGAAATAAATAAAATAGTCCAAGATGTAATCAGAATTGTGCATCAGTCCTCTCATCTGAATGGCCTATTGCAGTAAGCAGGCAACCTTACGATTTTGTCTGTCCGAATGTGTACTGTGTTTGTGTGTGAGAAGGGGAAGAGGAGGCTCAACTGCAGGCATAATAAGCAAATGTCTTTAATGGTTAGTTGTTGACCAGACAGGTTGAGTTCTGCTATTTAATATGTTTGGGTTTGATCTCTCCAGAAACAGCCACTCTCGCAGTATGTCCTCCAAACAGGATACAGACTCTGACACGCAGGAACCCAACAACTCTAGCTGTAAATCATCTGAGAGAAGCGTTGCTGAGTGCCCCCAACACAACAACTCTGTTGGTGTTGATACCAGTGCCAGGCAACCAGCCAAGCCCTCACAGATTAAGAGAAACCTCTCCTATGGAGACAACACTGACCCAGCCCTGGAGCCTTCCTCTCTCCCTCCTCCTGACCCTTGGCTTGAGACATCATCTGCCTCGCCATCGGAACCCACGCAGCCCGGAGCCTGCCGGCGGGATGGGTTCTGGTTTCTGAAGCTGCTGCAGGCAGAAACAGAGCGGTTAGAGGGCTGGTGCCGCCAGATGGACCAGGAGACCAAAGAGAACAATCTCTCTGAAGAAGGTAGGTGCTGCCAGCCTCTGGACACAATGCTGGAGCAGCCCAGTAGCTCCTCCTTTAAGAATTAAAGCAGAGTACTGGACTGGCTTTCTGTGGTTAAATTGCTGATCTCCCACAGGGTCACAGTGGAACCTGGAGGTGAGTATGCAGCAAGGAACAGTTTGTCCTTGGGAAGGACAGGAAGGATAAGGCAACTTGCTTTAGCAAATGGGGTAAGAAATAACGCAGTTGAGAAGATTTCAGAAGCTGCCATCATCCATTAAGAAGTCAAAGCAGCTAAAAGCTTGACTAGGTTGTTTTCAGAGAGGCTGAGAGCTTTCTCCCTGGCCACTCTGTTTTGATTAAGTGCACAAGTAAAAGTTTACCTGGTGGTGGAGTGGAAGGCACCATAACTGTGTGCCTGTGTGATCTGGCTTGTCTTCATGGCAGAGAGTAGGTTTCTTTGTAGGGGAACATCTCACTGAATTCCTGTGAAGTATACCAAAGTCACATACACAGGAAACACAAGGGCACTTGATTTTACTGGGCTCAGTCACAGCTGGACTTGTTCCATTATTTTCAAATGAATTGGCAAAAGCTCTGCTGCTTACAGTGGTAATCATGCTTAGGTGTGTACTGAGTGACAGAACCAAGTACCTAGGCTGCAAGGAGCACAATTTCGAGGCCTGTTTATACCCAAGAAAGGTGAAATGGTGGTGAGGTTTAGTTATAGCTTGCTGTCACTGCTGGGGGCATTTGATCTCTAACCGTATCACACTGTGATGCTGCACTGGCTCCTGAGCTGGACAGTCAGTGCTGGGGCTCTGCACACTTCAGAGGGACAGAGCATGTCATGTTGCTCTTGCTCTGCTTGTGGCAACAGTGCCTTGGTATGAAGAGACACAGATTGATGTGATGTTAGATCTGTGACCTTAAGAGCAATCTCCTAGTAGGTTTTGTAACGAAGAATGTGGTGGGTATAAAAAAAAAAAAAAAAAAAAAGCCCTGCTTATGTCTGTCCAGTCAAGCACAGATCTATAAAGATTCAGAACTGATTTGGGAGAACTGCATCAGGCTAGGGAGAAGGAAGCAGATCATTCCACATGTGCTCATTATGTATTTGTGTGCTCCATGAGTCTCTCATCCCTGCCTTTGCAAGGGAAAAGCCCATATTTAGCACTTTTCCATAATCAACCAGAAGAATGTTGCTATGCTCAGAGGCTCCTTGGAGGCCCACTAAGAGCAGCATAAAGCCCTGGGTTTTAAAAGCATTGTGATTAAAAACACTTGCCTGACAGTATTTTAATCCATTCCGGTAAATAGAGATTGGAGACTGTTCTATCGAGAAGCAAGGGACATTGCTGCTTTTCCTTTGTCCATGGGCAGAAGAGCAGGCAATGATGATCTGTGAGCAGGTGCCAGCTTCAACTCCTCTGGCTGGGCTTGCAGCCCATCACACGAGCCACAGGGTACTTCCTGCAAGCTCTGTTGCCATGATCTTCTTCTGTTGTCCTGCTTCTGACCTGCTCTAGATAGAAGGAGCAAGGATGGATGGCAAAGCCAACCACAGACTGTAGTTTCAGTGCATCTTTGTTGCCTGAGAGTAGTTAGTTCTTAACAGATCTCCGTAACTGCTAATGATTATTTCTTGCTCCAGGAATGCCTGAGTTTGTTGCTGCACTTATGGACTGTTCAATTAAGCCCTTTCTTTTCTTTTCCACCCTCTAATAGTCTTAGGAAAAGTCCTGAGTGCAGTGGGCAGTGCACAGCTACTAATGTCACAGAAGTTCCAGCAATTCCATGGCCTCTGTGAACAAAACTTGGTGAGTCTGGTTTTATTTCTGCCTCTTTCTGGGAGTGAAATACAGCTGCTTCAGCAGCACAACAGGAATATTGTTATGCTGACAGCAGTACAGAGCAAAGCCAGAGCGGCTGTAGCCTACAACCTGACCGCTGTGCTGTGATGGATTTGTGCTGTTTCCAAATAGCAGGTGAGCAGTGGGTGGCTGAACAGGCAGTTCTTAGCTGTGCTCTGCTCAGGGATGAATATTTGCAGTTTGTTTTCGTGCTTGTGTGGCACAGAGAAATTCTCTTCAACTGCCATTCAGGCACACTAAAGGGCACCTGCAGAGTCTCTTGTAGGTCTGATGTCATGTAGCCATTCTGCTGTGTGTCCTGGAAACCACTTCTTTGTTGCTTCTAAAGGACATTTTGAGGTGAAACACAGATTTTTACCAAATGGGGGGTTGTTTGAAAAGCACATTGTTTTCCAAAGATGCTTACTTTGCATGTAGATAATGTGGATGGTAGGGCTGTCCCAGCACAGTTGTCTCTGATTAATCACAAAACGTGGCTTGAATCAGATCTCTTCAAATTAATGCGAAGGTTTGCCTTGCTGAGCTAACTTGAGGATGGGTGGGAATCTAGGATTTGGGGGTTGTCTCTTTCCTCTCAAGGTTTTGGGTTTTGCAGAATTCTTGAGATGTATTCCCCTTTACTTGCAAAAAACTTAGAGAAGCTCGGGAAGAAGAAGGATGTGAATGTTCCCTTGCAGATCTTGGAACATGGCTGAGAGAAGAGCAACAGCAACACCAGCAGCCAGGCTTTCAGCAATATTCTGTGTTGAAATTTTCCTTTGACACATTGTGCTGAGTTGCTTTGATTTAATCCTGTGCTTTCCTGAGACAGTGAAGGCCTATATTGGCAGTTTAGGTGCCTGAGAATTAGGGAATTTCTGTTTTTAATGGGGGCAAATTTACTTTAGCTCCTTTAAAATTTTTTTCAGAAGTTACAATGATGAAGTGCTGGTTCTGCTGCCCAGCAAAATGTGGGTGCTCCATCCCTGGGGGTGCCCAAGACCATGGCTGGGCCCTGGGCAGCCTGAGCTGAGGTAGGGCAGCCAGCCCACAGCAGGAGTGGGGATGGGGATTGTAGGGTCCCTGCCAGCCCAAGCCCTTCTACAATTCTATGAATCTATAAGCAAGTCTAAGAAATCACAAAATCAAAGGGGTTGGAAGGCTTCTCTGGAGTTTCCTGGTCCCACCCCACACTTAGAGCAGGTCATGCAGGAAAGCATCCGGGTGGGTTTGGATATGTCCAGAGAAGGAGACGCCACCTCCTGTGCACAGCCTGTGCCAGGGCTCAGGTACCCTCGCTGTAGAGAAATTTCTCCTTGTGCTCAGACAGAACTTCCTGTGCTCCAGTTCCCACCTGTTGCCCCTTCTCCTGTCACTGCACACCACGGAAAGGGCCTGGCCCCATTTGAGTTCCTCACTTTAGATACTCATAGATTTTCTGCCTCCCCCCCAGTCTCAGTTATCTCTTCCCCAGGCTGAACAGCCCCAGCAATCTCAGTCTTTTGTCATACATCGTACAGGGATGCTTCAGGCCCTGGAGATCTTTACGGCCCCCTGCTGGACTCTTTCTAGGACATCCTTGTCTTTTGTGAACTGAGGCACCCAAAACAACACAGAACTTCAGATTTGGCCTCAGCAGGGCAGAGGGAAGAACCACCTCCCTCACTCTGTTGGCCATGCACCCTAATATACCACTGGCCTTCTTGGCCACTGGGGCACACTGTTGGCTCATGGGCAAAGTGCTGGCCATCAGAGAACACCCAGGTCCTTCACCACAGAGCTTCTTTCCAGCAGGTCATCCCCTAACTGTACTGATACTTTCAGATGTGTAGCAAAGTAGTTTTGCCTGTGAAAACACTGGCATGCAAGCTTTCCAGCTGTCAGCTGTGGTTTGCATTGTGCTGTATCAGTTTCTATTATTCCATTCCCTTAAGTTATGATCTATGTACTTTAAAAAAAAAAAGTGTTGTAGTTCTGAATTGCATGCCAGAGATCTTCAGTTGGAGGTTGTTGCTGAGGGATTAGACTTAACCAGGGATGCCATGAGGAGAAAGGTGCTGTTGCCTTCTGCTGCAGAGTACCTTTTAGGATTATTTTTCAGTCTCCAATATAAGGAATTCCGTCAGGATCTTTTCTTCCTGATTGCTGCAAGAAAAACTTCTGTCTGTAAATGATGGCCTCATGCCTGTGCCTACTTAGGGCTGAAGTTTCTTAAGGGGTTTTCGAGGCTTCAGTCATTAGAAAAGAGTAAATGTAAGCTGTACAGGCATATTCTTTATGATGTATTTTTATGCCTTCCCTTGTAGAACCCTAATGCCAATCCCAGACCCACAGCCCAGGACCTAGCTGGGTTTTGGGACCTCCTGCAGTTGTCCATTGAAGACATCAGCATGAAATTTGATGAGCTGTACCACCTGAAAGCTAACAGCTGGCAATTGGCAGAGACACCGGAGAGAAAGGTGAGCGTGGGGCAGTTCAGAGCGGTGAGAGCGCTTCACAGATACTTCCAGTATGATATCTACTCCTGTCTGCAAACAGAAGATCTCTAGGATGTTCACTACCTTCTATTTCTGCAGCATAATCCCTCCATGCAATCTACCTGCCTGTGATAATAGTTCTGGCACTTGCACTAATGAGATTGTATTGTTAATCAGCCATCCTCCCAGTGCGTGCTTTCACGGCCTCTTGAGTAATAGCGGAAGCAATTTTTACAAGAGGAAGATGGGGAGAGTGTTGTACACTCAAAGCAGTGATGCAGAGGCCTCTAGTGTTACAAGCACTGCATAAGTACTGGTGCCTGGGTGGTATAAAAAGCATCTGCTGGAGCCTTTGGAAATCCAGGGAAGGCTGCAGCTCAGGGCCACCCTGTCTGACCACATATGAGGGGAAGAAAGAATGCTATGGCTATGGGCAGTGCAGCGTATTAGGGTTTTGCAGTTTCAGATGATGTTCAGTCTTTGTGCTGTGCTGTGCTCTGACTTACAACTGGGCCACAGATAAAGCTAGAAAAAAAGAAACCCAGTCCATATCATGAAAAGCAAAATAGTCCTTTTTTATTTCATAAGAAGTAGAGAGCTTATTTTATCAAGAATGTCTTGCTCTGGAACTGTTCCTACCTCTTGCACTTGTCACTCATAACCTTGTTTCTTAGCTCTTCGGGCCTCGAGAGTCCCCACCATAGCAGGGAGCAAACTTCTGTATGTGCATTTTTATTTTATGTTTGGGTTTTTCCTTACTGTCTCCCTAAAGGAAGAGAAGAAACCACCCCCTCCAGTGCCAAAGAAGCCAGCAAAGTCCAAATCCCAACTGAACCGGGACAAAGCCTCTGATTCAGACAAGCAGCGCCAGGAAGCTCGCAAGCGTCTCATGGCAGCCAAGCGCGCTGCCTCTGTGCGGCAGAACTCGGCCACGGAGAGTGCAGACAGCATCGAGATCTACGTCCCCGAGGCACAGACACGCCTTTGAGCGAAGGGGCAGAGGAAGGAACCGTGTGGTTTTTATAAGTCATTAAAAAGGGAAAAGAAAAAAAAAGGTTCTCTCTAAACTAGTGTGATTTATTCAGTCTAGAGACAATGAGCCATCCTTGAAAAGGGCTCCTGAGTTGGCTTTTTCTCTCAGCTTTAAGTAATGAAGATTTTAAACATAAAAAGAAAAAAAAGAAAAAAAAATACCCCTCATTTTCTCACTGGCTGTGGTGTTGCTGAATGGACTGAACAGACTCCTGGAACCTCCAGCCCCTCAACTTGGAACTTCAATCTTTTTACTTGTTCTAACTAATGAGAATTATTAGCCTGTTTACAAGAAGAGGACAACAAAACATGAAGCCTTGAGCACTTGCCATGCTGTGTTTTTCTTCCTCCTTAGTTCTGTTCTTCCTTCTCATCCTTTATTTTTCCCCCTTCTGCACCCTTTCTCCTTCCCTCTGCATGGCTTTGTTTACTGTGTTAGAAATAACCTCTCTTCCACAGAGCTCCTGAAGAGAACACCTATTCAGTGTGTACTACTGTTGCACTCTGCTAGCAAGCAGCCTTTCTTGGTTTTCTTTTTTGTTCTCCTTTTGATGGGGATAGGGGGTGGGGGAAGGATGGGTGGGCAGGGTCAGGGCATTGGGTTCGTATTCCTGTTTTAATGAAGTGAGAGGATGACAGGATCTGTGGAATGTAATGCAGAGTTGCTGAAATGCAGCCTGAAAGCAAACGTGCAATAAGCTGGCAAAGGGGGCAGTGATGGTTCTTGGCTGGCAGTGCCCTACCCCAGGCACAGGAGGGGAGCTGAAGGACCACAGAGCAACTACAGACACAATCCACACATGCTTCACTTTGAGTTTTATTTCTATGCCCCCTCACCCCCAAAATTATATCCCGAGTTGCTTGTTAGAAAGAAGCTGCTAAACACTGAGGGACCTGTTTCAAAGTGGGCTGGGGCAGGGGAGGGCGGGGTGTGTGTGCTGGTGTTTCAGGGTGGAAGGACTGGGTTTTGTACAAAAAGGAAGGCAGGGGTGGCTAAAGGAAGGCTGCCTGCCTGTATGTATGTGTACATATGCACATATACACTTAGTAGTACCTGTACATTTAATTCATACACACGTATACATGCCCATACACAGTGCAGATTAGAAGCACCTTTGAGAGGATGGGCATATGTATAGCATATATTTTTACATGTACTATATCTAGATGTGTGTAAAAGTGTGTGTAAAAATATATACCCTGTGTGTAATCAGATGACTATTTTTTCCTTATCTCCCTGCTCTTTGGGTAGAGAAAGGATTGCTAAGTATTTTTTAGCCCATTTTCCCCTTTGTAGGCTCCTTTTCAGTTTGGCTTCTTGAAGCCAGAGCTGTCACGACCCAATTCTTTGCCACCCCCTTAAAATAAGCATTTGGTCCTATTCTGAGTGATCTTGCTGGGGACTTTTTTTGTTGTTGTTGTTCACTTGCTTGAATGAGTTGGGAGATGGTCTGCTACTTTCATGGGGGTGGGGGTGGAATCCCAAAGAAGTTTCAGCGAGGGTGTTGGTGATCCAGAAGGCAAAAAAATAAATAAAAGTGAAACCTTGAACGATGTTTGAGTCAGCATTCTGTACTGACCAGTGGGGTGCATGTGTGTGCTTTTGGAGATGCCTTCATAGTCATACAACGAAAGTATATTTCCATCAAAGTTTGGCTGTAAAGTAACATACTCAACTTTGTGCCTAGAGAGACTCACTTGGCGATTACACCATTGGGTTTCTGGGGCGGGCTGGGAAGCTTCTGCATTTTTTGAGATCTCTAGCACTGAAATTGGGAAGACAAGTGAGGCGAAGGGCGTTTGTGTGATATAGCGCTTCTCAAGAGAGCTGAGGCTGCTGCTCGGGGTGGGCATGCAACTGCACCGTGCTGAGAACGCTCTGTCTGCCTGCGAGGCGACGGCCTTTCTTCCTCTGCCCCTCAGCAGGTACCTGCAGGCTCCGGGCATAGCCAGCTGCATCTGCCCCAGAGAGGCCCACAGCTGGGCCTCAACACTCACTGCTGGGAGGCGCCCCTGGGCACGCAGCAGGCAGACGCAGGGTAGCAGCTCTGTCAGCCGTGCAGCCACTCTGCTGCACTGGGCTGCGCTGTGCTGTGCTGTGCTTCACTGCATGCCCTGCTGTGCAGCGCTGTGCTGTGCTGTGCTGCATGCCCTGCTGTGCTGTGCTGCATGCCCTGCTGTGCTGTGTGCCCTGGTGTGCTGCACTGTGCTGTGCAGTGCTGTGCTGTGCAGTGCTGTGCTATGCAGTGCTGCGCTGCACTGTGCTTTACAGTGCTGTGCTGTGCAGTGCTGTTCTGTACTGTGCAGTGCTGTGCAGTGCTGCGCTGTGCTGTGAAGTGCTGCGCTGTGCAGTGCTGCACTGTGCTGTGCAGTGCTGTGCTGTGCAGTGCTGTGCTGTGCTGCACTGTGCTGCACTGTGCAGTGCTTTGCTGTGCAGTGCTGTGCTGTGCAGGACTGCACTGTGCTGTGCAGTGCTGCACTGTGCAATGCTGTGCGGTGCTGTGCTGTGCAGTGCGGGCAGCCATGGAGGCACATCAGGCTGTGCGCTTTGCACTGCACTCATCCCGGGGCCTGGGGGCTCTGCGCTTAATTTCTACAGCTCGATAAATGCATATCTGTGTAAAGCTATATGCGTGTACATAGAAATAGAGAAAAGTAGATAAATAAGACGTTCATACATGTCTATAAACACGCTTCTGTACGACTATTTCTTTACCTGCAGCCACCTTCGCGTCCGAGCGCTTCACGGTGCGAAGAAGGAGCGCAGCCAATCACAGTGCTGCCTCAGAACACGTGGGCGTGGGGTGTGAAGAATGGCCGCCGGCCAATCACAGAGCAGTGTGACGTTTAACAAAATGGCTGCTCCCGCCATAAAATGGCGGTCAAAACAAAATGGCTGCTCCCGTGTATGAGGGGGGAGGGTTTTCCGTGCTCCGTATAATTTCGGGTAATCTGATGAGGGGCCGCCGGACCCGCCAGCCAATGACAACAGACAACATGAAGGAAACCGGGGAGGAACCTCCGGGAAAAGTGGCCGCTGAGACGGCTGGAAAAGGCGGGACTTCCGCCGCCTGCTGAGGGCGGTGCGGCAGTCGCTGCTCCTCCCTGTGCTCGCGGGCAGTCGCGGCGGCTCCCTCAGGTCGGCCGGCTCCGAGCCCCGCGGGCAGCGCTGCGTCGATGCTTCTCCGGGGCTCGTACTGGGGAACGGGGTACTGAGGGTCAGGAGCGTGGGGCGCGGGTAGAGACGTGCCCGCCTGCCGGGGCCTGAGCCTCCTCCCACAGCCGTCTTCCCCAGCCCGGGTGCTGCCTGACGGAGTCTCCCGCTCAGCCGCTGCACCGCGTCTGACCGAGCGGTGCGCGCCGCCCGGCCGAGAGTCTTCGTGCATCACCGCAGCACGGGACGGGCACGTTGTGCCCACGTCCGGGCGCCAGGTCGCCTTTCTTTCCTGGCCTCGTGCGAATCTCCGCGGCTGTTGTTTTAAATGAGGGCTGCCCTTGTATCAGCTGTGCTTTGGTCAAACTTACTTGGAATCAGCCCTGCCACGTCAGTTTTCCTGTAAATAACGTACGTGTCAGCTGGGATGGCTGTGGGATTCCCCTGACACCAGCAGTTCCCTTAGCAGAAGTCGAGCGTACCGAGCACCCTGCAGAACTCTGACGCTGCGGCAGTGCACAGCTCCTAGCTGGGGGAGTGCCGGGAGGTGAGCCGGTGAGAGCAGCACAGCAGCAATGGTGCAGTTTGCAGTGCTGCCGAGATGGTGACACCACCTGTAGTTTGACCCTCTGATTGCACTGCTGTGGAGCATGCCACCTTGCTCTGCCCCTTTGCCCCAGCCATGGGGGCTGCGTTCACCTGGGAGACTGGCCCAGGCCTCCCCACCACGTGTGTCTTCTCAGGGTAGTGGTGACGTCACATGTGGCATGAAAGCATTGTGTTAATGGGGCTTTTTTTAGCTAGATGGGGAACAGAGCATGGCTGGGGCCGGGAGGTAGGACCCCTCCAAGGAGCACAAATCCACACTTCTTGCCTTGTAGGACAGAGGTGAGAGCTGTTGCCATCTCTGCTGCTCATTTTCATGGCTTCTTGCCCTCCTCTTCCTGCATAGGAGAGCAGGTGACGGGCAGTGGCGGAGCAGAGCCAAGCCCTGCGGCTGTGTTCAGAGGCAGATAACAGCCTCTGCTTCCCCAATGCCCAGCCTCTTGTACCTTCCCATTGTTTCTTTACAGGGAAGGTGTTGAGGAGCCCAAGCTCTGCTGAATTCTGGTGACCCCATCCCAGCAGGGCTGAATGCAGGTCCCCAGGGCTCTGCCCAAATCCTGCCCAAGCTGTGAGGGGAGCCCAGAGCCCAGCTTGGGGCTCAGGGAGCCTGAGGTGTCTCTTGGGGCTGCTGGAGAGGCAGGCAGAGCTGGGTGGGAGAGCACCAGCTGTGTTTTAATCTGCCACAATCCTCATTGCTGCACAGTTTTCCCTATGCTGGGCTGTTGGCCCTGTTGACACTTCGCTACCTCCCTGCCTCCAGGGTACCCCAGCCCACACCCATCATCAAGAACAGAAATCAGCAGCAGAAGGCACAATGTGGGGTCAATCATTGCTGTTCCTTTCCCCAGAGTTGCCAAAAGGCATCCTTGGAGCTGCAGGAGTGAGGCTCTGAAGGGGACTAGGGGCTTACATCCTTCTATGGCCCCTGCCTAGGGCCTGGGGCACAGGATAGGGCAGCAGGAACCATCAGGACTGCGGTGCAGGGTGTGAACACTGGAAGCAGATGGAGTACCACTGTGCACACCACCACCATCTGCCCCAGGCTGGGAAGCTCTGCTCAGCACCCAGCCCTGTCCCAGTGCCCAGGGCGGTGGTTCTGGTGCTGCTGGTGCTGGTGCTGCTGCTGCTGCTACCTTTAGGACTGCGTCACAGCTGCACATGAAGGAGCAAGACTTGCTGCACTGGGGTCAGCCTTGCATGTCACCTGAGCATCAGGCAGGGTCAATACATGAACTGTTTATCATTTTTTCCCCATCAGTAAAGGTGTAACAGTGTTGTCCAACTTCTCTGATCCAGGCGAGGCAGAGGAGGGTGCTCTCTGCTTGCAGACATCAGGACCCAGTGCTGTGGCAATGAGCAGGTAATGGCCTACTCATGGCCAGACCAAATGGGGTAGGTGCAGGCTGGTGCCAGGCACAGGCCCCTTTTTTCCTCACCCAGCAGTGGTTCTTAGACCTCTTAAGCTGCTTTGGCTGAGTGTCAGGAGCTGGGGGCTGGCACTGCAGCGCATCAGCATGTTTTGTAATGAGGTGAGGGAGGAGCAAGTGTGACATAACACAGCCTGACTCAGATCTCATATTTAAAAAAGAAACAAAACAAAAACTTTTATTTGACAACAGAAGAACAAACAAAAAGATATTTACAGTAGTTTTTTGCTCCAAACTTTAATTCCAAAAATCCCACCCCTCTCCCCCCCAACCCCGCAGATTCTTTCTGGTCCATCCCCAGGGTAGCAATACCATTCCATCAATACCATTCCATCAATACCAATCCATCTCACGGGCACAGCTGCAGCGCTCCTGCCACCAGTGCAGCAGCACTGCTTGTCCCCACTTTGGTTTGACTGAGGCAAAAATAAGGGGAGGTGAGGGAAAAGCCTCTCCCTGCCAAGGGGGACAGCGCTGGGGAGAAGGGCAACCTACAAATAAGGAAAGGCTGTCCTAAAGTTCAGGGCTTTCCCCAGAAAGGAGGGACAGGGCAAAAGCTGGACAGAACCAGAGCCCAGGGAGCTGAGCAAGGCGATGCTTGGAACTGCATGGTGAGCATCAGCCCCGCAGCGCTGCACTGGTGCCCCTGCCTGGCTGGGGACCATTGATGCTTGGCCCTCCATGCAGAAGGGCAATCAGCCAATGCAATGCACTGCTGGCAAACTGTCCCCAGCCCCTCAGCGCTTGGGAGCTCTCCTTCCTCCCCTGTCACCTTTCCTCTAAACAAGAAAAGAGGAAGAAAAACAGCCCCCTGAGTCAGTGCTCTCCCCAGGCTCCATCTTCTGCAGAGCACCAGGTCCTGTGGACATTATCTCTAGTCATGCAACTTAACATCAGGCTAATAACCTACGATTAGTGTTTTTCAGGATAGATAACATAGGTGTGTACGTATCACTATTTAACTTCAATTTACAGTGAAACAGCGACAGCTCAGTTCCAGGACCCCTGCAGTGCCCAGGCTCTCAATCCAGCACAGAAAGCCATGCCCGGCAGGTGCCCATGACCCAGAACAGTCCCAGCCCAGCAAGCTCTGCTGTGCCAGGGCTCCCCCAGGCACCAGCTGATGCTGGAAGTCACCAGCACCCGCTGTGCTGCAGGAGGGCTGTGGGGGCAGTGGGGAGAAGCAGGACTCAGCCCCCCCACGGCTGCGTTTCACCAGCGTTTGGCTGCTTTCAGGGGCAGTGGTGCGCAGTGAGCAGTGCAGCTGCAGAGGAACGCACAGGCTGCCCATGCTCACCACACGCCCCTTTCTAAAATGTTATTTGAAAAAAAAAAAAAAAAAAAAAAGTTAAAAAAATTAAATTAAAAACAAAAACCTTGGATGCAAAAATTTCACAGTCGGCTTCGCGTCCGCCCCCTGCAGCAGCCTGCAGCCGGTGCTCCTCAGGCTGTGCAGCATGCTCTCTGCTCCAGGACACTGTGCACATCTTCAGCAGGAACATGTGAGAAACGCGGGGAAATCACGGAAACATTTGTTGAAGAAATTTAAAATTTAAAAAAAAAAACAAAAAAAAAACCAAAAACATGAATCATAATTAAAGGGAAAAGGCTTCAACAGCAACAAAAATAATTATATATAAAAAAACAAAACTGCTAAACAGCACCATCGAGATTTGTACTGGCATTATCTGTCACACCCTAAGGCAGAAGATGAGGGTCCTGCATTTGCCACAGTTTCAAGTTTCCAGTTCGCCCGTCCCCCAGCCTTCTCCAGGCAGGATGTGGCTCCTGGCCAGCACCAGGCACTGCTGTGGCCCTCTGCAAAAACTGGAGAAAGGTACAAAAAGGATCAGAGACATGTGGGAGAAAAAGAATTCCATCCACAATCCTTAAAACAGACAAAAACTTTAAAAATATATATATTCTCTCTTCCTCTCCCTGAAGAAGTGGTGTTAGCTGGACCCTTGTTTCCAGGAATGAGAAAAAGAAGTCAGCAGGTTTTCCGAGGGAATTCTGTGGCTTCGCACAGCAACCATGGGTCACGGCAAGGAGAGGTCTCTGCCACACAGGTCTGCTTCCACCTGCGCAGGGCCCCGTCCCCAGCAGGAGCTCCGTGGCGGCAGGCATTCCCCAGGATGGGGCAGGACAGCCCTTCCTCTCTTCACCCCCTTGGTCAGCGGAGGTATGGGGATGCACAGGTCTGTTTCTGAGATGAGCTGTGAGAGGGTGCGGGAAGTCGCAGACTCCTGAGGCCAGAGAAAAGGGTCCCATGGGTGGCAGAAGGCTGGAGGTTGGGCGCCCCCGGGGAAGGGCACCCCGCAGGACCCGCACTGGGGGCTATTTGTTGACAGAGGCGCCCGGGGGCTCAGTCTGAGGTGAGAGGGGCAGCTGCCCGCCCTGCCGCTGTGATTCCAGCTCGGCCGCCTTCTGCAGTGCCACCTCCACCAGCAGCTGGAAGCTGCTGAAGTCGTCACCAAAGAGCTCGGGAGGCGTGGGGGGCGGCGTGTTGAAGAGTCCACTGGTGGGGCTGGCTGCTTCGGCACGCGCCAGCAGGGCCACGGTGCTGCCGGCGGCACCCAGCAGAGCTTTGGGGTGGGGGTCTGGCTCCACTCGCTGCAGGCCGGGCTGCTTCTCCCGCTCAGGGCTGCGGGCACCCAGCACCGTCAGGTTGCCACCCAGCGCCTGGGCAGGATGGCACAGTACCTGCGGGCATACGGATATTGGCAGCACTTTGGCAGCCCCCGCTGCCGTCACGGGAGGAACCACCAGCACGCCGGAGCCAGCGGCGGCCCCCCGTGGCAGGGTCACGTCGCCGGCTTTGCCCCCTCGGCGAGAGATGGTGAACTGGTTGGGGTCCTTCCCGTCCTTGCGCAGCATGTCAGGGAGCAGCCGCCGCCGGGCGTTGATGAACCAGTTGCAGATCTGGGAGGAAAAAGGGGCACAGTGCTGTCAGCAAGAGGTTCTGTGCCTCCCTCAGCTACCGCGGGGCTCCTCCACCCCACATCTCCCTTGGAGGAGCAAAGCTGCCCTAGTAGAGCTGCATGCGAAAACCCCACGCCGGCTGCTTCCCGCCCCGTGCTGCCGGCCTGGGCAGCCCCTTTTCCCCAGCACCTCCATCCCAGCACCGTGAGCAGTACTGCCCAGCCCTGCAGAGTGCTGCGGCGTGCAGGCAGGCAGAACATCACCCTCAGCATCTCCGGTACCCCCTCAGACCTGCGGACTGCAACCTCGGCCCCCTGTGGGTAGCAGGGGGAATAAGGCAGCACGCTATCTGGTTCTGTGCCTGCCCCCGCCAGTGAGGCTGCGGCTGAGCTTTGAAGGCACTTCTCAACATCTGCATGGCATCGGGGCAGAGCTCCACAGCTGCACCTTGGGAAGCCCTTTTGGAAGTTCAGCAGCCGTGTATTCGGTTTCTGCCATGCATTGTTTCAGTGTCTTCATATAAAAAACTGCATTTAAAAAAATGCCTACTTCCTAGAAAACAATTAGAAGAGAATAAATCAGGCCAAAAAATGATGAATATTTCCCAAATCAACAGCTCTGTAAATTATTTCCTTGGGGAAAGAGAACTTACCACAACTTCGATCACAGCAAGATCTCAGTTGTCCTTTTGTTGTCTTTCAGACAATATCTGGCATTTAACACCCTCCAATCCACGAGTCTTGCCCCCTCTTTCCTCACAAGCCCTCTCCCCTTACAAGCCATAGGCAGCAGCCCCCGACGTGCTCCTGTAGCCCCATGGCACAGAGCCGCCACCAGCAGGCTGCAGCCCAGAATGTGGCACACAGCCCGGCACACGGCCTGGCCACAGAGCAGCACATGGCCCCAGGCTGCTCCAGCCACACTCCAGCACTCAGCTGTACGGGGCTGCGCAGGCCTCAGCTCCTCCGCTTTCATGCCACTGGGCTGAGTTTCGTTTTTTTCTCTTTTTAAAGAGAAAACCTCCACACTCCCGAGGGCAGGGGACGGGCGGCTGCAGGACTCACCGGGAGCTCACTGACCCCGACAGAAGACACGGGGCCACACAGCTGCCACCACCCTGCAGAGCCGGGGCCGCTGTGCATGCAAACAGGCGCTGGGTGCGCAGGGCCCGGCTCGGCCCCACTACCCAAACTCCAGGGGAGAACGGCCCATAGCCCAGCCTGGCTGCAGCCATGCCCCTGGGGAAACCCAGAGACTGCACTGGGCCCTGCCACCCCAGGGCTTCAGAGAAAGGAACCCCCTACAGCCCTGCCAGCACCATTGTAGAGCTCCCTGCCAGGCAAGCCCAGCATCCCAGGGGCAGGGCCAGGCAGGCTGCGGTGGCCCCAAGCCCACGGCCAGCCCCAGCCCCGGGCTCCCCAGAGGCTGCTGGGCACAGGCCTGCTGCTCTGCCGGTGTTCAAACCGATAAGAGAAAATAAAAGTCTGCCTCACCGTTTCAGGAGAAGGAAACCAGACGGTGCCACGGCCCACGCAGCAGTGCCTGGGCCAGCAGCAGGGCAAGGAGCAGGGGAGAGCAGGGCTGGGCCGGCTGTCCCACTGCTGCCGTGCTGGGCTGTGAGCGGCCAGCGCTGCCCAGGGCCCCGGCACGGCGTCCTCCTGGGATGGCCGCCCCTGCCCCGGGGGGCCACAGGGGAATCCCGGGAACGCGAGGAAGCCTGAAGCACCCACAGGCCCTGAAGTGGCAGAGCATCACCTCGCGTGGCCCCATCCAAACGCAGCTGCAGCCCCCGCTCCAGGAGCTCCCAGGGAGGGGCCGCGTACCTGCAGCACGGAGAGGCTGGTCTGCCCCGAGAGGCTGAGCTTCTCCTGCTCCGAGGGGTACGCGTTGAAGCGGTGCTCGTACAGCCACTCCCGCAGGATTCGCACGGACTCCTTGGGCAGGTTGCCCCTTCTCTTCCTCTTGTTCGACTGCGACGGGTCCAGAGCCGCGGCGCCGTCGTCCTCTCCGAGGTCGCTGTCCGACATGGCGGGGCTGCCCGCGGCGCGGTGCTGCTTCGAGCCTGAGGGGGGAACGGTACCGCGCGTCGGGGCGAGCACCGGCACACACGGAGCTCCGCCCGCCGCGCTCCGCCCGGCCGAGCGCGCACGGCCCGCGGAGCTACGGGCGGGCCGGACCGGGCCCGGGTCCCCCCGGCGGACGGAAGACGAGAGCGCGGGCGGGGAAAAAAGGGGGGCCGCGGCCCCAGGGGCGTTGATACACGGGGGTTCCGGGGGACGGCGGGGCCCGGCCGCTGTCAGCAGAGAACGCGCCGGGAGGGGCCGAGAGCGGCGCCGCCCGCAACAGGTACCGGGCCCCGCAGGGCACAAAGCGGGCGGCGGGGGCCCGCCCCGCTTGCTGGAGCTCGGCAAGAGGGACGGAAACCCGAAACCGCGCGGAGAGCCAACGGAGACCCGAACTCGACCTTCCCCCCGCCCCCCGCGTCCACCACCACCCGCAAAAAGAAATAAAAACCGACAAAACACGCCCCGGCCCGCGAACAACTGCCCCGAACTGAAGCCCCAAAAGACAAACAGCGCCGAGCGCGAACAAAACCCACCGAGCGCACCGGCCCGGCACTCGCACAAACTTTTCACGCCGCCCGAGGGGGGGCGGCTCCCGGCCCGGCCGCACAAAGGGAGTGAGGCCGCGCCGCGAGTCCGCACCGCCCCGCCCCGCACTGCTCCGCACTGCCCCGCCGAGCCCCGCCAAGCCCCGCACCGCGCCGCCCCGCACCGCCGCGCACGCAGCCCGCGCGGGACTCCATGTTTTGCGCCGCTCCGGCTGCGCTCTTACCCCCGAAGCCGCCGCT
>NW_024884389.1:0-36510 GCF_019232065.1 Centrocercus urophasianus | reverse complement strand
AAGAAAAGAAAAGAAAAGAAAAGAAAAGAAAAGAAAAGCCTGTGAAGCAGAGGCGGGAGGAGGCCCCAAGCACATACCTAGGGGAGGATCAGCCAACTGGAGCCGCCTGGGAGCGCACCGGGGCTAAGCCTGGGATGCAGTGATGGATCCTTTAGTTACGCAGAGTCCCCTTTTGTTCCAGGAACAATTTAGAAACGAACAAACATGCAAACAAAAAGAAGAAGCCACCCCTCACCCTGCCCTGGCCCTCCCACACCCCGCTCCCCGGTACTGGTCCCCCCTAGCATGGCACTATGACACCCCCGGCTGGGGCAGCACCCCAACACGTGTGTGTGTGTATGTGCATGTGTGTGCACATCTGGGCAAGGCACTCCCTCCCCACAGCACAGCCCCCAAAGCCTGGGAGGTGACCGGGCAGCGGGACGGATGCAATGCTGTTACACAGACACCTCACTGCTGAGCAGGTTATTTCCAGGCTGCTCCAATCTGTGGCAGCACTGACCCCAAAGGTGCTCCCGGACAGAAGTGCGTGTCCCCGTGCTCGCTCCTTGGGATGCACAGGTAACTGCCTTCATATGCAGCACCGACATTTCTGCCAGGAAAGTGGAAATGCTGCTGCGAGCATTCCCTGCCCTGCTGGAAATGGAAAGACACCGCTCAGTTTGTTGGCTGGAAAACTTTTCTTCGTCGTGGTGCAAAAGCACCACTTCCAGCGAACTTCTGCTCTGGTTTCGATTGCCTCCGTGCAATGCATTGCAGGAGAAAAAGCAAAGCAAAGCACATCCACAGGGCTCCAGTGTGAACAGGGGGGAGGCAGTGCTATCCCCGTCCCCCTCCCCACACTGTGACCACAGAGCGGCACCCCTCTGCTGCATCACAGGACACTGATTTAAAAGAGGGAACTCGGGAAACAAAAAGGAAATTAAAAATACACATTTTTTAAAAGTTGGAACAGAGCGTAGATAGAAAATGAGTGTTTTGGAGTGATAAGATCAAGTGCATTGGGACACTGAGATGCTGTCATGCTGTGCCGGCTCGTGTTGACCCTGCTGGGGCTGAGGCTGCCTCCAGCCCTACACAGGGCCCACTAAGCCCCGGCCCTTTGCTTTGCACTTGCAAAGTTAAGTCACATCCTGGGCTATTTTTACACCGTGCTGGCTTTGAGCTCACCAATCTGAATGCTCTTCGCCCTCCAAGAATGACAAACGCTATTCTCAGTCCTCCCCCACAATTTCAGGCAGGCAAGAATGAAAAGCGGCGAGGTGTGCGGGGCTTTAATCCATTGATTTTTATCTGCTGAGCTCCCCAGAATTCATCAGTTAAGCAGCATTCACACAGCGCTCAAATTCTCCCTCTCCAAAAGCCGCTCAGCTCTGTGCATCCTGGTGTGCAATGCAGGAGCGGAGGCACTGCAATTAGGACTGGGTCTTGTCCCAGCCAAGCAAGCATGGCACTCGCCATAGCTGCAACAGACGGGCCCTTCACAACCCCACCTCTGTGATTCTGAAAGAGCGAAGAAAGTTTGCTAAAAACCTGAGCTCCCAGCACCTTGTCACGTTGCTTTTTTTTTCTCCCTCTCCTGTGTGAAATGTTCAGTCCGTCCGTCGGAACAGGTGTCAGAAACACAGGGTCCACTGAGCTCCTCTGGTGATGGGAGCAATAAATAGAGGATTTCCTCTCCGCACAGCACACGCTGAAAGGATACCGATGTACTTCTGGCATCTGAGCAGATAATTCTGATATATGCATCATTTCCTCCCTAAATCCAGGAAGCAGCTACACTCTGTATCTCATATTAGTATGTTATGTCAAATAGAAATTGGTATTAAAATTATGAATGATTCTCGATCGAGAACTTCCTACGCTCTGAGCAGAGGGAAACAGCTGCACTGAGGCTCTCGGAAAGCAGAGGAGCTGGGAAAGCGTGCTTTGCGCGCTTCAAATCTCCTGCCACGTTTCACAGGGGGTAGTGCTGCGTGGCGTTCTGATTCAGCAGACACATTCTCAAGCTCTGAAAAGGGCAAAGAGGACCTTCTGACAAAGGGAAGTGGTGAGGGGGCTTGCAGAACTCCCTCCCTTCTTTCGGATGCTCTCTGGGACGCTGCTTTTTTTCAGGCAGGGAAAATGGTGAGGCACGAGCGCGGGGACGCTCGGGGAAGAGGGGTTTGCTTTGTTTTAGGAAAAATAATTAAAATAAAGGTGGAGGATGCCGTGGGGTGGGGTGGAGGGATGTGTGCTGTGCTCGGGGCCAGCACGGGGCTGCAGGCATCTCCCGGCAGCGGTCACATGGAAGTTCTTTGTAGCTGAATGGGGACACATCGCAGGGCTGTGATGGCAGTGGACCCTGCGGCACGGCAGCACCCAGCTGCCCCAGTGCTGCACCCCGAGGGGGGCAGGAGGGCAGCCAGAGCCTAGCCAGGGGCGATTCACTGATTAATGAGTGCCGCTCAGAGCGGAGCGGCTCCGTGAGTCCTCGGCAAGCAGTCCTGCAGCAAAGGTGGGTGCTCCCCTGTCATGACTGATAGAGCCACAACTGATAGAGCTTGGTGTTAGCAGCAGCGCTGTGTGCTTCTGGTTGCTTTTCCCCTTCCCTTGGGAAGTTGGTGTGTTTTGGGCTGAAACTCACAAGCAGTCCAGCGAAGGCTGCGCTATTTCCTATTCGTAAAGAAAGATTGCAATGCGCAGTAATATGCAAAACCGGGAGAGATGCAAAGCTCCTTCCCCTCAGCTTGGGTGTGCGATAGGAATTTTCCCTTTTGCACTCAGTCTATTTCTAGGAAGGATTTTTCTTATCGCTGTTCGAACTGCTCCCCGACTCTCACCTATCTCACACCCTAACCCTGCCCTAACCCTGTCCAACAGCAGCACAAGGACCAGGAGTGGTCCCACGGGGGCCTCAGGGTTGCACTGCCTTCACCCCATCCCCATACAGAGCCCTCTAGGAGCCCTTTGAGGAGCTGAGCACCCCTGCGAATAAATCTGTGCATCAGTACAGGTTCAGCCCGGTGAGGTGGGAGAAGAATTAAAAAATAAATAAAGAACCCCTGTCTTTATGAGAGGAGATAATTCTCTGATCAGCCAATAGCAACCAGTTTACCCAGAGCTTACACATTAACCAGAAAGTGGAACTCCAATTAACCAGAGTCTGGAGCTTGAACCATTACTCAAACCCCAGTGCAACAGAAGGTCAGATGCCAAAGGGCGCTGGGGAGGGGCGCAGTGCAGCATCACTGCTGGAGACCATAGTGGTGGCATTGGTCTGACCCATAGCAGGGGAGATGCACAGCTCAGGGGGCTCAAGGCTGCACGGGGCAGGGTGGGCACTAAGCAGAGGAGCCTAATAGGTGCTTTTGTTTTGGTAGTAAAGCTGGGAAGATCAAAAGTAGGAAGCGGAGGGATAAAAAGGGGAAAAATTAAAACTGCACTGGGTTGCCGAGCCTTGATTTTGAGATAGAGCCATTGTCCCAGAGGGGCTGCAGCATTCTTTGGAGAGGCTTTAGCACTCTCCGAGGTGGGAGAGGCCCAGAACAGCCTCCTTGCAAGCTCCTGGAAAGGCTGCACTGAGTCAGCAGGGGCTGAGCAGCCTACAGAGCCTCAGTGCCCTCTGACATGGGGATGACATGGGGATGACAGAGGGAACTGAGCGCAGAGGGGCTCGGGGAGCGCACCGCTTCCAGCATGTTGACTGCTGGGGCCGACTGCAAAACTTGGAGGAAGCCCTCCTCTGAATCCTTTGGCTCACTCTGGGCTCTCTAAGGCCTGTAGCAAAAATTTGAAAAAAATGACCGAAACAAAACAAACAAACAAAAAAAAAAACACCAGGTGAACGAAAGAATGGTGTGGAACAGGGGGGGAAGCAAAGAAAGGTAAAATGAGGCATCGTGGGCCTCAATGGCAAGAAGTGCTTCTGCTCTAACGCTCTGTAGCTCTGTGACACGCCAAGCCTGATGAGCTGCCATCCCCGACCCAAGACAGGCAACGCTCTGCTGGGATGCGACGGGACGAGGATGCAAAGTGCTCCCTTTGGCTTCGCCCCGTCACCAAGCAGCCCGAATCCTGGGGGCCGTGCCAGGCTGGCGGGGCAGCCCTCCCGCTGGGGCCTCACAGCGGTGCACCCAACCGAGGTCTGCACAGCACCTGGGAGCCCACGGTTCCCATCTACCTGGTTTCTAACGGGTGGCAACGTCGCGTCCGCACAGCGCTATTCCTTTCCCATCTCCCTCCTTCCTATCACCGAGGTCAGCTCCTCAACCAGCCTCAATGCTCCGCCAGCGCTGCTCTGCCAGAGGGGACTGTGCACAACGTGCTAAGAAACGGAGCGCAGAATCGGGGGGGAAAAAAAAAAATGCAGTTTATTATTGTAGATTATTCTCTCTTTCGATATAACCATAGAGTCAAAAATGAAAGGAAAGCACATAGGAACATCACACGTGGTTAGTTAGTAACTCAAGATATAAAACAATTTTGCACAGCAAAATGTGTAAAAGAAAAAAGTAACTGACAAGATTTTTTTATATTTATTGTGGTAAGATTTACTTTCCATTTTTTTTTCTATTTTTCTTTTTTAAAAGACAGGATATCAGTCCCTGAAAATAAAATTTACTGATTATTGCCTTTAAAACTGCGGAATCTTTTTGAAGTTACAGAAAATCCAGTTCTGCACCACAATACAACTGTAAAAAAATCTGCATCATTTTAAAACTGTGCAGTAATGCCATCTTTTATAACTGCATAAATCGTATTAGCGTTCTAAACAGGTTTGTCCTTTTTTTTTTTTTTTTTTCCTTTTTTTTTTTTCTTTTTTTTTTTCTTTTTTGTATTATATGCTTGCAGGTTATATCTTAGTGCAATTCAGTCCCAAATACTTCAATTTTGAAAAAAAAAAAAAAATCCATACATTTTGAATGTAAAATACCCCTATAGATATAAACAAGGGTGCCTCCCCCCTTTAATACTTTGGTTTTCAAATACAGTCAGTGGTATAGCAAGGACTACATATACCCAACTTATAGGTAAGTTGCAAGCACATGCTGCATAAACTACTTTTTAAAACAGTCCCGTTGCAAATTCTACCCCCCTTTACATCACGACAGTAAACAATTTAGTGCATCAATCTTTAAAAAAAAAAAAATAATAATAATAGAAATCTACATCTAAACAGACCTAACTCTTTCGGATTTATCTATAACATTCCTTTATCTGTAGCATACATTTTAACTGGGCTAACAGATGACAGAAAGTAGAATTAAATTATATACCAGGAACCCAGAGCATTCCACATTTGACCATGACCAAATGTAAAAAGGAAAAAAATAATAAGAAGAAATCAAATCAAAAGATGGGGCAGATCACCTACAGTTAATTGGTTTAGACTGCTTTTAGGCAACAGCACGGTTTCAATGTCCCCCCGAGCGGGATGTGAATTTTGCATTTGAGCATCTTCCCAAAGTTCTTTCTGCGCTTTGTGTTTTTATTCATTCATTTACTTATTTTTTGCCACATCGGGTTACCAACATCCATCCTGGCATGTCTTTCTAAGAGGGAATGCTTCAGTGCATTGGAAAGGAAGTCTGAAGTTCTGAGTGACTCAAAGCAGTTTTAGAGCAGATGCAAACTTTAATGGGGAGGAGGAAGAGGAGGAAGATCAAAGGTTGCACATTTTTGCTTTCAACCCAAAAAAGTGATGAGGCAATAAAACAAAAGGATGAATGCCATGCCATAATAGTCTCCAAAAGTCCATTTCCAAGCAAAAGGAAAAAAAAAAAAAAAAAAAGAAAAAAAAATAATTATACCGTACATGACCAGCATGCAGGGTTTTTTTTGTTTTTTTTTTTTGTTTTGTTTTTTTCTTTTTTATTAATATAATGTCTCTTTCTCATAGTCTTTTGAAACAGTTACAGTTCATTGCTGCTAAGACAAAATAGCAAGCGTAATGCATGAGATGAGGATGGGATTCTAATGGCAGACTACAGTCTCACGTTTGGCAGATTAAGGCCAAAACTCACATGGACACACCGAAGGCTGATGCAGGCTGGTTGGGGCAGGTTGAGCTACACCTCTAGTTTCGCACAACAACGCTAAAAACTGATGGAACTCAGCAAGCTGGAGTCTAAAAAAAATTCACTTTTTTTTTTTTTTGTATTTTTTTTTTTTTGGTTTTTGCTTTTTTTTGTGTTTTTGTCGCTTTTTTTTTTTTTTTTTTTTTTAAACGTGTTTTCATTTATTCATTTTTCTTTTCGCAAAGCTCAAATCTCACATGAAGAACTCAGGATGGCAAAAAAAAAAATAAAATGAAACAACGTCAATATGGTCTGACTCTTTTGGACACAGCAAGCTCAAAGGAAAAAAAATACAAGTCATGAACTTAAAAATATATATATATATATGATGTGGATGGCAGGTTTCAGAGCAAGCTTCATATGAAGAACTGAGTTGGTGGCGAGTTGGGTCTTTTAAATTTAAAAAAAAAAACAAAACAAAACAGCAAGCCCCCACAATAATAATAATAATAATAATAATAAACAGAAAAGAAACTGATGTAGAACTTGAGGTTGGCCAACACGCAGCCGGCCCACCTTAAAAAAAAAAATAATAATCAACCCAAAACCCGAGTTTGTCTGAAAGCAGTTTTGAGTTGGAAAACCAAAAAGTGATACAAGGTGGCACGGCGGGTCGGCGCTCTAGCAAAGCCCCCAACAACAACTCACACGGAGAACTTTTAGGTAAGGTGGCAAGGCTGTGGGAACTCACATGAAAAACTCTGGAGAGGAGGGGTTGTCGCTGCTGGATCCGTTTTCTCGGAAGCCATTGCTGACCAGCTTCTCGTACTTTTCCTTGTAGGCGTCCCTCTCCCGGACCAGCCTGGAGATCTCCTGCTTTAGGTGCTCCACTTGCTGCAGCAGCTGGTTCTTCTCCGACTCCAGGACGTGCCGCTGCTGGACCCTCTTGAAGCGGCAGGACTGGGCATAGCCCCTGTTTTTGAGGGTCCTCCTCTTCTGCTTCAGCCGGATCACCTCTTCCTTGCTGACGCCCCGCAGCTGCCGGTTCAGCTCCCGCACCGACATGGTGACCAGCTGCTCGTCGGAGAAGCGGTCGTCGAAGTGCAGGCCGCCGCCGCCTCCTCCTCCGTGGTGCGGGTGGTGCAGCCCCCCGGCGCCTCCGCCGCCGCCGCCACCGCCTCCGGAGCCCGCGGCCGAGGAGGAGGCGGAGGAGGGCGGCGCGCTGCCCGGCGCCGCGCCGTGGGGGTGTCCGCCGCCGCCGCCGCCGCCGCCGTGGTGCGGGTGGTGGTGGTGGTGGTGGTAGTGGGGCGCGCCGCCCTGCGCCGCCGCCGCGGCGATCACCGCCGACACCACGGCGGCCGCCGAGCCCATCTCCTCGGCCGGCACCGAGCCGCCGGCGGCCGCGGCCAGCTGCTGCCCTCTAGCATAGCCATCGAAGGCGCCGGGCAGCGGGTGGTGGCTGCTGTTGATCAGCGCCTCCACCGCGTCCTCGGGGCTGAAGCCCAGCGCCTCGGGGTTGAGCTGCTGCGGGTACCCCGTCATCCAGTAGTAGTCTTCCAGGTGGGTCTTCTGGTCGGTGCCGGAGCCGGGGCTGGGCGCCGAGAAGCTGGGGGACGGGGGCACCGAGCTGCAGGGCGTGCTCATCGGGGTGGAAGAGAGCGATCCCCCGGCGATCAAGCGGCCGCACTGGCTGATAATGCGATCGGTCTCCACCGGCTCCTTTTTCACTTCAAACTTCATCAGATCGAAGTCATTAACATATTCCATGGCCAGGGGACTGGTGGGCAGGTCGGAGCCGCTCATTGCCAGTTCTGATGCCATCCTTTTGCTGCTGACAGTCCTCCAGAAAGGGTGCGCTCCGGGAGCGAGGGCGCTGCTCTGCGCTGCCGCCGGGTGAGCCAGCTTTGCTGTCCGTCCGTCCGTCCGCCCGTCCGTCCGTCCGTTCCTCCGCCGCGCCGCGCTCCGCCCGCTCCGCGTTATCCCCTGCAGAGCCTCCGCTGCCGCTGCTGCATCAGAGCGAGGGGCTCTGCGCCTTCTGCACGCACGGCTCTTTCCTCCCTTCTCTCTCTTTCTCTCTCGCAAACTGCAGCTGGAAGCGTTCGCGGGTGTTGTTGCGAGGAAATTTTTTTCCTCTCTCTCTCTCTTTTTTTTTTTTTTTGCTTTTGTTTTGTTATTTTTAACACTTCATGGTGCCTTTCCTCTGCGCTTTCTCGTGCAAAGTGCAGAGCGAGGAGAGAAGCTCATCGGGGGAAGGAGGAGGGAGAAGAGACCGAAGACAAAAAAAAAAAAAAAAAAATCAAATCAAAGTCGATATACCGCAACCAAAATAACAACAAACATAAAAAAAAAAAAAAAAAAAAGAGAGGGAAAAAAAAAAAAAAAAAACAACCAACAAACCCTCAACCCCACAGCTACGGCAAGAAGATGAAAAATATTTTAAAGGTTTCATCCAGCAGGAGAGTTTAAAAGCATTGCAGAGTTTTATAGCGCTCCTGACGTCACCCTGCAAATGGCAAATGGACTCCGCGGCCGGACCAATGGGCGGCTCCCTCCCAGCGAATATTAGCATAGAACAAGGAAACTTTTGGGAGCTGTCAATCAGGGCCCCATCAGCTGACTGTCAGCTGGGCGAGCCTTAACCCCTTCCTGCCTGCCGCCACCGCCGGACGCACCGGGTAAGCGGCTGCGGGTGGGGACCGCTCCTTCGCGTCGGAACTGCGCCCGCCGAGCGCTGCCGTCGGGTGAGCGCTCCGCTCCGCCCCGCGGTGCCCCGGAGCTGCCCCTGCCCTGGAGCGGACACCGGAGGGCACGGCGGGGCTCTGTACGGGGCAGCGCGGTGCCGGTCCGAGGGAGGGGGCGGTGGGTGCAGCCCCGCGGGGTCCGTGCTGCTCCCCGTGTTACTCGCCGTTCCCCACGCCCGAGCACGGGGCATCCATTTCTCTCCCCCAACACCCCGCCGGGTTAGCAAAGAACCCTGCAAGTTTTCAAGCCTCGCTCCCTCAGCACTCGGCCCCGTGGCGAACAAACTGCACTGACTTTCGCCTCCCTTTCCCGGTGCCCCCTCCGAGGGGGGAGGGCGCGGGGCCGGGGTCGGGGCCGGAGCCGGGGCGGCCGTGCGGGCGGAGAGCGGCAGCGCTTGGTCGGCGGCGGAGCGGCTCCGTGCGAACCCCGACAGCGCCATCTCTCGTCCGCAGCGCAGCGCCGAGCGGAGCCGCTCCGCTGTCGGCCGGGCCGGGCCGTCGGGGTAAGGAGGGGGGGGAGGGCGGGGGGTAGGCGGGGGGTTGAGCTGCGGAGGTCCTGGTGCTCCCGCAGTGCCCCTCCTGAGCTGCCAGGCTGGATTTTATGGGAATATCGATAGAATTAAAGTTCCTTGTAATTCCGTGATAAATGGGGTGTCTCTAGTAAGTAAGATGAAGTGCGGTGCTGTGAAGTTGTTTATCTGGAAAGTAATTCTCAGAAACCTGACTTCTGACACTTGGTCATATATTAAACCGGCGTCTTGAACGTTGTACTTCAGATGCTCCTTTTCCCCCTTCCCCTCGCAGTTTGCTATTTATAAGACTTTGTAGGTGCGGGTGAGTTGCTGGGTAATTTTTCACCAACTGTGAAAAGCATCGTTTGCAACAGCCAAAGAATTCTTTGCTTGGGAAATAGTACGGGGAGAGTGGGCTCACGAATAGATAACATCTCCCGACCGTGCCATTATCGGCACAAAGCCGCGCAGCTGTGCTGCTCCCGGCAGCCAAAAGGCAGGGAGGGCACGCTGCGCGGCGAGCAGGATAACGACACCTAGATGGGATCGCAGAGGCGATTCTGCAAAGCTAAAGCATGCTCTGACAGCACAAACAACAGGAGTGTAGTTCTGCACAGCCCCAAAGACACGCGGACATCTGCCGGGTTTATCTTAGAGACTGCAATTAGTGACAAACTGAACGCAGCTCGGGTTGGCTTTCCTATTCCTGCACACCATTGGAACCAGCAAAAGTTCCCAACTGACAGCATAAACCCCCCAGGACGGCCCCATTCCCCAACTCTTGTTTTTTCCAGAGTGAGGTGAAGGAGGCACTGTATGTCACTTAATGTGCTCACCTAGGAGAGGGATAAAAAGTGAAGGTTATTGCTTTTTGGAAAGCACACACGCAGTGTTCCACTTGTATGTTTGATGGATGTCTGTGGAAACACAGCTCCAGTCCCGGCGAACTGTTTGTTTGCATCCAGTTTGCAAACCAGTAGCTTTCTGAGTAAACTTGAGACAAAGAGCACAAATTTGGGTGAGCTGAGGGGGGCCTCTTCCTTCACACCGATGTGAGTGAGTGCAAGCAGAACTGTGACCTCCAGAGCAGCGCTGGAGTTATTGTACAAAATTGTTCTGCTGTGATTATTGCAGAGCTGCCGCTCCAAAACGGCACGGCGTAGCAGAAAGAAAGGATTATTTGCAATTTTTGGATAACCTTCAGAAGCAACAACGCTCTCCTCCCTCCCCTCTGTAATTCTCACTGTAGTGCTATTTTCCTTCATTATTTGGCTATTCACGATGGCTGTCTAAACATTTACAGTCCCCCTATTAACAGCGTTTCTCCCCTAACAATCGCACACTTTCATTTCAATTAGAGCCATTCAGGCTCGGGTTTTGCCACCAGGCCACGTCTCAGCCCCTCTCTCTCTCCCAGCACCGACCCAGGCAGCGCACAGCCCACATCCCCGCACCTCCTGCCCCGCTCCAGGTTAGGAGCTCAGACCACGATGCATTCTGCTTTGGGTGCGGATCAAGAACAACACATTAAGAACAGTTACCGCTCCCTTTGTTTGCCCGGTGTCTGATTTTATGGTGCAGAACTAAAGAGTGCCCACTGAATTTGACTATGGAACCGGGCAAATTGCTTTCCGAAAGACTTCTTCGGAGCACAGTGATAAGGCACAACCCGCTCCTAGGTGCAGCGCCAGATAAATCCTTTTAACAGTCCTCAGATCAGTTAACAGGGTGAGTAAATCACAGATCGCTGTTAGCAGATTTATGGGAGAGAATTAATAGAATCAGACGAGATAATCTGGCGGGGATAAAATTGCTGAGGAAACAGTCCTGCCTTCTATGGGGGGTACAGAACAGCGCTGTGATTGCGGGCAGCCAGCGCGGGTCGGGCATTCGGAGCTCAATCATCGCGGCAGCAATTTGGCATTTATTAATTCTTTTCTCTTTAAGCAACTCGCAGATGCAAATAAAAGCCGCGCTCTCTTTGAAGACACGTTCTTTATATATTTTTATTGGAGGTAATTTACTATTTGCATTACCTGTATTTACTTCATAATTGAACATTTTGCATTCAAATTTATGGAACGCGCTCCGCTCGAGAATGTATTTCTCCCCGATTAGCATAAATAGTCACTTACCTCATGAATTACTAACAAAGTTTATCTGAAAATATAGGTGTCTTTTTTATTAAGTGGAGCACCAACATATGTACCACGAATCCCAATTTGCTGGTGGTGCTGTGGTGTCGGAGAAGAGGGAACAGAAGCAGCAGCAAACAAGCGCCATCGATTAATATCTGTATGAGTGTGACAATAATTGCTTCTGCCGATGCTTTGCTAATTGTTAATAATGAGCCGACAACTCAAAGTTTCCTGCAGAAGGAGCAGAAAGAAGGGAACCTCCTCGGTGGGTTTCCCCCCTCGTTGCCCCATGCTTGCTGATGGCCGGGGCTCGCTCGGGGCTCCCTGCTCACTGTTGGGATTGTTTCTCTCTTCCCCTTAATCCTGTTTTTATGCTCAGCTGCAAATCCCAATAATGGATATGATTTAGGCCCATCCTCCTGTATTAACACGACCCTACTTAGACAAAAGACACCCGAACCTTATCGACTGCCGGATTGAATCCTTCATCCCATGGAAGCCAACAACAAAACTTCCATTGATTTCAGTGGTCCTGGCTGGCAGCAATTTGTTTGTGTCAAAGGGCCGTGGCTGCAAAAACTGAGAGCTGTCAGCCAGCAGGGAATGAGGTCTGCTCCCCACTGACTTCCCCGCATTCCCACTGACTTCTGGTGGAGCTCCATAAACCGGGTGCTGACATATACGTGTGTTTTGTCTGGGTGCAATGAGCACATCCCTAAGTGTATCACAGCAAAACGAGCTGCTTTCAGTGCTCTCACTTTTCCTGTGCCTGGGCAATCCATTCCCGTGACTGCAGCTTGCTGCCCCATCCACTGCTCTTTTATTTTAAAGCTGAGAAAATCTTCCTTTTAAACTCATGCTGAGTATCAAATTGGACTCCACTTGCAGCTGAACATCTTGGCTTCCTGTTCCCCAGCCGCTCTGGTATATTTTATGTAGAATTCTCTCTGCTAATGCAACTTGCTTTCCCTCTCTGTTCTCTTTTCAGTTTTGCATCGGTGTGGCCGAATCCATCGTTTCCACTGCTTGCTTATCGTGTTTCTGAAACACTCAAACTATCCTAAATAACTTCGTATCATCCAGAAGGAACTTCTCTCTCTGGCTGGAGGTTGGCGCCACCAGGTTTGTGCTGTGCTCACCCTATGATGCATGTCCCATTTTACTCATTTCCATGAATGGCTCGGCCTGGATGTAAAAATCAATACAGACATCCCTGATGCCAAAAACCTATTTGTCTAAAAGATATAAAAAGTGAAATTGCAATAAAGATTTTTATCAGGCTTTATGGTGGAATTCGTCATTTATAACTGGGATGATGATGTTGGGTTATATAATGTGTTTGTTCTCAAATTAGCTGAAGTGAGCAAAGAGAGGTAATCTGGTAAAATCTGGTGCACAGGTTGAACACTGCAGAAAAGTACAATTAATTAAAGGAGGAGAAGAAAAAAATTACATCAATATCACATCACTGAGCTGTCCCAGCAAAGCCCTGTGATACACACACGGCATTTCTATCTACTTTAGCTCCAAAAAATCCTCGCTGCTTCTCTCCCTTCTGCTCTGCATTGAGTTGTTTCAGCAGCAAGGAGCAGTGGCAGCATGAAATAATGTGAATTTTATGTGCTCTCTCTTCCTCAAAGCTGACTACCAGTGAGTGGCGAGGGGGGCACGATACGGAGGTGATGTTTTGACGTGTGACTGTGAAGGGTGAGACGGCCATTATTAAGAGTGATTGACTTCAGTAACTTTTAAGCAAAGCTGTGATTTAATGTCTTAAAGCCCGAGATGGCACAGACTTGTTATTAGTTGACATGGTGGGCTGAGTGCCATGCTCTGGGCTTATCCCATGTGAGTAAAGCATAGAAATGTGTGCAGTAAGCGATGGGGTCTTCAGCAGCACAAGCCTCTTGGCTTGCATGGCCTTATGGCAGAAAGGGGCTATGCCAACAGGAGCACATAAGGATCTCACATTACGTCCAACCTTCAATTATCATGCTGAATCTGGCCTAACCTGCTTATCTCCTGAGCATTACTCACTGGGTTTTGGCAGGAGGAGGTGTCAGTGAAAACGAGACAGTTCTGGAGCCAGCATCACTCCCAGCAGCCAGGGCTTAATCCTGGGCAGAGCTGGGGACAGTGTATTACTCTCCCTGCCATGGCTCCAGCTGCTCCCACCCCCAGCCTTCTCCACCAGGTGAGCTCTGCTCTCACATTCCCATTCCCATTCCCATTCCCATTCCCATTCCTGTGCCTGGCCCCCAGCTCTGGTCTCCATGTTGGAAGCCCAGTGGCTGGAGCTGTCTTCTTGACTCTGGAGATATAGCAGCATCTGTCAGAAAATCCTTGTGAAAACAGCCTGGGTGCCAGCAAATAGGAGCTGTAGCTTTCTAAACAGCTACATTTGATTTGGTTTGATACATTTGACTTTGCCTTTTTTTCTCCCACTATTGGCAAATGAGTTATTCTCCCACAGAACTGAGAACAACCTGCATTTTCCAGGATTGCTTTATAGAGTCTCGGTGCAGAGAAGTGCATGTTGTGATGACATCTGACATTGTTCAGTGGCATTCACTGTCCACAGCAGCGGGAATGGAAAGTTTCATGCCCCATTCCTCTCCTGCTCCCCAGCATTAGCTCACCACTGTGGCGGGGCTGGGCAAACCACTTTGCATTTGCTTCCATCCGGAGTCCGGGTCATTGGGAAACGCTAATCCTTAACAAAAAGGAAATGATAAAAATACCCATGAAATTAATTTTCACACCTGCAGTCGAGATTAATAACAGCAACCGGAGTGGCATCCTATTTCAGCTCCCTGGAGGTGACTAAGAGCCCTGGCCATGAATATCATACCAACCACCAGAGGAATTCACTGTCTGAGGGATCCACCATGGAAAACAATTGATCCCCAGAGCTCCGCCTGCACAATGGAAAACGGCTTTAGTCATGTATTAGTCATTTTATCACAAGATGGTATTTCTGCACGGGGAGGTTTGCCCTCTGAGCCCAGAACAGAAGAACAGCATTTGGCTTGGTAATTTACACAAAGGTTTTCATCATGTTTTCTTTAGAAGGATGTGTGTAAATGATGAAGAGCAATAAACCCAGTCTTCTACAGGTTAATTCATGTCGGTTTCACGTGCGCTTGTTACCTTCTGTGCTTTCAATCGGTCCCGCACGTCCCTGTGAGTGGCACTGGTAATTCACTGAGGTAAGGGAGCAGTCCTTTACTAAAACACACTGCTTGAATTTTCCCCAGCTTCTGCTTTTCTCCCTTAATTGCAAGGGATGAATTGTGCCGACTGCCTGCTTCCCCCGGCTGGGAGGCACTGCTCTGCCACTGCCATCCGCAGCCTTCAAAGGTGACATGCAGCTACGAGCTATAAAGCAGGCAGCTGCACGGGGGCTCTGAACTGCCTTCAAAAAGCACTTACTTCCAGTACCGGAGCACCATTAGCACTTTGAGCAGGGCAGGTATGCACTTGAATCTTTCTGCAGAACTATCTTGCAGGAAGAATTTATCTAATGATGTTGACTTAATCTAATGGACATGAGGTGATAGGCGACAATATCTGCTTTATTTTTTACAGCTCTCACAACCAGCTTTGCTCACACGATGCAAAAAGCCATTGCCTGTGCCCCAGGAGTGCAGAGTGCAAGCACGTTTGCACGAGGTCTTCAGCAATCGTGGAGCTTATTTATTTGCACAGCACTGGAATGAGAGAGAACAGGAGACACAGAATTGTTTCCCTGTGGTTTGCACAGAGATTTCTGCTGCAGCTCTTTCCTCTCCCTTTGGAGCATTTGCTGCTGTAGTGCATCTCGTGTTATTCCCTGTGGAGCAGGAGATGGGGAGGGCAGTTCTCTCTTTATTCTTTCCTGCCCCCTCTATGGATTTGCACATTTATAGCTGTTCAGGTAACTGCTACACTACTTACAGCAGTGGCAGGCTGGCTCTTTTTGGTGTCAGTTTGGCTCCAGCAGGTTTAGACTCCATCTCCTGCAGTCTCCTCCAGCAGCGATTGTCTTTTTTTAATCTACCTGAAATTCAAGGTTCAGCTTCAAGCCAATTCCAGCAGCACATGGCTGCATCCTTTTGCAACTGATGAGCCAAAGGAAAGCACAGAGAACCACTAATAAGAGGGGTGATACACCATAAGGTTTTATAGTTACCCGCACCACTCAAATAGCCTGCTATTAGTACTTCTAATCCTGCAGATTCAAAGGAAAGATACACATCCTAGCACAGTTTTCCATTCTGCAGATGGAAGTGCACTGTCACAGGACGCCAACATCTTCATATCACCAGAATGAAAGAGGTCAGTGCAAAAGGTGCACTGCAGGTCAGTGCAAAAAGGCGCACTTAGCTCTGCACAGGTCACACAGTGCCTTCAGTCTGGGTCAAGCTACCACACGTGAGCCCTGCTGTTTGGCCACTCCAAAGCTGCATAACATTCCTGGTATTGGTAAAAACTCTGCCCCACCGTGTTAGCTCGTTACAGCAGTTGCCAGCTGCAAAGATTAATTTTTAACCTCCTCGTTTTCCATGGCTAAGGCAGACGAGCAAACACTCCCCGCCAGCCCTCAGCTGGGCAAACTGTTGTTAGATCGGTGGAGGTGACAGCTCCCAAGGTTCTGCCCTCTCATTTCTGATACTGGTGTGCGCTCCTGCAGCACCCATTGCAGCAGAAGTGTAGCAGAGCTGCAGTCACGGTGCCAGAGCAGTGCTGCTACAGGATTTCCTCATGGAAAAAAAAAAAAAAAAAAAAAAAAAGAATACAGTTTTAGGCTTCTTGTGGTTTCTCTGAAAGATAACGGAGCTTTACATACATGGTTATCTGGAACTTGATCTTGGGGTCAGAAGTACAAGCATGTAGAGTGCCTTCTCTGCATGGGAGGGAATGGCTGGTAACCCCCCTTGTTATCTTCCCCATCACTTGCTTCTAGCAGCACCTGGGCCCTCCTTATTTAGCATCTGGCAGCAGCTGGCAGGGCTAGAAGCCATCAGAAGCACCGGCTTCTTTGTAATTTTAATTTTAAGCCCACCACTCATCCTGCAATCAAAACTCATCCAAGGGATCTCCATGTGCTTGGGCCCTGACTTCCAGAGAAAAACTGATTCAAGATTGATATGATTTAATTTCCTAAGTTGCAGTCTTGCAAAACCGGGCTGGATGTCCGAAAGCAGAGAGCCCCTTAGTTTGCACCCAGAGTCTAAGTCTGATGGCTGTAACCCAGCAAATAACTCCCTTCTCTCAGCTAGTAGGTAACAATTTATTCATGCTGCACAAGATTTCTGCCTCAGCTGGGGCAAATAAAAGCAGAGCAAGTTCCTCAGCATTTGCGCCTTCATTTGGGAATTTCAACTAATAACTTTCTGTCCTACTGCTGTTTCACAGGTCCCCTAACTAATATACTAGGATGTGTGAGAATATTGCTGTGACTCATAATCAGAGCTGCACAGCCCAAACCCAAACTGGATTTGGAGTGGTCGGGGCAAGGGCAAAATTACAAAAATGAAGACAATGAGATGTGGAAGACTCGCTCCGAGGAGTGAACGCCCACAGCAAACCAACGATCTGCATCAGCAGCCAGCTCGCAGCAAACACAAGAGAAGTGCCTGGTCCACCAGTCTTTCTTGTTAGGTGCAATTTTCACTCCATGCTTGCAAGGCAATAGCACAGAAAAATAATATCACAATAGTCAGTGTTACGGACAGGCACAGCCTTGGGCTTTCCCAGAATCCAGACCAGAGGGATGGGACTTCAGTTGGATGTACAGGCAGCAGGGTAAAGCTGAGAGAAAACATATTTTACTTTGTACAACTTTGGGCATACTTTTCATAGAAACATACAGTCAGAGAATGGCTTGGGTTGGAAGGGACCTCAAGGATCATGAAGTTCCAGCTCTCCTGTCACAGGCAGGGCCAAAAGCTTTTCTCATGGTTCACACTGATAATAACTATATATTTGCAAAATCAAAGAGCTAGATAGAAGAGTTAGATGCTGCAGAAGATCAATGGCTTTTCCATTATAACGAAGTGGTCTGTTCTCAGTCCCTCGTGAACGGCAGAAGAACAGCACCAGTCTTTCTGCCATGCATGTCCAGCCATGTACAACTCAAGGACTTCCTGGTGAACATAACATCTCTAATGCAAAGCAATTAGTCATTCCACCACAGCTGAGCTCGGCTCATTTACCAACAGTGTGCAGTGAATGTTGTATCAAGACTGTGATGATCTGACGGTTTTAGGAATAAACCTTTCAAGGAATAGAAGACATTGAAGCAAAATTGAGGTGCCACAGAAAAGGCCAGATGTTCAACTTTTAGGTCTTTATAGGGCATGCAAATTTTTTCTTATGAGTGAATGTGCACATTACCCATTGATGTGATCACTTATGCATCCAGCTCATCATCTGAATAGGCAAATATCTTCTCTTCTGCAGCAACCATACTCGGGATTTAATGCAAAATTCATTCTTTTTGAAAATCACTCCCCTAGAACACAATGGTAAATCATCCAAGATAAAGAGATGTGAAGAGAAATGCTGCACCCTTCTTCTGAGGCCTTTATTCCTTTTCTCTAGAAAAATGTCTCCACCTTCCTGCTAAAAGACACAATTATTTCCTCGTATTCATGCTGTGTTACTTGCTCACTAGCTCACATCGTTGATTGGACTCCATTATACCAAATTCTAGAATGCTAGAAGAGCTAAGTATAAAGCAGGAGACAACAGATACTAAAATAGACGTGGACCACGAGGTAACCATGAAACACCCTGAAACACCCCGTGTCAGGATTGTCTCCTGCAAACTGGGGTGAGTCGGTACAGGACAGGAGATCACAGAGGATGAATAGCTGGTTGTGGTTCTCACATCAGTGAATTACCACCATTAGGATATTGTCCAACTGTGTTGGACACCACAGTGTCTTTCACGTAGTCTGTGACTGAATGGCATGCAAAAATAAGGATTCTGATCCCTAGAGATAACATTAGTTCATCCTCTTTTTTTTTTTTTTTTTCTGAATAAAAGTCACAGTCTCCCAGCAATAGCCATTTTCAGTTGTGCCATAGCATTCCGAGTTGTGCTTGCCAGTTTCCTGGCAGATCCAGCAGCTATTGGGCTCCTTGCTTGTTTCCTCTCCAGTCATGTGATGTTTATAGCTATTGGGTTTGAAAAAATGGAGAAATTCAATTGAAGATGATATGTAATATAACACAATATAAATGAAATGCACTTTACATTTGTATATCAGCTTGTTAGCAGACAACTGACCTTAACAAGAATTGCTTAGACACCTATCTCTAGGCACCAGCTTGCGTGCATCTGATTGGTACAGAAATATGCTTTCTGTTCATATTATGACCCACTGCATATGAGAGAACAGCTAAATACAACAACAGATACATGTAGGAACAGATATGTAAGAAAGAGAACCTGCCCACCATCATCAGTCTCTAAAACAAATGGTTACTCAGGAAGAAAAAATACTTTTCCCTCCTAAGGAAACCCAAGCTATATTATGTACGCAAAAAAAAAAAAAACATGTCCGTAGTTTTGGTGCCATAAAGCATAAATCATCACATAGCCCTCTGCAGATTGCCTCTCCGCATTGAACCATTGGGCCACGTTCCTCGAGGTCCTCCATCCTGCAGCAATGAGCAGGACTGAAGAGGTGGTGAGGCCAGCGGTGCTCCCAGGCCAACCTCTGCCCCTGCCGCCCCGCATCAGTCCTACGAGCTTGGGGCTGAAATCCAAGCGTGTCTTTGCAGGTGATGGCAATGCCATGCCTACTTTTCCCTTTTTTAAAGGATTACAGGAATTCTGGACCCGTCGCGGGTTTGCGATCCCCAGTGCAGAAGGAAAAAGGATTTTTAATGAAAACCAGCTCCAGTTCTGAATATTTAATACTGTGCCCAAGTGGTAACAGGATGATAAAGTTTTGATAGGCCTGGTATTGGCTTTTATTTTTTTAAGGGGGAAACTTCTCTCTCACTAACAGAAAAAGCATTTTTAATGCCAACATCAATATAAAGCGCTGCTGGGACTTTTATATCATTTCAATATCAGGCTTGCATTCAAGAAGCAAAAATAAATGCAGTGTTCACAACCGTCGGATAGTATAGCTGAGTGACTTTCAGCAAGCTCTTGCCATGTTTTTATGCACAAAGCACGATTTGGGGGTTGGGGATGGAAAAGGAGGGACTGGAGGGGAGGGGAAGCAGTTGTTAATTTATAGACATTTGCTGGAATGTTTGAGAGCAGTCTTACCGGGGTCACGCCATCACGCATACACCAGGGCATTTTGCAAATAGCAGAATTCCTTATTTTTTTGCCTTCCATTTTGCCTCTTCTGGCAGCATCAATAAATTTGTTTGATGCACTTTAAATGTTTAATTAAAACACGATGTTAGCACATTTACTGTAAGTGATAAAAACACTTTGGAGGTGGTCTTAAAGCAATTGGTGACTCTGGAATTGCTAGGCATGCACTAGTAAATCAGATACAAATTCCATAAATTGGAACGATTCTCTTTCAGTCCTGTGCCATTTCACAGATATTAAAGCTGCTTAATTTAATTCCTCCGTAATGTGGAATGTGTACAGCAGCTGATGTGACTTCTTCTGACTGATTGTTTAAGGTCAAATAAACTCAGGCCTACAGAGCACCGGATAGAAATTCCCTTTTATATTAATACTGTTTATAATTCAGTTCTCTTTCAATCCCTTAATCAGAAAAGAAAAGTTTATTGTGTGATATTGCTATAAAATAAGTAGGAATTGTAATAAGCATTTGAAAATGTTAAAAAAAATGTACACTAAGTCACAGCTCCCAGTACCAACAGTTCTCATCTATTTAAGGAGGTTTATTCAACTTACTTAAAAAGAAAACTTGCTTTTAATGCAAAGCAGACACTTTTATATATGGAATATAACTGTATTTTATAAAGTACAGAAGAGGAGTCAAAGCTACTATAAACCATTCCTCAGAAAATACCACCACTCTATTTGCCACCTGAAATCTATACCCAACCGAAGTCATTGAGAGTTTTTCTGCTTCTTCCCATTAGAAGGGCTTGTGTTTTTAGGAACTGCATAGGTAGCATCTTTAGCAATATGCAAGGTATGGCATCTGCTGCTCCACTGCTGTTTTAATACCTGCATTCAAAACACAATAGTAATAAAAGCTTCAGAACAAATTATTACGATTGGCTTCTTTGCCTACATTGGAGATCTTTACTGAATCAAATTAATACAGAATATAAATATCACAATTAGATTTCACTGAGATGAGCAAATAATGAATCTTTCTTCTTCAGCTAAGAAAGTAGATTTTCTTGAGAAATCTCTGAGTCAGCATTTCCTGCAGGATGAACCTTTTTCCCCTTCCCCCACCAATGTCAATAGCAAAGAAGTCAATGATTTTCAAGGATGTCACGGATAGCTTGCAATAGAAGAGGTAAAAGTTCACTCATTTTGATGTGTACATAACTTATTTCAGTCATCTTCAACAATATGTAACATGAAATTCTTAGCATGGAACACTTGGCTACATGTCATGTTCTCTACCCACGAAAAAAAACAAGTAGGGGACACGACATTTCTCTAGAGACGTGACTGTGGAGGAGCAGAAGCTCTTTCTGGAGAGCTCTGCAATGGGAGCCGTTAGGTAGGCAGCTTATTGATGTGAGGATTTCTAAGGATGGAGTGCTTCTGTTCTCTGCAGTGCCAAGCAGCATGCAGCCCTGAGTCAAAGCTGAGATTAATGCCACACCAAGAGCAAAGCAACGGTGTACAACACACACTGATGGTGGTGATGTCAGAGAAGTGTGCTGGTGAAAATGATACTGTCTTCTTCAGTTTGTTTTTAATTCGTATCTGCTCTCTTTCCTGATGAAACCACGGTTTTACCAACAGCATGAGGTAGAATGGATTTTTATCTCTCATGCATCAACAAAGTTATCAGCACGTTCTAATTATGCTGTGTTGTGAGAAGCAGCAAGAACACAGCTGGATTTTCCGATTCCAGCTCTGAGGTGTCTGCAAGGCAGACATTTGAGAAAATAACTAGATACTGAGGCTCATTAGACCATGTAGCACTTAAACTAGGGTTGAATTTGTCTTGTGAACTCTGTCCTGTGTGGTCAAATTCCAACTGCACGTCTGCCTGCCCTACTATTAATCACTTTTTGGATTAAGGAACAAAAATCACCTCTCCAACATTCTTAAGCAAATGTGCTTTTTTTCTTTTCATAAACAAACAAAGAAATCAAAACTATTTGTCTTAACTTGTTGACTTGTCCAAATTATCTCATCCCCGATCCAATGACAGTCCCAAATAGTAGCAGGAAAAATTATCTTTAACAGCTGCACCTCTTCTGAAGCTATTGTTTTCCTCACTGTTGCATGGAGCTGATGGCAATCTTTAATGGTTAAAAAGAGGAATGAAGAGGCAAAGCCTGGACAACCTCACTCACCTTCACCTGACCTATTTTAGATTCTCATAACTGCCTGAAAAACAGAGAAACCAATTGGGTCCATACATGGGGAGGCCTTCATTAATAAACTGTCAAAACCCTGTCGAGCATTGAAATCGTTTTCAGTGGAAATTAATAGTGTACTTTGGAGTTGTTTTCAGAAGAAATTAACTAGGTGCACTGGAGTAATTATGACACCATTTCTGAAAGGAACATCCAGTTCTGCATTTAGCATGAAGAATACTCATAACCAAGGAGGAAAAAGCCCAAAAGAAAAACAAAATAGATTTTTGCCAGTTCAAGTCCAGCAACTGTGTTTCTCACAAAGAAAATAAAACATTTGGTACCAGATACAGAACTTTAAAGTACCCGAATCAGGCAAATGTTATGAGGTGTTGTCACAAGTCAGGAATATCATTCCTACTTACTGTGATTTTTGATAACCTATGGCATTGAGTTCTTCTTTACATTTGTCAAAGGTCACAGTGCTCTATTAAGCATCCCTGTTTGTACATAACTGAGCCAGATCAGTCCTTAAGGTAAGCTGAAAGCCCACAAGATTTTTTTTCCCTTTTTTTTTCTTTTTTTTTTTCTTATGGAAAACTACACTTTTAAACAGTTTTGATATTTCGTAATATAGCTTGTGACAGGGCTATTTCACCATTCACTAACATGGGCTGCGGTGTCATCACAAAGTCCCTAACGCTGTGTCAGTGTGAATCTATGGAGGAGACATCAAGATGTCAACATATTCTGAGAGGGGAAGGAGTGTCAGTGCAAGTCTGCAGAGACATGGTGGTATGTGGAGAGAAAGCAAAATAAAACTGTGTCCATGGTTGTGCAGCACTGCCAGACAAAGGCACGTTCAGAGCAAAGCTTTTTGAAGAAACGTGCAGCACTCCAGGGGGAGCAGCCAAGTAATTGTGGTATTTTCAAATAGTAAGGGACCTTCAGCTCTATGTAACTCTTCTTGAGTGCTTTAGCATAGATCTACAGTGAGAAATCTCATAGATTGGGAAACGATACAGTAGTGTGCTAAAGGGACAAGTGAACGTCTCCCCGGATAAGCCCTGCTGTCCTCCTCAGGTCTCTCCCTTAACATCTTCTCTTGTAAGCAGAGGACCATAAGTGCCATAGCATCAGTACGCAAATAATGCAGTAGCTGATGTGTGGTGCTATCTACAGATTTCACGGAGTCAGTTTTGAGCTCATCGAAGACAGATTGAAAGGTTCATTTATATCTAAGCAACTGGGCAAAGCCCTCAGGGATGCACAGCCCCACCAGTCTCTGCAAGCATTCATCTTTCCTCACTCCTACATTTCATCAAATATTCAGCCCTGTAACTCCCCTTCCCACATGCTGCCTCTCCTCCTGGCTGAGCTGAGCACCATATTGTGAATGGAAGGGCTCCTTCTCCCACACGCCCTGGGGAAGGGCATCTCACCCTTTCAGAACTGCAGTTCTATGCCCAGGTTATGCTTCTTAGCCCAGACATCTGGGACATTACTACAACACAGATTAGCCTAAATTGTTTTTTTGCATGATTAGAAGACAATGGAAGGTAAAGGTGCATGTTAATGTGTGGTTGGCCAAAGCCCTTTCTGATTTGCAGGGAGTTCCTCCATCAACACTTATACACCATGGCAAAACTGAGGTCAGTAAACACACATGCATCCTTGCTGTGACCTGAATGGTGCCAAGTTTCCAGAAGTACTGCCAAATTTTAGGAATGGAAGCTTCTTTTCTTCAAGAGTTTTTGAAAGCTAACTGCCTGAATTAACTTTGGCACTCAATTCAGAAGACTTCAGAATCACAGAAGAATCATTAAGGTTGAAAAAAAACCTCTAAGATCATCTAGTACAATCATTCCCCTATCACCAATATTGCTAAAAACCATGGACTAAACATGCCCCTAAGTACCATATCTACATGTTTATGTAGATACCTCCAGGGATGGTCAGGATCCAAAAACACCCAGGTAACAATGCACTTGTTAAAATAAGGCTCTCAGCTGAAAAATGGGACTCTGAAGGCCACATCACACTGCTGGGTGTTGTTAAAATGAAAATGAAGACAGAACTCTAAGTCCTGCTGCATCCATTTATCAGCGCAAAACAGCAAACAACCCAGGGTTTGGCACAGCAAAACAGATGAAAGATGCAACTGTCCTGACCTTGCTATGTTTTTCCCCCTTTTGCAGTGTGCTCCATCTTTCCAGTGGGGGACCTTCGCCATTCCCATAGGCAAGGTCAGTGCGTGCAGCCTGGTGGGCACGTCGCTGCAGCGTGCACCGAGCCACATCCACCGCGGGTGCAGCTCCACCAAGCCCTACAGTAGGGACTAATTTGGCCTTGTGTCTTTTGAATAAATTGTTAACTCTTCTCGGCATGAAGAAGTGATTATTGAAAAGTTTGCCTCCATATACAAATGCAAATGACAGTCGAAGAACACGTGAATGTTAATCTTCCAAACCAAGTACGTAGACAAATGCTAGTCATTAGAAACATTTCCGTGCATTTATATTAGGCTGTCCTCTAAAAGACTTTTCAGACAAATATGTCATCAAGATATTCAAAACCATGTAATCTTATCCAAAGTTTCATCTATCAACAGTACAGTTTTCATCTCTCGCAGCTGTGTGTCAGAATGTGCAGGCAGATTAGCCAGCTGATAGCAGGGGGGGGCAGGGAGAGAGGGGCTCTGTCCTCATCAAGAAATTCTGCTGGGGAGAAGAGACTCTTGCTGATGATTTTCTAAATATCTCCCCAAGAAACCTTTCCATGCACGGATGCAGGAGACCTTTGCAAAGATGTTCAATTTTCTGACCAGAGCTGGTGCTTTAAGTCCTCCTCCCCCCGTTTCCCCTTCTCTGCAGAGGAGTCCTCATAATGAAAAACATCCTGAGCACAACTGTGTATCTGGTGGCTGGGGCAAAGCATCTCCCTCCACAGCAGATCAATTCACCAGATTTCTTGTGCCCTCATTGGCCTGGGGAGAGCAAGATAAAGCCCAAACCCAGAATATTTTGAACTCCAGCTGCACTTTTCACCTTCCTCAAAGAGCAAATCCCCACTCCAACCCCTTCTGCTAGAGCCAAAGGGATTAGTACTATTATTTATTTATTTATTTAAGGATACCTCACCACTTTCAGAAAGCAAATGCTGTAATTCTCTTGTTTCGTGGAGGGAAATGAATGATGATGACATGCATGGGCTTCTGATAAAGATGCAAAGAGATAGCACTAAAACATACAGTAAAGCACAGTGAAATGATTCTCCAGTATGAGGTTCAATACGCTGCCGTTGTTGTCTATGAGACAGTTTCCACGAATCCATGCATATGAATCTGTGCATAATCTTTGAGTGTATTCATTTTCATCCACATTCTTTAAAGCAAATTTTAGCATTACTGAGAAGCTCTATCTTGATGGCACTTGAAGACAATGTTTTGAAATTTGGGGAGAGTGGGAAAGATTTTCAAAACCCCAGAAGAGCTGTTAGGACTTAACACTATCAAAAATAGATTCTTGCTTTTCTGGGTATCTTCGAAATATCTTTTTGAAGCAAAGCCCTAAATCTTGGTGTTTAGCAGCGCCTCCATTTTCAGGGTGGCAAATCCATTTTGCACTGACTATGCACCTCTGAAAATCAGCTTGATTTTTGGGGTTACCTTCTTCTTTTGTGTTTGTGGCATGAAGATGCCTTCCCACGGGATGGACAGAAGCAAGGACAGTGCTTAGCCATTTGCCATTGGCTCTGATCTCAGCTTAAATTGGTATTTTAGCACAAAGTTGTTTTTTTGTTTTTTTGTTTGTTTGTTTTTACTAGGGGAATCCTATGGTACAGACACCTTCCAGTATCTAAAGCAATCTAATATCAGCTCAGCACCAGAGTGGGACTCACTGGAAGGAGCACCAACAGCAAGAGGAGGCAGGGCTCTGTACCTCTCAGCATTCCTCTGAGCTTATCTGCTTCCCTAACTTTAATACCAAATCAATCTTTTTAATGGGAGCCCAGCACTTAACCTATTTCTGGACCTCTTCCCTCATCTTTGGGAATGTACTTTGGAGAAATGACTGAAAACACTGGAGCAGAGAGAAGGAGCCTTTCAGAGCAGATCTGGGGGAGTCCTGTGAAGTGGAGGCAGGAGTTAGATGTCTTCTGACAGACCTTAAATGCAAAAGCAAAATTCCTTCCATTCAAACAAGCCTGGAAAAGGAGCCCCAGTGTGACATTCCCTACAGCTTCATTTAACAGACAAATTTTTAACTCAAAAGCCATTTTTAAAGCTTTTTCAACATTCATGTCTTTAGCTTCTTGCTTGGAAAAGCACCTTTGTCTCCTCCCAAGAGAAGTGGGCAGCAGGATGGGAAGGGAAGGACGCATTATTTGATTGAAGAAGACACTGCTCAAGGCCTGGGGCTCTCTGCCTTCCCAGCAGAGCCTCGCTGCCGGCCTGCTGCCGGGGCACATGCCTGCCTACCAGCCAAGGTCCACCGGGTCAAAATCTGCTTTACAGAAAGTGCCCCCAGCTATTGTTTACCTAGAGGAACCACTGCAGCCTATCAGGAAGTAATCTGCCTTTTTGAATGAGCTTGCGTGCCCAACTATTTATTTGCTAGTTAGATGTTAATGTCTCTAGAGCAGCTGTTATGGTCTTCTGGGGACAGCACGCAACTTGTACCGCTGCACGGGACTCATGTACCAGATGAGGTATTAATGTGGTTAGTTGAAAAACTACGGCCTGTCCACAAATCATTAATGCTGGCTACAGTAGGGCACATTTAACACATGTACTTCAGGGCCAATCAGTCACTCCAGTCCCACGTTACTGATATTTAGCCCAGAAGGTTCTGCACAACTTCCTTCCCAGGCCCATTCGCTTGTCGGCTGGACTGTCAGACCAGCAGAAACCAGCACGAGGCATGGGACCATGGGTGGAGGCTTTGGAGGTATGGCTGCAGTAGGAATGGAGGAGGAGAGCAGCCTGCCAAAACAAGCATGGGTGGTGTGGCTTCAAGAAATGGGAACCCAGCAGCAGGGAGCAAAGCTTGCTGGAGTGGTTTTCAAAGATGTTTTAGGAGACTGGCTTTGATTTTAACAGCCGGTTCTACCAATACAGACCAAATTGCCTTTGGCACAGCTCTGTCCTTTTTCTTTGCCTACATGCTGCCATAAGCCACAAAGCACTCACCAAGACTCTGATGAGCTCAACTTTAAAAGAACAAAAGCCACAAATAGCATGATGTCCCACAGGAAGGGAGCAAGGACACAAAGAGAGGTAGCAGCAGTAATTTCCTCAGCAGTCGGTCTACAAAAAGGGAGAAGTGGGCAGCCAGGAGATTACACTGCACTTCCACAACTTCTCTCAGTTTCCTGATCCTTTCCTGCACCCAGAGTCCTTACCAGAGTAAGGACTCTCTTATGGGAGCTTCAGGGATGGGTTGATGGTTGGACTGTATGATCTTAGCGGTCCTTCCAACCTTAATGATTCTATGATTCTAACCAGAAATTTGCCCAAGGGAACACAGAAATGTGCTGTGGATCCAAAGCATCTATACTGGATATTTTGACATTCACTGGGTATTGGGGATCAACTTCTGTTCTTGCCAGAGCACATCAAGAGAAAGGACATCAACAGCATCAGTGAGGACTCACTGCTAAGGCTGGTATTTCCATCCTTTGTCTTGTCATCAAGCCTTATTTCTCAGAATGGTTGGAGTCAAGGATGTGGTCTTGGCCTTATCTCTGAATTTCCTGGCTTTTGTCACCAAGCATGTCACAAAGGTGATGTTATTAGCCTGCCTACGCTGATAATGACATGGAGATTTTGCTACCCTTCTCAGAGGCTTATTAGAAAAAGCTGCTTACATCATGATGCAATGGCAGCATGTGTTCCCTGCCCTGAATTTGCCCTTGGGGTGCTCTGATGGTTCCCCAAAGCAGAAGCGATCACAAAGGCCATGACTGAAGGGAAGGACGTTTTCCCTCACATGCAGTTTCACTGTGCTGCTAGAGTCCATCTGGCACAGCATCTGCAATTTGCACATTGTAGGCATAATCAAAGCAGCTTTCCTCCTGCCCGACAACAGCCATCATTGCATGGAGGTGGGTTTACCATTGGTTGGTTCCACTGGACAACCTAAATTAAAACCAACAAAAAAAGCCACCAAACCCTAGTCCTGCATGCAATCAGGAGCTGCGCATCCCACACAAGACATGCCAAGTTATACAGAGATAACAAAAGTTCAATAACTACTTCAGCAGATTGAGCTCTTGATTACTGCAAACTATCTGCTTCAAAGAGCTGCCACCTTGCCAGCAGAGATGCACTCATCCAAGCCAGCAAGCCACCTCTGCACTGCGGGCTGGGAGCTCCAAGTGCCTTTGGGAGCCCGTGCAGGCGCTTTAGTTCTGGTGAGGATGGCTGAAAGACGTGGTGAGCTCAACCTGCCTTCAGAAGGTTTTCTGGGCCAATAGAGGCACCTGAGGACGTGGGGGAATCTGATGCTGCCAGATGCATGGACCAAGGAGAGGCCGAGATGAAGGCTGCAGGGGACGCACACACTGATTTCTCCAAAGACTTATAACTGTGATGAAGGAAGAAATAGCTCTGCCACAAGAGAGTCTGATGAGAAAAGTCATTTGCTACTGAAATGTAATTTGAAAAATGTATTTAATACCAATTAACAACACAAGGCTGTAATATCCACTTATCTAAACTGCTCGCGGATTACTTGCTTTTCACTTACTAACCTACCCAGTAATTTCCACAAAAAAAAAAAAATACAGGTCAAGCTTTTGCTACCAGATTTAGTTATTTTATCACTAGACAAAGATGAGCCAGAATGGTTATCAAGAAAAATAAGCTGGGAAGGGGGGAGGAGGGTATGGAGGGAGGAAGAGAGAATTGGGAAATCTTAGACATTGTATTAAAACAACAGTTTTTAGGGTGTTTGATTTACTATTCAACTGTGCACAGCTGCTGCTGTGAGAAATAGGAAGCATGCCAAGGGAAAGAGATGGGGGAAAAAAATTAAGGAGTGGGGGAAGGTTTGCAGAATCAACTGGTTAATGAGATATGAAAATTGTTATGAGTAAGCCCCTGCTGAAAAGCACTTGTTTGTTTGGACCAGCTTGCTGCTCATTCACTGACATGGCAATTCAGGTGCTTTCCCCAAAGGAATTAATCGGTGAATGTGAAATTTAAATGGCATGTGGGTTTTCAAGCATCAATTCAGGTCCTCTGTGTTTCCCCTTCTTAATGTTGGAGCCATCTAAAACTTGCTGGGGCCTTGGCACATGTTATTCCCTCTCGCCCTCAAGGAACACTGCAGTGCTCTGCACAAATGGGGACATTTTCAATGGGGAGGGCAGTACAGGATATGTTCTACAGCCAAGCACTGGGGAAGCTCAGAGAACAAAGTGAGAGACAAGGATTTGGACTTCACCACTTGCAATGCCATGGGTGACAACTCTCAGCACCTTGCCCTGCTTTTCAAGTCTCATCATGGGAAAGGATTCAGGGCTTAAGTGTCCATGGAATATCTAAGGTTGTGAGCTTTTAAAAGATGAGTCTCTCTCTGCAGTCCACAGGAATACCCCTAATTCTCTCCCTTGGATCTTCCCATCAGACTGCTTAGGTGGTCCACTACTGACCGTGGCACCTGTAGGAATCCCATTCCTGGACACTGAGCTATTTTCAGATAGCAACCTAGGCATCAAACTGAGGATTATGCTTTCTACGAGGTTCTTAAGCATCCTAAATAGAAGAGCTGCCTTATTGTCTCAATCTCTTTTGAAATAAACTAAACCTGGCTTTGTGGTCCAAGTGAAAAAAAGCCTGTCTAGATCAATCTTCGCTTGTTTTTAGTAATTCCTTGGGCTTCCCCCAGAGAAGCACTCCCACTGTGGCAGTGCTCCAAAAGTCCTCACAGCAAAATATGAGACTTGAGAAATCATTTCTGGGGCTCTTATCTCGCATACCTAATTGAGATGCCAGGCCACTACATTTAAACTATAACTTGCGGACTAATTAAAGGCAACAACTTAGTGCTTACCTAGGGATTCAAGGAGATCGCAAGATGACCTGCCTGTGTTGTAAAGGGAAGATTATACAGGCTGAACTAAACAATATCTTCATTTTGCTGGTGATGCCTGATCTGAGGGTGTAATCCCCCTTTATCCCCACACATAAGCCTTTTTGTTATTTAGAAGCAAGTAACCTAGAGTTGCCTCACAGACCTTTTCACCTGGCTTTCATGTCCTTCCCCCTAAACTGTTTCCAAGCAGCTAGCTAGTCAATGGGAAAGCCTCACTTCTTTTCTAGGAAAACCACACATGAAACAAAGTTTTGTGTGCGATTTGCTTCCATTTATTTGCATATTCATATCTTCTAAGTCTAGATTCTAATCCCTGCCTGTCCAATTGCACAAAAATAGATGAGATCTTTCTGCAAAACAGCAGACCTTTAATGGCATTTAGGAGCTCCGGGGTCAGTGGAACAAGAGAAAGCAGGAGGGAATTCTCCTGTCTTCATGAAGATGGTGATGAAGCCTCAATTTTACATGGTGTGGAAGGAGGCAGGCAGGCACTGAGGAAGGAGGAGTTTGACAGTGTTATGGGGAGGCAAACATTTGACACTGACATGCTGGAATGCTGTAAAAATTTAATTAGATGAGTACATTAGTCATAGTTGTACTAAGGGGTTCATATACTACATGCAAAAATGCATGCTCCAGTACAAAAGAAATATTTAAATCCTTCCTGTAAATACCATTTCCCTCATTACTGGGAAATGTGGTCTCTGTGGGACCATTGACCATGTCATTGTATTTACAGAAGTATGGTTAGAACGAGATTAACAGCATTTATGGGAAGGGTTTCATACACAGAGAAAGATGCCCATTATATAGGGAAGGTTGTGCTGAGTTGCAACCAACTAGGCATAGGGTCTAATTCTGTGCTGTTAAGTAATCTTGAACAGCCTACTGTTTGTGAAAACAAGGGTTATTAGTGCACTGAGGTGTTCTTAAACATGTCAAGGAGGCCTATTGCCATTTTGCCCCTACAAACCATTGGGGAATGCTTTATGGCTGTCCAAAGGAAAGGTCGACTAACTTGCTTGCCTAGTCAGGGTAGTCAGAATGCATTTCCACAAATGAATCCTCATCAGACCATTCCTTGGGACAAGATTTATTCAAGAGGTCACGTGAATCCAGTGCAGACTGCCCCACAGTGAACAGCAGAGAAGAAAGATTGAAGGTTTTTGTAGCTCCCAGTCTGGACCAGCAGGACATAATGCATTACAAATCTCAACAACTTGGTAATATTGATGGGTATTGTTTTCTGTGTTTTTAAGCTACTACCCGCTGTATCCAAAATCTTGTGGGGAGATATCCAGATTTCAACAGCCCTCACCCACTTTGTGGCAAACCAGCAAACCAATCCAGTCCAAAAATTTCCCACATGCTCAATGTAAAGAACTGGGTTACTGTGGGGCTGCTCCAGAGTCTGCAGAAACCAAAGTCTTTGGAGAAAAGCTTTGAACGTGGAGATCATAGGGTAGATTGGCTCCAAAACAGTGAACTGGTAAACTGCTAGAAAATATCCCTGCCTCACAGAACACGTGTCTTTCCTTGGGTAATGATTCCTTTTCAGAAATCCCTGCAGATAAAGAGTTGGACCCTTTCCTTTAGTTTTCTTTCCCTTCAACTTAAAAACATTGCCTTATTTTCCAAATGTAGTCATTTGGCAATGTTCATTTAGTAGTAAATAAACAAATAATTGGTCATGCTTTATTTTAAACAGCATTTCAGTTCTGATACCACGTGTGGTATTCAAATGTAATTACAAGACTGAGATACCGGATAGGAAAAGGGTGAAAACAAAGGATGATTCAACCTAAATCAGCTAATTTTGTCTTAATCAGTGTTTAGATTGTTCTGATGAATTTGATATCAATTCTACAGAAAAGGAGAAGGCGGGGTAGGTGATCATTTTCCAGAATTCACAGAATTTGTGAAGAGGATGCTGTTGTCTGTAATCACCTGAAAGCACGTAGACCAGGAAGACATGCGAGTTTTGAGGAAGCTGACTAAAATCAGAGATGGGAATATCAAGCATGCAAGTCTTATGTTATTTACTGGCCCCCAGCTCCCAACTACTGTGCCATTTTTGGAACCTTTTCCAAACTAGATTTATCATAACTTTCAGAGACAGTGAATCAACAGAGAACTTAAACAGAAAGAGGGCTCTGGGGAGAACTATGACTAATCTAAGACTACATACATAAATTAATCAACAGCAGCCTGTGTTTTTGAGCACTAAAATGTGCATCACAATTAACTTTCAGATGAACAAGTCACCACACAGGTGTGCTCCCAAACGTTGGTGCACTATTCACACAAGTTGGAAAAGATGTGCCACACTGGAAAGAGAAAGAAAATGAAGCCTAAAACCACAGATCATATTAGAAAGATATCTTCCTTCTCCAACTCCAAAACTGAAAAATCACAACTTCAAAGATTCATCGTATATCACCATTTTTGTTGCTTATAATCAGATCTCTCAGACCAACTGAACTGCTCTGCTGTAGAAGTTAAACAAATTACCACAGATTGACTGCAAGGCATATACACACATGCAATACTTTTTTAAAATAGGGAAAAAAAAACACCTTGCTCTAGAACATCCATTGCCGCACTTCCTCAGAGCTGCTACAGTGAGAAGCTATTTGGGACTGCAAGTGTATTTTATCGTGGGCAAAGATATCAGCTGATAACTGCACCTAATGCAACACTGATGTATCTCAAAAAAACTGAAGGATCTGTGCAGGAAAAATGTCAGTAATGGTCTCAAGCAGTTGCAAGGACTTATTTAGGCACTGACTGCCTCACTAAGCAAATGACCAAGTAGGATTTAAATTCGATAGACAATGGAAAACGACTCAGCCAGGAAAAGCAAGACAAAGAATGAAATCAAACATTCTCTGGATGAAAATCTGTCAAATTTCTATCTTAAAACGCACGATAGGTCACTTGTTCTGGATCGTGTCCCCATGCCACTAACACAGCTGGATGAAAGCAAGGTCCAAGCACACAGCTCAGCAGTTTACCTGTTTACTAGTCACACTGATTTAATTTTTAGTTCGGTGGAAACTAAGGCTCCCACTAACATACAATGCTGCAGATGTAAAATAAAAATTTTTGAAGGGCTTTAGTGACTTAAGAATTTAAGTTCCATTTGCAAGTGTCCGACAGGCGCTTTTGAAAATGGGATTCTTAATTAGTAAACCAGACAACCGGACTCTTAAGATCATTAAAATGATATTAGGTAAAAACTTCAAAGTCAATGGGATTTATACACCTTAGGCACATAAGCTCCTCTGAAAATTTTCCTTCATGTCAATCTGCATTCAAATAATTCTTCTTGTACTTGGCTGCAGTCTGTTTGTCATGACCACCAAGCATGATAAATCACATTTCAAAAATCCAGTAGTAATAGGAATTAAATGAATGTCTCCTTAAAACATGATATTTCCTAAAAGGTAAATGGAATTCTGCCTAAATTTTTTTTGGGGGGGGAGGGTGGAAATAGATTGCTAAAAAAAAAATAAATAATCAGACTGAAGCCATTCCAGCTCATCTGAAGCATGCTCCCAAACGAGAGCTAGAAGATCAGAAAGCTGTGACTAGTAGAGAATAGGCAAAAGCAGATGTTGTGTCCAGAGTCGTCTTTGTGAAATTCAATAGCTGGTTTGGTTAGTCCTTTGAACTGGTCACTCGGGAAGGCAGTGCCAGCTTATTTCACAGCAAGTTTGAGCAGTCCAATGTTTGAGCGTAGTATTCACCTCTTACTGGAACAAAGAGACTGTGTTTGTAAATAGGATGACAAGTTGTGTTGTATTAGGGCCTTTTGCAACTGACAAAGATTCTCATTTTCCATAGAATAGAACCATTTGACTAAGAATAAATACTATCTGGCAGTATTTCTAGAGCCGTGCTTCAAAGAGAAATTTGAAGCTGCTCTTGTATAATGTGCTGACATTAATCACCAAAAGCAAGATTCTCATAAACAAAATAATCCAAACCAGTAACATAAACGCAGTTCTGGCTGAGCACTGATCAGTGCAGAGCACACAAAACACTGGGTCACAGCTGGCAGAAAACAGCCTAGCTCTATTGCCCAAGGATCAACCCATGCCTTTGCATCTCAGAATGAGAGCTAAGTGCTGCTAAAACCTCCCGACAGTGCAATCCATGAGCAAGAGAAAGGAGAAGCAAACTGCAAAAATAGCATCAAGGAAGCAGAGAAGGGTTTTAGTGCTTTAGTGCTGGAGCAGCAGAACAAATGGCTGAACATATCCTGAGCAAGCTGATCAGTGTTATCACAGAATCATTAAGGTTGGAAAAGACCTCTAAGATCATGAAGTCCAATCCCAACCCACCCCCACCATGACCACTGACCATGTCGTTCAGTGCCACATCTCCACAGTTCTTGAATGCCTCCAAGGATGGTGACTCTCCCACCTCCCTGGGCAGCTGTGCCACTGCATCACCGCTCTTTCTGAGAATAACTGTCTCTGTTGAATGATGACAACTCTCTGGGTCCTAAGGAAAACATCTTCACCTTGCTGGAAAGTAAGGAAGCTACTGCTGGGATCGGCTTTGGTACTTCTGGTCCCAACCACAATGGCACAATTGCCATGCTGATAGCCCCAAATACAGTGAATGGACAGTGCTTCCTCCTATCCCTTCAATAAAGTGAGTATTTACATCTCTCCCACCCCAGCTGATTGTTTGAAAGATGAGAGAGGGAGAGAGACATTGCCAACAAGAGTACATTTAATGCAGCTATCTTTGCCTATGAGGAAAGCTGGACTACAGCAATGCAGGGTGGATTCCAGTCTTTGTACCAGCACATGGTGCCTATGATACTTTAGCAATGTATCTGACCTGCTGGGACCCTGCAGCAGATGGAAGAACAAGGGGAACTATTTTGAAGCCCGTTTAATAGCCCAGTCTGCAAACAATCTTCTCCTCTCTTGCTGCTGTTCTACCCTTGTCTTTCCTACTTGGCATGGTGCCTTTTCCCCCCCAAGCAGCAGCTGTGCACACTTGAATAGTAAATCAAACACCCTAAAAACTGTTGTTCCAAAATCTCTTCAGATCTTTCTCTTCTCTATTTCTGTTCTCATTTTTCTTGCTAATGATTAAAGCAGTTGGCTTTTCCTTTTTTTTTTTTTTTCTTTTTTTCCCCTCAAATCTGGTATGAAGTAATTTTGTGTTGCGAACAACTTGAAGTATCACAATGTCTACAAGGAAAGGACCTGGGAGGTTCATCAAATTCTCTGATGATGCTAAAATGCTTTAGCTGTGTGTGTGTGTGAGTATACTGTAGGAAATATACAGTGAGGGGCTTTGTAGTGCCTTTGGAAGCTGGAGGCCCCAGACCAGTCAATGAAAGGACAAGGAAGATGTTAACAGATTCCCAGGTGATAAGCATCTATAAAAACACACTTCAGTCAGTGCTGATTTGCTGATTTTAACCAGGAATCTAAGCCTGTGTCCTAAACAGCATTTGTTTTTAGAGTTTCAAGAGTATTTTCAAAAGAAAAACGCCTAGAGGATTAACATTAAAGAGAGTGTGATGAAGAAAGGACAGTAAAATACCAGACAGTTAGCACTATGCAATATATCATATGCTTTTTGTTGACCTCAACATCCATCATCCCGGAAAAAAAAAAGATGCATTTTTTTGTCCAGAAAGTTCAGATTTACAGAAGGTAACTTGCTGCTAGAAATGCCTAACTCCACACCAAAATACCTGACAGCTTAACTGTTCCTTTGTTTGAAACTATTCCAAGAAACTCATGCTGGACATTTAAAAATATACAATTTGAAGGGGGAAAAAAACTAAAACTATCTATATACCATTCTAGCCCTACTTCTTTTATTTGCATGAGGCACTTAATCTATGGGTATCTTCTCCCTGTAGTTCATATGTCTGTGAGAGTGTCATGATGGGAGAGCTTTGGCTGTGAAAATACAATGAATGCTTTATTACAAAGAAAACCACAGTTTGAAAAGCAGGGAAAACTCTGATTCACCAGCATGACTCACACATGCAGTGCAGAGCCTTCGATACCTTCAGCAAAGATGCAAAACCAGCAGCATGTAAGCACTTGCAGAGTGAACACATTTTCCCTACGTGAATGATCTTTTCAAAGGCCTTATCTTAATCTTTCTGAAAATCTCTCACTGGACTTTGGACTAGATTCTTAAAGGCAAGAGGAAAGTGTGTGGTAGATACCATGTGTTTCTGTGGATATTACCATATCCACCAGACAAAAAAAAATGACTCAACACCACTATCATGATAGCTGGAGATGGGAAGTCAGATTTCTGAAAAGGGCCAGGGAAGGCCTGTTATGTTGACCAGCATCTGATCGCAATCATCAAAGCTGAACTTTTCAGGAAATGAATGCTTGAGGGTCCCCACCTCAGGAGATCATACTGACAAGTTCTCAGTTTGACTTTGTGTTTTTGAAATCACTACAATTTTTTTTTGGAAGGTTTTCAAATGTCTCGAAAAGAAAAAGAAGAAGAAAAAGAAAAAAGAAAAAAGAAAAAAGAAAAAA
>NW_024884388.1:0-38422 GCF_019232065.1 Centrocercus urophasianus | reverse complement strand
CGGCCGCGCTGCGGCCGAGCCTGCCCCAGACGTCCCGCGAGCCTGCCCATCGCCCTGCCTTTGTTAGCCGCGGCCGGGCACGCGGACGGCTTTCGGCCAGGTGGTGGGAGGTAAGTGGGGGGAGGGCGGCGGGGAGGCGGGGGGCACGGAGCGAGGGGCGGCCGGACGGGGTCGGGGCTCGGCGGCCCCGCGAAGGCGAGCGGAGCTCCGCGCCTGACGGGGACGCGTTGGCAGCTCCGGCGGGGTTGCCGTAGCTTTTATGTAGGGTGACCAGAACCGGCTGGAACTGGTTTGAGGCAGATCGGCTCCCGAACACAATGCAGTCAGTGAGCTGCTACAGTGGGATAGCTTCCTCCCTCCATGGCAGCCAAAAGCAGAGGAGCTTGCAGAAAGATACCGTCCCCAAACAGTATGTGAATGCACACTTAGACACACAGCACTGGTATGTGGCTATGTAGTCCTAAAGGGTTCTGTCTGTAAATGTACATATTTGCAGTGGCTGAGACGGCTTGGGCTTTTTCTGCCTTTTTTTATGCTTAAGGAAGGGGCGAGAGCTTGAGATTTACGGCCCTTGTTAAAATAGTTTTGCTTTGCAAGGGTGGGACACTGGTTGTGCAGTCTGTTTTAAAACTGAACCGAATAAAACGGATGGAATGATTTGTAATTGTAGCCGTGCTTGCGACTGAAGAATGCTGCTTTGCATGCCGTGTTATTTGCAGGGCACTGTCGTGTGGTTTTCTTCTAGAGGGGATGTTGGGGAGGGGGTCTGAAAGGCCAAAAGCAAGCGATGTTGTTGTGGAATCGTGTGTGAAGCATTGCAAAGATGCTGCAAGGCGTACTCATTTCTCCTTTTTTCTTTTCCTCCTTGTAGGCCTATTGACTGGGGCTGCCTTTAACTCTTTCGTATTCGCAGAGGTGATCCATCTGAGGCAGTAACTGAGCGCTGGCAGAAAAGCCTCCCAGAGGTCAAGGTTCACAAAGGTGAGGTGGGTGTGTGAGTGTGACAGTGGTGTGTGTGCGTGGAAGGCAAACCCGGCTCCTGGCGGCACGCTTGGCACGTTAGCGAGAGCGACGGCGGCGTCTAAGCGTGTTGGTGAAGAATTGCTATGAACCAGGTTTAATAGGATTAAGGCTATTGTTTGTAAAGGCGTGCTGATACCTGCTCTGAACACGGCCGTTTCGATATCTCGCACCCAGATGCACGCTTTTTCGCAATGCTGCGATAAAGGATAGGCCTCTGAGTGGCAATCGTAAATTGCGGACCACATGGCAGCGAACTGTTGGAGCTGTGTTACAGCAGTGACCGTCCAGAATTTGCTGTCTGGTTGGGCAAAGGTGGCTTGTTTGGCCGTATGTGAGTAACCCGACGTTTGTTTCTGAATTCAGGTCTTCTGTCTTAAACCTGTGCTTAATGTATCCTACGTAGGAAAACGTGCAGAATAAGGATGGTGTTGCTTAGGCTGCTGTAACCCGGGGAGAATTGTGCCGCAGCCAAGAGGAGAGATGCGTTTCAGAGGTCTGATGGAGCTCCAGTGGATTATTATTTGCATGAATTATAATTTTGTGCAGTAATGAAATAAGAATAGGAAAGCAGACAAGCGGTGATTTGGCTCCTGAGCGATGGCCACTTTTAACTCAGAGCAGTGGGTAGTGGATGGGATTCTTTTTTTTTTCTCATCTGAAAAATACATGTGTTCTTAGATGTGAGCTGGCATTCGCATCTTGTAGAGAAAGCTGGAGGAGTCAGAGGGAGAGAGGGAGAGGCAAGGAAGCAGTAATGAATGTAGCAAAGGGAAGAACAAAGGCTGTTAGAGCTTGCACATTGGAACACTGAACGTTTTGCCTTGGGGATTCTTTTGCCAGAACTGTTACTTCCTTTAACAGGAAATCAGCAACTCTAGAATCTTACGCGGTGTGATTTTCAAAAACAAAACCTGGCCAGTCTTGGCTGTGTTAGCTGGTTTGGTAATCTGCAATCTAGATAAATATGGAGGCAAAATGGTGAAAACGTTCTGTTCTGGCGTGAAATGAGAGTCCTCCCCTCTGCGCTCAGCAGAGTAAAGTAGACAGTCTTGAAAGCCCTGAAAGACTGTGGGATTCGGGTAAGTTTTATGGTGGCTGATGGTAGACAGGGCGCCTGCATCGCATCAGTGTGACATGTACAAGGGAGCCTTTTTACTTCCGACTGCAGCAGGTTACATAAGGTACTTAGGTATTAATTGTAGGAAAGTGAAAACAGCATGCCAGTGTTGCGCTTGGGATTGTGTTTCCGTGGGTTTTAATGCAGCTGCAGTGTATTGTTTCTCAGAATCAATAGGGCAGTAGGTAGCAAAACGCCTAACATCACTATGCTGGTTTCTTTGCATCTTTTCTGTGATTTGGGTGCAGAGGTTCTATATTTCATCAGGCATCCGTAGCAAAATTACGCTTCACAAGCGTGAGAAGTTCTCATGGCTTGATAGGAACTGTGCCCATCACTACTGTTAATGCATGCTCTTTTCCAAGGGCCAGCTAAAATGTGTGTAACAATGTGAGAGCACCTTTCGGGTGTTTTTTTTTTCTCTCAACCAGAATAGTGAGGTGCTTCAAGGTTTAATGTACTTGAATGGCCGCGAAAATCAGCACATCTGTTTCATTTGGGTTTTTGAACCAGCTCTGTGCGGGGAATTTCTATTTTTAGCAAAGGAAGTTTTGAATTTGCAGGGCTTTTTTGTGGGCTGCAACATAAGAAACCTGAATAGATGCGGGAGCCTGCAGCGTTCTTGGTGAGTTGGTGGGTTTGGGGGCTTTTTTTTTTTTTTTTTTTTTTTTTTTTAAGAATTGGAAGATTTGTTCGTGCTTTTCACTGGGTACTTTTGCACGCAGGCCAGCTTCCCTGCAGAAAATGCTGCTGAATGCGTGGGGGTTGATCCTCTCTCTGAGCAATCGTGAGCTCATCTTCCATTGAGGCTTGCCTTGGGTGTCGGATCCTGAGGGTGGGGGGAAGTGATTTACCAAGTCTCCTTTCAATTAATCAACTAATTTTTATTCTTCTTCAAAATAATAACGGGAAATAAAATACAGGCATGCACGCAGATTGCAGGGTTTGTATGCTTAAAGTGCTTTGCCTTTCACAGGCCTGCCCATTGCTAGCGTTGCCCCTGCAGGCTGTGCCTGGCCTGGGGCTCTCACGGAGGCTGTCTGGAGCAGAGTCGTGCTGTAATCCAAATTACTGATGTTGCAGTACTGGCTCGGTACAGAATCAAACTATGGTAGAATAGCATGCAAAAGAACAGTGTGGGGGCTTAGCAGCTTTTCGTTAAGTCATCTTTTATAAGAAATTCAGGAAGCTACAAGGCCCACATTTTGGCTTGATGTATTGTATTAATGGCAGAGAAAGGTTCATTTTCCATGGTTTTTCCTCCTCCAGACATCCAGGTTTGTGTAAAGCAACTTTGTTGCTCAGCTTGCATGAAAAGACACGCAGTCAGATATGAACTGGTGCTGCCTGCTGTGGACACATTTTCTGTCTACTCTTCAAATTTCACAATTTCCTTTAAAAAGAAAAAAAATTGAATGTGCGTTTCTCCTGTTACACAGCTTATGTTTACAGGTTATGCCTGAGGTTTGTAAACTTGAAGCCTGAATTGGCTCTGTTGTTGCTAAGCAAGGCTTCTGTAGCCAGTGCTGGGCTCTGCTTGAAACAACAAGCTTGCAGTTGTTCTTGGGCTTGGGGGTAGAAATGGAGGGGAGCATGGACATTTTTCACATCTGTTTTGTGTAGGACCTGACTGCATGTAGCTAGTTTTAGTCTCTCAAAGAGAAACTATACGTATCCAGTTGTGCCACCTGCTTTTGTCTGTATGTTTTTGTCACTGTGGGGTGAAATCTGCATTTGTCTAAGTTGGTAGAAGTAACTTTAGCTGAAAAAGCAAAAACTTCATTCACTAATTCTGCCGTAGCAAAGTTGTGTCTTTGGCCAGTGGACGCACATGCTTGGGTGGTTGCATTTCACAAGGGAAGAGCAGCTCGCCTTCTCAATCACAGTTCCAGAATGTTCTACCTGATGGTGGTAGGAGCTGGGACTGTGCTCCGGGTGCAAGGTTTGTGGGCAGTGTCTCAATGAGCGTCCGTTTGACGGAGCGCTCTGAGCAGCATTCGGGTGCTGTAACTGTGAGTGTAGGTAGGTCTGAATGCTAATGACTGGTTTTAAACTTCTCTCTGTTGAAGTGGTCAGACACTTGAGCCTATTGCCCTGAGAGGTTTTGGAGTCTCCATCCTTAGGGATGCTCAGAACCCGACTGGATGGTGTCCCAAGCATCCTGCTGGGGTTGACTTTGCTTTGAGCGGAGATGATGCAGTTCAACCTTAGTTATGATTCAGTGAAATGGCTGTTTTCTAAGCTAGTGAAGAATAAATCTTGAAATCCTTATGGAACAATTGATAGCAACATTACTGCATTGAGTGGCAAAAAACCTAGAAATTTTAGCGTTTGAAATGTTCTGGTAATGCTTTCCTTCCTAAGGCTTTTTTGAAGAGGAGGGAGGGATAAAATTGGTAGGAGGTTCTCCTAGAAACCCAGAAATACAAATTCAGATTTCTCTGGCTTGTTAAAGTTTGTAAGTGGAGGCAAATCTGATTCTGTTTTAGTTAAGGGGACTCCTCTGTATAATGTTGAAATAGCACAGTGCTTGATACAAATTCTGACTGGAAAACACACCAATATTTCAAAAAGATCCATAAAAAACTAAGAGCTGGCACAGCAGCTGCCTGTAAGGAAAGTCACATTTCTGGAAGCAAGAATCTGATTTCTGCAGCAGTAACAAGTCGTGGGAACCTCGATAAGGCAGAAGGCCTGCATTGTGTGTGAATATGATCAGCACTGCTGATTGTGGTTTGAGTGGCCCCTTGCACATCCTACTTGCCTGCTGAGTATTTCAAACCACACTGAGTCATGATTTGAGATGTGGTTCTCATTTCCTGACAGAGTTTTGCTGGTTGAGCTAGCGTGTTGCTTTTGTTTCTCCTTAGCTTTCAGAGTAAATAATAGAAAATGTTGGTTCGTCATCATTGCTCTTGTATGTTGCGTAACTGATGAGCTGCTTACAGGCTGTGTGTCAGGCTGACATGTGCCTCGGCTTAGGAGATATTGCTGTAACTCTTATTGAATCACTTAAGTCTTCTCTACATGATGAAATCTCTTGGCATAACAATAGAGAAATAAAAAATACGTGTTTTCATGCTGGTTCTGCTCATCTGGCTGTTGACACCAAAAAGCACCTTTGAATTTCAGCAGCAGCTTGTAGGCGGCTTGGCCTTCCTTGTGGAGAACAATGTGCCCCATCTGCAGCTGTCCTACAGCCCAAGGATCCACCATACTTAGAAAGTGGGAACAAATGTTTTCTTCTGTGTGCATTTTTCTCCCTTGGCAGAGGGGAAAGGTAGGCCGGTTTGCTGTGCATGGAGTGTGGCACCTGGAACCAGCTCAGATACAGGGCCTGGCAAAAATGCCTTGCAGTAAAGCAAAACTGCCTACCATCCTTCAGAAGCACTGTTTGCTTCTAAGCTCTGGTGTTTCTCCGGTTGCTGTTTATGCCATCAGGGATCTGAGCCTTCCTCACACCTACACAAAGCATCGCTGTAAGAAAGCTGTGCTTCGGAATGGTCTCTTCAGTCTGTAGCAGAGGCTCCCAGGTGCATGCCCTCTCCTTTGCATATGCTCTCCCCTTTTTCTGGAATATGCCTTTGAAAACCTTTGAGAGCATCTTTGGGTTTTGCATCTTGCCAGCTGGGATGTGAAGGCCGAGCGTGCTTGCAGGAATGTAACTGTTTCTCATCACATTCCTCTCCTGCTTGCTTACTGTCTTGTACCGTGGGAGTTCTCACAGGCGGGTTCTTGTTTTGACATAATTGCCCAGTGAACGCTTCCCAGGAATGTGTTATCAGATCAGCTGCAGAGAAGCGGTGCCTTCCTTGGCTGACACCTGGGCTGTGTTCTGCTGCTGCTCATGGAAGTCCTTATCCAGGAGATAAAGAAAGAAAAACGTATGCAGTCACAGCAACTTGCTTTGAACAGAAAATCGTCTTGATTTCTCCTCCAGCAGTTAATTCAAACCCTGCGTGTCAGTAACGTGCTGATGCATGCAAAGGCATGGGCTTTACCCCCAAGGAGATGAGCAGAAGCCACAAAGTAGGGATATTGTTGCCTGCCCCAGAGCCTGTGATCTTTAGGTCTTTGGGCTCACTGGTGGTCTTAGCAGAAGTCCAGTCATGCACCATCAAAAAATGGGAGCGTTGTTCCTCACAGCACTGTGGCTCTCTGTTGTACAATTCCTGTCAGCCGTACTCGCTTCAATCACTGAATAATCTGGAAGGTAATGCTTGAATTTCCCAATAGCTTTTTTTGTTCTTGTTTTATTGTATAACGTAACTCGTATCTTTTGACAGAAGTGACAGAAGTTTTTTCCACGGCGTTCTCTTGGTAGATACCAACTGACAGTCGAGAGGCAGGCAGTAAAAGGAGCATCACAAAGTGAGACCGCCATCATCTGGATGTGAGACGGCACTTTGGGCAGAGCCACCCATCTAAGAACCAACTCCGTATCGGTACCTCCAAAATTAGGGATGCTTAATTTGAGTTATAATCTGTCCAGTATATTTCATATATATATATATATATGTATAGTATACACTTCAAGTTGTCAGTCCGGTGTTTTGAAGTGTATTTTGTTGTTCTATTACTTAGAAATTAAAAATGAAAAAGTGTGTGTTCCAGACAGCGGTGTTTGGGGAGGTGGGGGTCCTGCAGGTTGTTAATTGCAGTGTCTTTTGTTTGTCAGGTCTGTGGAATGCTTGGTTACACACATTTTGGACCGTTTCTTTGTTTAATTCTGGAGAGCTGCATTTGTGAGGAGCACTTGAAAGTCATTACCACTAAAACTGATAATTTTGATGGCAGCCTCCCGATGGGATTTGTTGTTTTTTTTAACTGGCTTGTATATCTCTTAGCCGTGTTGGGTTTTACTCTCAGCACTTCTCAGAGAAAGCAGTTCTCAAAGAAATTCCAGTTCCTGGAAAATCACAGTTCCCAAGGGAGTCAGGGCCTTGCCTCGTGTTCTGTTTGCAGCGCTGTCAGGCTTCGTGTTGGGCACAGCAGGAGCAGGTCTGCAACTTGTGCGGCAGCCAAGGCCTCGGTTGGTTTCAGTCTTGGGTAGAAGGCAGAGTTTTGTCTGTAAGAGAAAAGGCTGGGGAAAGGTGTTTGGGTAAAAAAGGGAGCGGTGTGGCTTTGGAACCCTGACAGTTGTGATGAAAACTAGCTTAATACACTGGAAGTTACACCGATAGTCCAGAATAGCAAGTTAGAGAGAAATAAAATGTGAAGTTTACAGCTCACCAGACTCACCAGGTGTTTTCTCTTTTCTTGTTTGACTTGGATTGCTGTAGAGGCTTGCAGAATGGGAGAGGTTCTCTGTGAAGGCAGCAGCAGTTCAGGTGCCCCATGTAGAAGAAAGCACTCTGTTCTCTGTTTTGTGTACTCCGGGAGAGCGCAGGAGTTGATCTGTGTGTACCTGGGAGATACCTGCAGCTTCGGGCACTGTGCTCTTTGGATATGTTTAAGGTCTCAGCTTAAAGCTGAAGACCTCTGCGTTCTTCTGGGATACTTTCCCATTTTGGAATTAACCTTAAAGAAGTATCTTAGTAAAGAACAAACGTGTCTCTTCTCTGCTATGTAGTTCTGCTCTTAAAGATAACCTGATTCAGTACAGTTGCCTTTACTTTGCATTGCTGCTGCTAAATGTTAATGACTGCAGCATATATGATTGGAGGAAGTTTTGCACCAGCGTGTTTAGCAGAGAAGCCATCCATGGATGGATGCATGGTGAGAGAGCGCTGCGGTGTATTGAACCATGAAAAACTGTCACTTGAGGCTTTGTTTGTGTGTTCTGGCTTTGGACTCAAGAACCTTTTCCATGCAGTTCTTAGAAGGACTTCCTTTGTAATGTTAATATTGTGTGTGTATGTGATTCTTATTGTTTGTAAACAACAAAAAGATTAACACCTTGCGACCGAGGAAATTGTGACTCAGACAAAGTGAAGCATTACATAAATACCACTGTCTTTTTTTAATCAGTCTAGGTATCAGCTTTAGCTCAGTATTGCTCCTCTGTGTGTGTTGGTACCACAGCTCTGATGGTTTGCATGGTAAGTAAAACACAGCAGGAGCAGATATAAGAACACTTTAGACATTTGTATTTCAGATTAGGTTCATGACGGTGCATTCAGTGTGTTTTCTTAATTTGTGCTTCATCTATGCACAAGTTATGCATCCAGTTGGAGACAAGGGATAGAAGTCAGTCTGGTGGTTCTCAGTGGCCTTCTGCTCTTGTCTGCATTGCTGAACTCTGGGCCACCTTTCTTTTGGTTTCTACCGGTTCTCATTTCATACCCATTGAATTTCCTGCAGTATTTTTCTTTTCTTGTTAATACAGGTCCAGAAGTGCATTAAAAATCCAGTCATGTCTACACCACAGCCGTACTGACTGTCTCTCATTGTGCTGGTGACATGCTGTAGTTATTAGGTGGCTGCCTTTGTCATTGCATGCCTCTCCATGACTCTGAAATCCTCTGGGCAGAGGCTGGACTGGGCTCCAGCACAGTGGATAAATATGATCATCAAAGTCTGTGATAGAAGAAGGTGGCTGCTGGTGCGTTGTGCACTGAATGCTGAGAGTTAGCTTTTGGTGATGCTGGACGAGGGCTGAGCTGTGCTGACTGCTTTCCTCAGATCTGTCTGTTGGTTTTATCCCAGTTACCGGCTTCAAATGGATGAGGGCCAGAAACTTGCTGTCAAATAGATGGAGGGTTAAATTTTAAAATTAAATAATAATGCCTGGATTACCAGCGTAATGAAGCAATCTTACGTCTGATAAATACAGTGTATAACTGTCTGATTTACAAATGTAGTGAAATCTTAATAATGAGCTCTATTTCCAGGAAGAAAGAAATTCTGAGTTAATTAAGGAAGGTGAATTCATTAATTGCAATACTATAGTCATATTTCCTAAAAATCAAATAATGAGTTAATCTCCATAGAATTTGGTGTAATTAAAAGAACTTAGCAAGGCAGCATAACCATTAAACAGACCATGTAAATGATGCTATATTTATTTAAAGCAGCAAATGAAGTGGCAGCGTGTATTGCGGTGTTCTTTTCCTTGACGAATTTTCCCTGATTGCCTTTCTCAGAGTCTGTAATAGCTTCCAGTTGGCCAGCGTTGATGAGTAGATAAATTTCACAGGTTTTTCTCATGTGGAGAAATTATGCTCTCCAAATAAGCCACATTTAACTGTGGAATAGAGTACCGTCCATCTTGATAACGATAGCCATAAAAATGTGCTTTTAACCGTAGCATCTGCCTTGTGATTAGTGGTTCTTGATCTTGTTGCAGCTGAATTCGGCAGCCAGCAGGTAGTTTCTCTCTATAAAATATCTCAAGATAAACCATGAGGAGGAAGAGATGATGTGCTGAACTTGTAGGATGCATTTCTGTTGGCAGGTGTGTTTCAGCATGGAAAGCAAATGGCATCCTGGGCTCCATCAGCAGAGGGGTGGCCAGCAGGGACAGGGAGGTGATTGTCCCCCTCTGCTCTGCTCCTGTGAGGCCCCATCTGCAGTGCTGTGTCCAGGTCTGGAGCCCCCAGTACAAGAAAGACAGGGAGCTGTTGGAGAGGGTCCAGAGGAGCCACAGAGATGATCAGGGCACTGGAGCACCTCCCCTACGAGGACAGGCTGAGGGAGCTGGGCTTGTTCAGCCTGGAGAAAAGAAGGCTGCGGGGTGACCTCATGGCAGCTTTCAGTACCTAAAGGGAGCCTGCAAACAGGAGGGGAGTCAACTCTTGGAAAGGGGTGATAACAGCAGGACAAGGGGAAATGGTTTGAAGTTGAGGGAGGGAACATTGGGGCTGGATGTCAGGGGGAAGTTCTTTGCTATGAGAGTGGTGAGGTGCTGGAACAGCTGCCCAGAGAGGCTGTGATGCCCCGTCCATCCCTGGAGGTGTTCAAGGCCAGGTTGGATGGGGCCCTGGGCAGCCTGGGCTGCTATGAAATGTGGAGGTTGGTGGCCCTGCGTGTGGCAGGGGGTTGGAGCTTCGTGATCCTTGAGGTCCCTTCCAACCCTGGCCATTCTGTTCCAACAGACCATTTGCCATGGGATATAATGTGGTAACTTGTCATATAGCTGAGCTAAGTTGAAAACTTGGAGGCAGTGCTGTTGTTCAATCACCCAGTAGCTCTTTGATGATCTGTGCTAATGAATACTGGAGGCTGCATATTGAGCTGTATTGAAAGGATGTTCTTCTGCCTTTCAGTGCTGATACTAAGGCAGGAGGGCAGGTAGGATGCTTCCTAACTGGGCGCTCTCTGACAGTAACACTGGTTTGGTTGAATATCATTTCAGTTTGAATGCTGAATTTTGCACAGTCAGTACTGAACAGCCAAAATCAGCTCTGCCATAACAGCACAGATTATACCTGTGCACTGTTCTAAAACAAAATGGGAAATTGTTTGTGCTTTCCATAATTGATTTCTTAGATCTGTACGAGTGATTCATTGTGCACAACTTTGCATATTCTTGAAGTGTGTGGAAAAGCAAGTACCATAGTGGGATTTACAATGTGAAAGTATACTCAAAAGTATTGCTTTTCCTTTTTATGCAGCGTTTATAAGGTTCCAGTTCTGAGTTATCTTCTGCATTTTGGAACAAGAAGAAAAAAAAAAACAGTATTAGAGGTTAGCAGTGAATGGAAAGAATGAGATCTGGAAGTTATCTGTGAGGGAAAGAAGTAAAACTAAAGATCTGGTGTTGTTCAGCTCAGAAAGAAAACTGAAGAGAGAGAATGGAATTAGCGTGAAGTGCTTTTGCAGAGTGGTTAGGTGAGTATAGAGCCACATGTAGTTCGTTCAGGTTGCATCAAGAGACATTCAGGTAATGCAGTAGGAAACCCACAGTGGGGAAAATGGTGAATGACTGCAGTAAATCGCATTGGAGGTTGTAGAGTGCCAGGTCTTTGAAGTAGGTGAGACACCCATAGAATAAGTACAACTACAGTAAGTCCTTTGTTGGAGCTGCTGAAAGAACAGCTTGTGGGCATTGGGGAACAAATATTCCATAACTCAGATGAAGTGGTTTAATGCACAGAAAACAATGCAGTACTCTTAAACTGCTAGTAGAAACACATTTGCTCTGCTGTCTTCGAGAAGGCTCATGAGGTTGATAGTGCAAATACCAAGGAAGATCTAGACTTAGGGGGATATTCAAATAACTCATGATTTTTCTGAAAGCAATATCTTGCTGTGTTCATGGCATGGGTGGGACAGGGTAGCAGAAAGTGCAAGAAAAACAGTCAGGAATAAAGTCACTTGAAGAGAAGGTATGTCCCTAGAATGAAATCACTAGTGTGCAGTGTATGAACTTGATGGCATTGTAACATGAACTCCTGGCGTTGTAATTCAGCTGTACATTGTACACTGCACTGGGGTACTGCTTTTAATACATAATTTCTGAAAATACCACTTGAGAAGTGCAACAGCACCTTTTTTGCATGGCATGTGAGAATGTGTGCTTTTTGTGTTAGAGCATGCTGTCAGAGATTAAAGTACTGAGAGATGAGGACTTTCTGCTTGTTTTGCAGATTTGCCTCCAATCAAATAGATGACCATGGGGGATATGAAGACCCCAGACTTTGACGATCTTCTTGCAGCCTTTGACATCCCAGACATGGTTGACCCAAAAGCAGCTATTGAATCTGGACACGATGACCATGAAAGCCAGATAAAACAAAATGCACACACAGATGAAGATTCTCATACGCCCTCATCGTCTGATGTCGGTGTGAGCGTCATTGTGAAAAATGTGCGTACTATTGATTCTTCTGAAGGAGTAGACAAGGATGGCCACCATTCCACAGGCAATGGCTTGCATAACGGCTTCCTAACATCCTCAGCTCTTGATAGCTACAGTAAAGACGAAGGGAAGCCATTCAAAGACGATGGGTCAGCTTCTGAGACAACACTGAAGGATTCGGCTTTTAACCAGTTCAGTCCAATTTCGAGTGCTGAAGAATTTGATGATGATGAAAAAATTGAGGTAGATGACCCTCCAGACAAAGAAGAGATGCGTGCAAGTTTCAGAACAAATATCTTGACAGGTTCTGTATCTCAGCAGGAATATGACAAACTAAAGGCACTTGGGGGAGAGAATTTGATTAAATCTAGTATCTCAGTGTCAAGCGGTATAGATAAAAATAAAGTTTCTAAGCGGGAGACAGAGACAAACTCTGTGAATTTAAGTATTTATGAGCCTTTCAAAGCTCGCAAAGCAGAGGACAAACTGCTAAAAGACAGTTCTGAGAAGCTTCTTGACAACAGAGTACTTGATGGAAAACTGAGTGCTGAAAAAAGTGAAACAAATTTTGCCAGCATTTCACAGTCCAAAGCAAAGTCATCAGCAAAGCTTTCTTCGTGCATTGCTGCGATTGCAGCACTGAGTGCTAAAAAGGCAGCTACAGATAGCAGTAAGGATTTACAATCCAATTCCGGGGAGTCTTCTCCTTTACCAAAAGATATGAGTGAAAGTCCCCGGACTACTGAGAAATCACCTGAGCCTCAGAGTCTTATTGATGGTGCTAAAAAGCCATCTCTTAAACCGCCTGATAGTCCCAGAAGTGTGTCAAGTGAAAACAGTAGCAAAGGGTCTCCGTCTTCTCCTGCAGGGTCCACACCAGCAATTCCTAAGGTTCGCATCAAAACCATCAAGACTTCCTCCGGGGAGATCAAGAGAACTGTTACTCGAGTGTTGCCAGAAGTTGATTTGGACTCGAGTAAAAAAACGGAGCAGACTGCTTCTATGGTAACTTCCATGACGTCCCTCCTGTCCTCACCAACTTCTGCTGCTGTTCTTTCCTCTCCTCCTAGAGCTCCTCTCCAGTCCGCGGTCGTTACCAATGCAGTTGCATCTGCAGAACTCGCACCAAAGCAGGTCACTATCAAACCTGTGGCTACTGCCTTCCTCCCAGTTTCAGCAGTGAAAACAGCAGGTTCACAAGTTATTAATTTGAAGCTTGCTAACAATACTACCGTGAAAGCCACTGTAATATCTGCTGCTTCTGTGCAGAGTGCCAGTAGCGCCATTATAAAAGCTGCCAATGCCATACAGCAGCAGACTGTTGTGGTGCCAGCATCAAGCCTTGCGAGTGCTAAACTTGTGCCAAAGACGGTCCATCTTGCCAACCTTAACCTCCTGCCTCAGGGTGCTCAGACCACCTCTGAGCTCCGACAAGTGCTAACGAAACCTCAGCAGCAAATAAAGCAGGCAATAATTTCTGCAGCAGCCTCACAGCCTTCTAAGAAGGTGTCTCGAGTCCAAGTGGTGTCATCTCTACAGAGTTCTGTAGTGGAAGCGTTCAACAAGGTGCTGAGCAGTGTCAACCCTGTCCCGGTTTACATCCCCAACCTCAGTCCTCCTGCCAGTGCTGGAATAACGTTGCCCACACGAGGTTACAAGTGTTTGGAGTGTGGGGACTCCTTTGCTCTTGAGAAGAGCCTGACCCAGCATTACGACAGGAGGAGCGTGCGAATTGAAGTGACGTGTAATCATTGCACAAAGAATTTAGTTTTCTACAACAAATGCAGTCTTCTTTCCCATGCTCGTGGACACAAGGAAAAAGGAGTTGTAATGCAGTGTTCGCACCTGATTTTGAAACCAGTCCCAGCAGATCAAATGATAGCATCTCCTTCGAGCAATACTGCTGCACCCGTGCTTCAAAGCCCAGTGGGAGCTGGCTCACACACTGTAACAAAGATACAGTCTGGCATAACGGGAACAGTCATATCAGCCCCAGCAAGTACCCCCATCGTCCCAGCCATGCCACTGGACGAAGATCCATCCAAACTCTGTAGGCATGGTCTAAAGTGTTTGGAGTGCAGTGAAGTTTTCCAAGATGAGACATCTCTTGCCACACATTTCCAGCAGGCTGCAGACACAAGTGGACAAGTAGAGTATCATATGTTTAAATTCCAATGTTTCGCCTATAAGCCTAGGAGGCTTTGGAAATGTTTTTCTTTCATTTAGATGTTAATGGTCTCAACCTCCGTGATTAAAAGCATAAACTAAAACAGAAAACTTGCAAGCACTTTTATAGTGAATGTCAACATTTTGAACTAAGAGTTTATCTTAGAGTTTTTTAGGCCCTGAAGTCTAATCCGGTGTATATTTTCACTAAAATTTAGCATAAGCTTTGTTGCAGCTGAGTACTTAATGGTCTCTAAGATTCTTTTAATGATTATTGCTGTGCTTCGAAATGAGATTGTCCTGTGGAATCCACTTAATTGGCACCCTCATTAGCAGCACACCTGTTTAATCTGAGTAGTAATTTTTAAGTGATTCATTCCTGATTTGTCTTTGGTTTTTATTATTTTCACATAGCTCTAGGAGTGAGTTTGGCATTCCTGTTACCTACAGGGGCAAACAACTAATAAATGGCACATTGATTCTGCTGGAAGGATATGCGTGCTGCTGTCTTCAGGTCTTTTTTAACCAGAAAGCGGTGTTCACTAGCATGCATTTCTTGCTGTGTGGCCATTTATTCACTTCTTTTGGCTTCCACTTTCTCTTACTACTGAGTTAAACTTACATTAGCAAAGAATTTCAAAATGGTTTATATGTGGTCTGATCTGAAAGAAGCACATCATTCAATAAAAGCGTGGATCAGCGTGCAGTGTATTTTATAACCCTGTAAGACTTCCCATCATTAATTAAATGATGGTGTGCCAGTTAAAAGGAATTCTGGTTTATTTCAAAGCATTCGGTTAATCTTGATGCAGCAGCTTGTTGCTGCACGTTGGCAAGGACCTGAAGGGCTCTATTCCCTGCTCAGACCAATCGAGCCAGGAATGTTCTTGGAATCTCACAGCAGCGTGCAGGATAGGGGTTTGAGTCCTTCAGTTAGGAAGGTAGCTCTTCTGCCCATGCATGTTGATCTTATTTTCCATGATAAGTCCTTCAGTTTCATCTGTTTTGTGGTAAGATCCAGCAGACCTTGGGAAACACGCGCCTGTAGCGCGTGGCACTGTGAGAACAAGGAATTAAGGCAGCCTGTAAGCTTAACAAACCAAATGTATGAGGCTGACAAATCCAGGGGAAATAGGTTGGGAGGACGAGGCAAGAACAGAATGGAAAAAAGAGCAGCAAAATTTGAATAATAAACAGTTCTGTACTTTCTGTGGGGCCTGTTTTGGTACAGGGATGCATTTTTGTAGAAACACCTTTGGCCTTTCCTGCTGCCTCTTCCCAGTGGTTTTTTTTTTGCCCCATTGCTGCAGAGGATCAGAGGAAGCTCATGGAGGTACAGGAGATAGAACTGCCCACCAGTTGGTATCTCCTGCTGGAAGCTCACTGTCTTACGAGGTCTGAGGCATGCATGAGGCCTTAATTACTGCGTGGTAGGGCGTGCATTTCCAGATCTCAGAAGAAAAAAAAGCACTTTTCTTGTCATTCCATTTTAAAAGAACGCTGTTAATAAACATAGTTCTGAGAGTTTGTCGAACTATCTTCTTAAAAAAATGAATTAAATATTTTTCTTAGTCCTTTTGGTACATCCATCAGCAGTTTTCATTACGTTTTCTAAGCTGTGTCTTGTTGCGAGCTGTGTGGTGCAGCTGTACAGATGCATCGTGGAAGCCATCCAGCTGAAGGGTTGCTTTAATGAGAGCAGTGCCTCCTGCTTTCTTGCCTTTTCATCCCCTCATCAGCTAGCACATGCATCTCTGCAAGAGCAGTGTTTGCTAAAGAAAGTCTTTGTATAGGTTTATTATAAAAAATGTTACCCCTCTAAAGGCTTGAAAAAGAAATGTCCTCATTTCTCTACATGCTTGGCACTGAGTTTTTGTTGTGAAACAGTGATTATTTTGGGAAATAGAACAGGAAAACAGGAAAGCTAGATGAAGTATTTTTACCTGGGGAGGAAGGAAGATAAAAATAATTGGATTTTGCAGCCCATTGATGAGTTCTGAGTGCCCACCTGCTCTTGAAATGGAAATTGCACACAGTTTTGTGTGTTAACGCGAGTCTAAGTAGGAAGGAGCTGTTACTTCCTTTTCATCTTTTGTTACAAAGGTAGAATGCTCAGTTCTGAATTAAAAAATAGTAAAACATCCTTCGCAGTTAAAAAATCTTCCCTGTAACGTTCTCTTTCTGTAATCCCTCACTTCTGCTAGTAATCCTGTTGAAAGGAATGAAGCCACTCAGTGATGGCTGAGTGAAGCCCTCACCAGCTTACTGAGGCAGCAAGGCAGCAAGCCTGGTCTAATTCATGTTAATGCTCCTCTTATCTTCAGCTGTGAGCGTGTTGTTCTGGTGGATGCTGTGTTGCTCATTTGTCTTCAAGAACTCACAGTTCTTGTCTATCTTTATTTTCCGACTCCACAGTTTTTTTCTTCTCACTCCTCTTTTTTTTTTCCCCTGAAGCTTTGATTTCAAAGGCAGGCACGTGATGGTTTTCAAAAACTTTTATTTTGGTATGGGTTGCAGTGAGAACTGGAATTTAATGCCACCTTAAGCCCAGAATAAAATGGTAAGCAAAAGTGAATTTCAGAATTTCACAGCAGATTCTTGTCCTGTAATCAGTTTCAATTAAAAACGTGTACTTTTCAAACTGTCAAACCAGCAGCCCCAGCAAAAAGCATTGCTGGCATTTTGTGTTGGTCTGAATTACTCCCATGGCAGATGGATCTTGCAGACTGCTTGTTGCAGAATCAGAATCTGGGATAACCTTGTTCAGGAGTGTTGTATGGCTGTGAAATAGTGTAGCATCCAGGTTTCTTTCTGTAGTGTTTTGGAAGGACTATGAGAATCTTTTATGTAAGAAACTTTGCTTTGTTGCCCAACATTGCACTGCTGCTTATGAATGCCAATATGACAAAAGGTGCCTTTTAGGAATGGTGCTGGATCTTAGTAAATGCAGCAGACACACAGTGAGCCAAAGTTAGTCTGGCTTTGGCCACCTGTGAGCCTGAGCTGAAGACAAAGTTGGCATCCCATCAGTTCTGAGCAGTGTCAGAAGCAAGGGTGAGTGGCTCAGACCATGCACTGCTCACTGAGGACAAACACTGGCATTTCAGTGGATGTCTGTTTGTGTTTGAGCGCAGTTTCAACCCTCCTGTTTCACGGAGGTTCTAATCAGAGTGATAGCACTGTAATGGCTGCAGATGATCCATCTCAGACAAAGCTTTGTGCAAGGATATCTGCTAATTCCTTAGGCTGATAGCAGTGCTGATATCCAACCTGCATTTGGAGGGTAGTAAATTTTCTTTGGTTAACTTGTTCTGCTTCAAGGTTCTGCATTTTGCCATCTTTCTTTTGTCAGGACGCTTGAGAGCTGTGGATGGAGACTGTTCAGACACACATTAGAGTGAACCATGCAAAAGAACACGGCTGCTTCAGAGCGTGTGACCTCCAGATATTCCGTGTTAATGTTTCTCCCTAAAATTAATGTTTAAAAAATAATTTACAACCATTTTATGCAGCTTCAAAAAGGCATTTAGATGAAAAGAAAAAAAGTTTGCAGGTTCCAGTACAAAAACACTCTCGTGCTCGTGCTTAGAATATCAGTAGCATTGTCAGTATGTAAAGCAATTAAGAAATTACTTTAGGGTTAAACAGGGTTCTATTTGGAAGAAAAAGTAGTGGTACAGGTGTGCTTTAGTCATTGCAGTTCGGATCTGTCTTGTTGATTAAATGAGAGCAGGTGACTTTTTTGTTCTAGCAAAGTTGCCAATGCTAATAAGGCAGAACTCCACGAAACTTGTTTGTAGCACAGTGTGATTCCTTCTACAGCAGCAGCTTTGATTCTGCTGCTGTGTGCTCTGACTGACCATCTTTAACAGATTTGAAGGAGGGCCCAAATTGGAAGGAGGGTGTGACTTGGTGAAGCCCCAGGAAGTAATTGTTTTAATGTGAGGAGAAGGATTTTCTTGATCATTTGAAGATTTATTTATCCGTAGATTAGCAAATCGTTTTTAATACAACTCAGGAGATCTTGTTTTGTCTGTAATCTTGCAAAATACACACATCCATGTGCAAGACTGTATGGGTGGCATGACTGTATGGGGACACGGCAAATCCCGTGTTCACAACTCTCCATGTCATGTAAGAGTCTTGGTTTTGCTTTTAAATCTTCCTAAGTCACTGGTGAAATTCATAATTCCCAAGACATAAGGAATGTTTAAATTCGTAAGAAGTTACTTAAAGTCACAAGAAATTATTTGAAGTTTTAAGAAATATTAAACGCTTTACAGAGCGAGGCCTTAGGAAATGAGGTTAAAATCGTTGCCTGCGAAGGCTGGTGCTGGTATTTCTGTTGGAGTCAGTGGAGCAGTGTTCGTGATGAAAGTTAAGCTCCATACAGACTGTCAGGCACTGCTGAGAGATGCAGAGGTGCATTGCTGCAGGTGGAACCCGTGGTGCTGCAGGTTCTGTTCCTTGTGCCCTCCAGGGATGGAAAGCAGCTGTGAGCAGCAACGAATCCTGCTGACAGCTCCACTGCATGGTTTGTGTTTAACCCCACGAGTGGCACAAAGCAAAGAATTCCAGTGTTTCTGACTTGGCAAATGGTCTACACACTTGCTGAAGATCTTTTAAAGTTATTTCTGTGTGACAGAATGCAAGAAAAGATGTCATATAGGGAGTAAAGCCTGCACTTAGAAAGATGGCCCTTCAGAGACTTTGTGACTTTGTTAAATACCTGTACTTTTAGATGCATGATAGTTTGATATTTTACAGTGCAGATGCTGGAGTTCAGCCTCAGAAATGCATTTTGAAATTAACTACAGTCTTTCTGATTGACAATACCCCATTTATTGGCATTCAGGATATTCCCAGTAGAACTCACTGGGAGCAGGGGTCAAAGAAAATGAGGATAATGTACTTGGTGGTGGGTTGTTTTTTTTTCCTCTGTGTTTTCTTGTGTTTTTTTGTTAGTTTGTTTGTTTGCTTTTTAATTTCTGTGGTTAAAACCATTAGATTTGTTTCCCAAGCTTCACTTGGGGCCCCTTGCACTAGTAAAGTAACCTTGTGAGGCACCTGAATTAAATGTAAGTAAGCTACAATACATCTTCTATGCTCAGTGATGAATGAAGGAGCTTTGTTGTGCCAGAATGTCAGTATATGTGGTGTCAGGAGGGACCACCTCAGCCCTGCAAGGTTGGTCAGTACAGTCTGAATTTTGACCTTGCCTGCTTCTTCTGGCTCACATCACAGTCGTAACATTTAACCTTTTATTTATATTACAGTGTTTGACACGAGAAATTGTGTATAGCTGAACCCAACCTTTTGTTTCATCTGTTTTGGTTTATCATTTAGAAGACATGCAATATCTGCCAGATGCTGCTTCCTAACCAGTGCAGTTTTGCATCACACCAGAGAATTCATCAGCATAAATCTCCATACACGTGTCCTGAATGTGGAGCAATCTGCAGATCTGTCCACTTCCAGACTCATGTCACTAAGAACTGCCTGCATTATACTCGAAGAGTTGGTTTTCGGTCAGTATTATGATTATTTTCGTTGTCAATTTATATGTAATTTATGCTTTCAAAAGTAATTTCCCATTTTCATAAGCTGTGTTTGTAGGATAGAGCTTCTTGGGCTTAAGGTTGTCATGGCAACAATTCTATTAGTAGTACAATTTTTTGAGTAAATTGTGCATTAAAACACAGTTTGTTTTGAGCATCCGCTCTTGTATGTTATTAAATCAGAATATTAGCTAATCTCATCCAGCCATAATATGTCAGATTCAGGGCTTCACAGTTTCTAAGGCCTAGAAAATTCAGATGTATTTTCTTAATTTCACATTCATAACGGGCTTCTTGATTTTTTTTTTTCCCAGAACATTGAATTTCAGACTGTTCTTTCTGGTAGAATAATCATTTTCTTATTTTCTACCAGAATTTATTGTCAGGCCGTGGGCGGGCATCCTGCACCTGCCTGGTAGCATAGCTAGAGCAGCTTTGTCAAGTCCTTTTTAATCCATTTGCTGTGGGAAGGGAAGATCACTCCGCTTTACACCACTTGCAGATGACATTTCTCACCCCAGCAGCCTGGCTCTTCTGGTTCCTCATCGTTACTCTGCAGTTTTCCTTCTGTTCTTTTGTTTTCCTGTAACGGCAACTCACAGAGTGAACAGGGACCAGAGGTGTTTCGTGGAAGTCCTGAGTTTCAAAGGCCTTGAGAGCTGGGGAAAGCTACTGAAAGCTACAGTGGGGAAATCCGGGAAGGCTGCTGGCTGGCTGGCAGCACAGCGAGGGATGGAGCAGCCCGCAGTCCTCAGGCATCCCCCATTGCATGCTGTTGGACCACAGAAGGGCGAGTAGCATCCCACTGGGCAGGCAGCCTCTGCTCCTCGTGGAACCCAGCTCCTTTGCTGGGACATCTTCCACCCAGGAGGGAAGCACTTTGCTTGCATCAGGCCAGCTGCTGTCCGTTCTCAGTCCAAACCCATGGCCCTGACACAGCTCTCAGCTCATGTTTCTTTGGTTTGCTTTGCTCTGGTCTCCCAAGCACAGCAGTCTTTTTTATTACATATTTCTTACATCTGCCTCCTCCACTCTTCTGCTCTTTCCCCTCGCCTGTCTCTTGGCATCACCTTGAGGGATTGCTGGCCTGCACCAGCAGCACCAGGAAATCTCAGAGTCCTTCATGGTGAATCGTGACAACGTAACTGAACTTGTCAAGATTTACCAGTAACATTTCATGTCACACTAAATCAGAATTTCTTTATTTGAGGACAGCAAACCAAAACTGTCCAGGCAAGGAGAAGCAGTATCCAGGAGAGCATAATGCCTTCCTTGCTGTGCTCCCTGCTGCCAGGGCCTTTCACTGGGGAAACACAGCCTGTCCTGCATTTCCGTAGGAGCTGTGAAGCAGCTGAACATCTCAGCCTTAAGCTGAATTGCATCCTTGCATGCTGAGAATGAAGGTGACCCAGCATTCCAGGAAAGGAAGGTTTGGGCCTTAGGAGCTGCTCTACTGTACAACAGCAGATGCTGAGGACTGTTTACAACTTCACATCACTGTAGAAAAACAGGCAGACAGTGGGGCAGAGGGGGATGAGATGGGACCCAGCACTGCTGAGGGCACTGTAGCATGCAGTGGGGACTTGCTTAAAGGAGAGGGTCACGAAGGACAGAGCAGAGCTGGCAGACTGGGAAAGCTCTTTATTAAATGCCCAGGAATTGGAGCCCAAGTGGATGCAAACTGAACTAGTAGTATTAGGAAGGTGTATTGAGTGCTTCCAAGGGAAAGGATGATATTTCATAGCATTTAAAGGTGGGGCATTTGAAAAAAAAAGTATTGAGAGCAGTTTTTTTGCTATTTCCTGCCTTATGGCTATCATCAAAACTGTTGGAAAGTTAGGTCATGTTTACACAAAAATCATACTGCCTGGTGGGTGCAAAAATTATTGTTTTGGCAGTCTTCTAGGTTTAAATTGTAAAACTCTAGCTGCAAAGTACTGATCAGTAAGAAATGGGGTGGTTTGAGGGATGGTGTTGTCTCTGTTTATTGCAGCATACCCTTGGAGGTACTGGGTACCACTTTGTCCACAAGGTGCATGAAACTGAAAGGGGCCGCTGTGTGTGGGAATGCTCATGTGCTCATTTTAATCCCATTTTTCAATCGTTTTATTTTAGAATAGATGCGGGAAGGTCACAAATTTTCGGCAGTGCAAAAGTATGTTTTTGAAAAATACTTCCAGAGTTCCAATCTGATGCGTTGTTGTGATTGTTGAGATTCAGTTCAGTTGCCCTGAATTTAAATTTACTCTTTTTTTTTCTTATTAAATCCAAGCGTTGATTTAATTATCGGTTCAGAAAATCATTACAGTTATGTCTTTGTCAAATCTTAACAAGGGGAATGGTCCACGTGTCTTGCTGGTTTTCCATTTTGGTGGTAGCGGTGAAGCCTGCACAATCCACTGCATGTGAAAAAAAAAAAAAATGCCTTTTGTAAAAAACTTTACAGATTCACAGAGGTTTTAAGCTTTCTTTTTACAATCAGCGGATGCTTCTCTGTTCACCCTTCTGTCTGTCCTGTTGTAATCCCATGAAATGTTCTGAATTCACATCTCTCAGACCTACAGAGTTAAATTTGGGAAACTTTTTTCTCTTTCGATACGCAGATCTCTGCTTATGTTGATTCCTACTCTGTTGTTTATACTCCTGAATTGACAGAATGACGTAGTTTTATCTGGTTATGGATATATGCTTACCTCTCCCACTTGCTTGAAAACCAGTGTTGATTCGGTGTCTTGCAGTACTGCTTTTTGCTAGGCTGAACTGACTCTTCTCCACTCTTTTTGCAGCTGCGTGCATTGCAATGTTGTGTACTCTGATGTGGCGGCACTCAAGTCTCACATTCAAGGTTCTCATTGTGAAGTCTTTTACAAATGTCCTATCTGTCCCATGGCATTTAAATCTGCTCCCAGCACACATTCCCATGCCTATACACAACACCCGGGTATCAAGATAGGCGAACCAAAGTAAGCAAAATTAATCTTTTACTGTACTTGCCTGCATTTTAATAACTTGTGGAATTGCTTTCTGTCTTGTGCTTACAGCGTTAAGTTCCGTACAACAGTTTGTCATTCGTTGGTAATGTGTGGTGTTCTTGTGATATTTTTATGAGGTTTTAGCTAGGAGTTTGGCAAAAGTTAACTTTCCATTCACAGCAGCAATATCTGTTCTTTGAGCGCAGCGCTAAGGAAAGTATTACAATAAAAGAGGAGAATTGGGTCAGATGTGAAATGAGTTCTTTACCCAGGGAGTGGTGAGACCCCAGCACTGCCCAGAGGGGGGTGCCCCATCCCTGGAGGTGCTCGAGGCCATGGACGGGCCCTGGGCAGCCTGAGCTGGTGGGCAGCCAGCCCATGGCAGGGCTTGGAGGGCTGTGAGGTCTTTTCAAACCCAAAAATGCTGTGATCCCACTGTGAACTGCAGAAGTAATTCAGACTCCTGCTAGTGCGTTGCTGATGCTGGGTTTTTTTAGTCTGGTTATAGGCGTTTTTACTACAAGCTTAGCGAATGTAATTCCAAGGAGAACTGCTAAGGCTCATCAGCACTTCTGTAGTGGTTTTACAACATGTGGTTGAAAAGTTCAGATTATTTTCTATCATGCTTACAGACAGCAGTCTTGTAGGTGGATTCGGAAGGTTGGTTCCTTCAGTGCCAGCAGTGCTCAGGGGTTAGGGTGTATGCTGGTGGGGTTACCTCCAGGCAGCAGAGCTGTAGGCTTCCTCAGGGCAGGCAGAGCTGCTGGCCAGGCAGTGCTTTCCTTAAGCTGTCAATGCTTCGTGCAAGCTGCAAGCACTGAGTTTTAGCTCTGCTATGGCTGTCCTGTCTGTCAAGCCCAAGCTGATAGGTGAGAGCTGCTGGCTGTGCGCCTTGTGCAGAGTTCAGAATAAAAACGTGCCTAGAGCTGTACTGTGTAAGCTTTCTGTGACACGTGAGCTTTCTTTTCTGCATTAAGGCTGAACTCTTTCCGTTCTGCAGCTGGGAAGGTTGCACATCGCATCAGTGAGTGCTTTACTGAAGGCAGCCAGGGGCACAATTAGGAAGTGAGAATCAGATCTCAGTTGTACAAATGTTGCATCTTCAGTTGGTGGGAGCTGCAGGTGCAGCATGCCTGAAATTCAGACTCTGTGCTGTACTGACCTCAGCTCCGTGCTTGCAGTCACAGCCTGTCTTCTGCCTGCCTCTTCTGCTGGTAAGAGTGCTGTGCTGAGAGTGAATGCCCCACTGTGTAACTCCATCCTGTTTCTCTGAGGGACGTAGAGCACACTGTGAGCACTGCAGAACCTTGTCACAAACAGCAGGCTCAGGAAAATAGAAAGCAGGTGGGAGAAACAGTGCCTTGTGCATTGTAATAATTGGATTTCACAGGAATTCTCCTTTTCCTCCTAGCCTATGAGAAGGGGGTGTTTTTATTTATTTGGCAAAAGAGCACAAAATTTCTGCATCTGACACTAAATTAAGACAGTTGCACCAGTGGCAAGTGACACCTTGTTTTAACTCGAGGGAATATCTTCAGGGAGAGGCTCTGAAATACCAGCACTTAACCTAAAACTTGTTTGGGGTTCCCTTGATTTCCAGATTAGAGAGGACAAAAGGGCTGAGATCCCCACCAGAGTGAGATATTCCCCGGGTGAAAAGTACAGAAGGTTTTCTGACCTGTGCTCAGACCTTTTGAGCTGCTTCTCGTAAATCTGGTGAATTAAATATTTTGAATTAAGTTTCCTTTCCATGTGAAAGTGGTGTTGTCCTGAAATCAGCCAATTTTATCGTGGTGCTGTCGGGCTTTCCCAGTCCCTGCAGTGTCTGGAGTTCCATGCTCCATCATCATAGGTGTCTGTAGGAGTGCAGTGTCACCTCTGGGCTCAGGATGCCCATGTTGATTACTGCCTGACCTTAATAAGGTCTTGTCTTGCCTATTGCAACCTGTGGTTTTCCTCAGGATTAACTAAAAGTGTTTGTGTTGCTCACTGTCAGTTGAAAAGGGGAGCTATTAAGTTAATTGGCTCCTGAGGATAGCTCTTGGCCAAGTGACACCAAGCATTCCTTGCACAAATTCCCATTCATCTGTAGTGTTGAGTGCTGTATAAGAAGAAATACATCCACGTTTGATGAATATGCCATATTTATTAAAAAAAAAAAGTCCATCTGCAGTGATTCTCAAATGGTTGAAATTTTAATATAGAGCATTTAATATAAAGCACGGAATGGCTTTCAGCTTTCAGCCCTGACAGCTTTCTCTCATAGCCCCTGAGATGCTTTCACGTGCTGCCAAAGATTGCATGTGGTTTTATTTTTTCAGTAGACTGAGAGCAGCATTCAGGCGTTCTCCATGGCTGATCTCTTTTTGAATACTGAAAGAACTCTTGCTTATGAAGCCAGATTATGAATATATCCTGCACTCCTGGTACAAAGTGCAGTACAGGTCCCACAGGTACTGGTTTTTTTTAGCGAGGGAAAGGGACAAGTTGACAGGCATGTCAGATTGTTTATCAGATGGACGGACGTTCTGCTGTTTGCAGCAGCCGTGTCAGTGCGTGCTGTGTGGCTCAAGGCAGCAGTCATTCAGGGCTGTGCAGCAGCAGCTCAGTTGCCCCAGGTGTTTGCAGGCTGGTGAGCAGTCAGCTCTGACACTGCTGGCAGAGATGCAGACAGCACTGTAAGAGACAGCTCCTAAGGGACAGAAGGAAAGTGTCTGACATCCCAGACTTAGGCAGTGTGTGCAGTTGGTACCAGCTCTGTGCATGTTCACCAGAAGATTTGCTACACAACTGCAGTACTCCCCTGCTAGCAGTAAAAGCACTGCCTCCAGTTACCTTGAGCTGCTGTGCTGGGGTAGAGCGTGCATGGATGCTCAGCAGCTGTGTACAGCAGCCTGGGGAGGAGATCCACTGCACAGTGAGTGCTTTGTTTTTTAGAGCTCCAACAGTGCATCCTGCACTGTGCTGTGGTTGCAGTAGCACTGTGCTGTGGTTGCAATAGCACTGTGCCTGGGCAGGGTTTTCCTCCTGCAGCCATGGCAGCTGATCTGCTGGGCAGTGATCAGTCTGCTTCTCAAGAGTGGTCTCTTGGGATCTCAGTTGAAACTGTCAGTAGGATATGTGGGATCTGTATGGATAGGAGCTGTGTGAGGTGAAACAGCATTTTAGAAGTCTGTTTTTCTCCCTACCTCTTACCATCAAGGAGCATTCATTCCCTGTTTCTGGCTTCCTACAGGACTTATCTAAACAATCAGGATTTTGAGGAGTAGACATCAGCAGTAACGTGGCAAACTGGAATATGGTTCCAGAATGATGCCTGAGGAGCATTTGTGCCCAGCAGCACAGCTCTCTGCTGCAGAAAGCAGTGCAGTACAGAGGGGATGCAGCACAAATAGCAGATCTCGTAGCACATGGGAGAAGCAGAGAAAGAAAAACGTGGCCACGAGGAAGAGAGAGCGCAGAAATAATTTTTTCACAGGTTCATGTAAATAACTGTAATGTTTTTCATTGTTTCCAATATCCGGAGTCACTGAACGGGTGGGACTTCATGTCCTTGTCCTTGTCACCTCAGAGCACAGTGCAGAATGGTCTTTAGAGCTCTTTCAGACAGCGTGCTGTTGGAGAAAGCTGCTTGGAGGGAAATGGGAAGGAGTTTGGGTAATTTATGTGGGTAATGAGAAAATGTAGTGTGCTAACAAGGTTTGGTGTTTTTTTAATGGAAGGTCACTCTCCAGGACAGAGATCAGTGTCAGGCTGGTGGGGCTGGGAAGGCTGCAGCCATCCTTGCACTAAGCTCCTGCTCCTGGCTTTCCCTTGTTTTATCTGCAGTTTCTCAGGCGTGCCACTACGGATGGCCAGTGGGTTACATTTCTGTCTTATCTGACCATCTGTAGCAAGTTTCTGTGTTACTTTTCTTTCATTCATTTGCAAAACCAAAAACTGATACGCCTTGAGAGAGGAAGTTGCAGTTTTGGTGGTGTCTGTGCATTGCATTTATAGATGGGTTCTTAATGGCTTGTAATGGCAAAGCAGGGAACTGTCACCCAGGGAGGTTCCTGTGTCAGAGCATTAACAGGTTCCAGAACCTGGCACACAGGAGTCTCAAAGCCATACACGTTGGTAAAAATAAGTTTATCTCAGAGTGCATTACTGGTTATGGTCGTATCAGGGACTCCCTGAAAACGAATTGCTTTTGCAACCTGAACGAGGTATATTCTTTGTCCTTCAGTTATTGCATGACTTCAGGAACTGAAGATGTTTGACTTTCAGAGTATCATAAGCAGAAGTTGATGTTACGTATGTAACTGGCACATGCTGTTGTTTTCTGGCTTAATAGTTTTTTGTACTTTTTTTTTTTTTCCTTTCTGTTTTTCTGCCTTTTCTCCTGCTGCTTTCTTTTGGGTTCTGGAGGTTGTTTTGAATTAGTTGCAATTTACCTTTGTTCAGGCAGTGTGAAATGATTGCTTACACGTGTCAGATCTTGTCTCTGCTGAGAAAAAAGTTAACGTTATGATTCCTGTGGCTAGATCATCACCATGACTGACACTGTTTATTGTACTTCTGTTTTTAGAATAATATATAAATGCTCTATGTGTGACACTGTGTTTACTCTACAACCTTTGCTCTATCGCCACTTTGATCAGCACATTGAAAACCAGAAGGTGTCTGTTTTCAAGTGTCCAGACTGTTCTCTTCTGTATGCACAGAAACAGCTTATGATGGATCATATCAAGGTGTGTAGGCATCTCTTGTTTTATTCTTAGATACTGTTTGTCGTGCAGTGTATCGTTTGGGAAAATACTGTTGAAAGGCTCGCAATTCCAAGAAGGCTGCTGGAAGAAATGTTAGTGGTTCCAAGAGAGTAATCTGTGAGTAACAACCACCAATGCTAAAATGGTACCTTTTGTCTAAACCTTCAGCAGCTGCACTGTAACCACTTACTGAGCTTTTCAGTAGGGATGTTGATTTGGATGTAGCAGGAATGTTGCATTCAGTACCTCATCAGAATCGTTGTGGGGTCGTTGAGGTAAGCTGGTCCAATCCTAGCAACTCCTGAGCCTTATTTAGAGCACTGAAGAATTATTCCAGTGGCCAGGAGCTGAGAATGCTGAGTACGTGACCAAATCAACTCTGTGATGCTCAGAACTTGCTGGTGGTGTGTTTCTTGAATAGATGCAGAATCTGTGTGTGCTCACAGACACACATGAACACTTTCAGGCAAAGAAAAGAAACCTGAAGTGGATTTTTTTCATCAGTATCCCTATAACTGCATGAATGAATTTACTGGAGAAGATTTACTGTCATCCTTCGAATCGTGTTGCAGAGAGCCAGCAGCCCCCTGGCTCTGACCCATTAGCTGTAGATTTTAAATACTGGCTGTGCTGAAATCTCTTAGAACTTATTAGCAGGATCTGGTACCTGGTTAACTGCTGAAATTTTACTGTTTAAATAGTAAAATTGGTAGTAGTGAAAAGTAAAACATCTTTCTTGTCTACTGAAGATCACTTTGTGTTTTAGCCTCAAGTGTGTTACCTTTAGTCCCCAGAAATCACTGACGTTGTGAAGAAAACAAGATCAGAAGTCTTGGAGCGAAAGTTGTCCTTAAAGCCAGTTTTAAACCTGAGTTGGAGACAGGGAAGGGCTGACCCAAGGTTCAGACACACTGGCAGTATGTTTTCTTTGACTCTGACCAGTTTGTGTTTACTGTAAGAATCGCCTTTGACCTATGCCAGAAAAGTACCATCACATCTGCACATACATCCCTCTAAACCACTGTGCTAGGGCAGGATCTGACCATAGTTAGAGCCAGGAGCTATCCTTATGGGCTGGGGCTGCTCAGCACCTTACTGTAGAGTTGCTCTTTTACTTTGGATTTGGGTGCTTATAATTTTTCTGGCTATAGTTTTCCATGCCAGAGTTTGTACTGATGAACACGTTTCACTATAAATGATCCAGAGCTTTTTGAGAACGAGTCTGGAACATTAGAATGTAGGTATTCAGTGACAGTATTACTGCTTTTATTCAGAGTTGCTCATGCTTTCACGTTTAGGAGGTGTGTATAGCAGTAGGAACAGCAGCCACAAAGGGTAAATGGGACTTAAGGAGGAAACTAAAAAAAAAAAAGAAAGTGTACAGATAAAAGCAAAAAAGAACACAAGAGAGGGGAAGGCTGCTGGACGGGGGCAGAGCTCAGCCCAGCTGGGTTTGGCATGGCTGGACATAAACCAGCAAGGCAGAGACCATATGCACAAAAATAGAATGGAAAAGGACAGAAAGAGGCTCTGAGGGTGGTTGTTTAAAACTACCAAAAAAAAAAAAGCAACAAATCTAGAATTTTTCCTGTTGATGAGAATGTGTCTTGTTGACAAAAAGTGTATCTTGTTTTCCTCTGGTGGCTCACAGGAGGAAAATGTCTAACAGCTGGTGAGAGCAGGGAGCAGAGGTCTGGACTGGAGGTGTAACAGGCTCAGTTCTGTTGATGATCATCACAGAAACCACTGTGACTCAATGCTATACATTAGTGCTTTTGTTGGTTTTGTTTGTTTGTTTTAATTAGGAAGTTAAACATTCAGGTATTGAGAAAATTGAGCACGGACGTCTTACGTGCTCGCATGGAATTTCCAGATAAGTCTTCTGTTGAGTGAAGTTAAATGAATATTTAATTACAAAAATCCTGAAGCTGCAGGACACCCCTGCCCACCCCGTGCTGATCCTCCATGTCCTCAATTAATAGGGTAGTCCAGGCAACCTCTTCACTGCACAGTTTGCTTTTGCTCTCAGCACCTGTCAGTCAGTTCAGTGCACTTGGCTTTTTAATAATGTTTCAGCTTTTAAAAGTGCTGGCTTTCTTTTCCAAGCAACGACTCAGTAGAAGAATATGTTCTGCAGGTCAGGCTGACATTTGCAGTTGAACCAGCAAGCAGTCCCAAGGGCCACATTATTTACAAAAGAGCTCAGTACTTGAAGCTGAGGAGGAGCAGATCCTGGAGGAGCAGATGGGCATTCTTACAGTCTCAGAACCCAGATCGTGTTAGTTGCTTTTTGTTTCTGAAGTTGCCTGCGTGTTTAGGGTAGCCAGACACATCATCCAAAGGAGTTATAATGCAGATGAGTATGTGAGGGGATGAGAGTGCTGCCCTGTAAATGGCAATGGAAATGTAAATGGCATGGGAAGGAGCCCTTGCTAATGTGCTCAGCAATACATTCATTCTAGGTTGCAGTCATGTGTCTTGGCCCAGAACACTGCTGACTGCCTCCTGTTGTGTCCACGTCCCTGTCTGAAACCCAGGCACAGAGCTGATCCTCCAGGAGTTGTCTTCTTTGCAGGCTCAGGGATGGCGCTGCCATGTGGCACTGGCTCCAGAGACTGGGAGAGGGGAAGTGGAAGAGTTCTTCCCGTCTTACAAATGAGTTATGGAATCCTAGATTCTAGAATCTGGAAGGGGAGGGTCACTTCACGAGAGCTGCAAGGTGCTGAGCAGCTTCTTAGCTGTCCCCTCCAGCCCTGCACACCATCGGTTCCAAGGACTGTTAGCAGTGTGTAGCCCTGAGCATGCAGTGAGACAGAGTTAGCACAGGCTTAGCATAAAATAATAACGTATCATAATAAACTGCCTGATCTTTCCAGAGTTGCCTTTTCCTGTCTTATTTGCCAATGCTCATTTAGACGAAACTTGTCAGTAAAAACCCTGCCTTCTTGCAAATCTCTACTTAGACACATAGTTTGAAATGAGGATTTTAATTAGCTACACTAGGTAAGTAAAGCAAGAGACCGAATATAACTTAATGCATTCACTGAGCCCTTTTTTCTCCTTGCTCAGCAGCAGCTAAACCTTCACAGTCTCACTTTTTGGTGAACTGCTCTTTAGCTGTGACTGGCATCTGTTTGTTGGCCAGTGTCTGCTCACGCTACACTTTACCTTCATTTGGTCATTGTTTTTTTAAGTGAGGAATGTGATCTGATAAGAGTATGGCAAAGCAGATGAACGCTTTTGATTCAGAGGGCATTCAGCATTTTAATACAATTGTACACGCCCGCGTTAATTGCTTACTTTTTATTTTATTGTAGTCAATGCACGGAACTTTGAAAAGTGTTGAAGGGCCACCAAACCTGGGGATAAATTTACCTCTGAGTACGAAACCCACAAATCAGAACTCAGCCAGCCACAATAAAGAGGACACGAAATCCATCAATGGAACAGAAAAATTAGAGAAGAAATCTCCTTCTCCTTTAAAGAAAGGAGAGCCTAAAAAAGTCAGCAGCCGTGGCTGGACGTGTTGGGATTGCGATAGGTTCTTCACTCAGAGAGACGTTTACATCTCCCACATGAGGAAAGAACATGGAAAGGTAAATGAATATTTAATTACAAGAATACGATTTAAGCCTAAAATACCAAGTTATGTTATTGGTTTTCTTTTTAATGCAGTTGTGCTTTTGCAGGTAATTAAGCTCCATCATTATTATTCTTCGTTCGTACGTGTATTTCATCTGTCTCTCTCTTGCTGATCATTTTTTGTCAGTTGCTGCATAGTTCCTTTTGAGAAAACAAGACACTCGCTTAATTGCAGACTTGTTCATCCATTACCAAAACTTCATCAGGATGGAAAGAATGAAAGATATTCCAGTATTTCTTCCAAGTTACCTCCTCTGGTCCAGGTTACTACTTCTTCCTTTGTGCCCTCACCAGCCCCCCGTCTTGAAAATTCATTAGCTGTTAAAATCAGAGACTGGAGTCTTGCTTTATTGGTGCAGCGAGCACCAACATTTCATTTTAAAGGTATGCTCACTGCAAGGTGAAGTCATTGCTCTGCTCTTACACTTGGGTTCAGTCAACAAGGTGAAATCTGTACTGAAAGCAGCAAGGTGTGTGATAACGTACTCAAAGTTGGTTGAAAGTGAAAAGTGGAAATGCTGTGTCCTCAGGTCAGCAGAAAGACAGCTGGGTGTCCTTGCTGCATCCCAGAGCTTTTCCAGTTAAATGAAAACGACTGACAGGTGGGCAGTAGTGAAACTGAACAGTTTTCCTCTGCTGCTGCTTGCAGGGGAGCAAGCTGTGGAATTGACTTTTAAAACACAGCTAAAAAGGAAAAGAACAGTGATAAACACAACACACAGCTGACTCAGACTCCTCCTTCCTTCTGTGCTTCACAGTTTAGAAAATTATCCTGATCAGTGCCCAGCCTCCTCTTTTCTCCATATAGGTGGAGGGAGATTGATAGAGTTAGGATGTAAAATATTCCAGCTCTGAGTCCTTTTGAACAGTCTCTTTCAATTAGTCTCTTTGAAAAGCTCTTATAAAAACAAAACAGAATTAAAAGTGTGCAAAATCTGTGTATTTTCCAAAATTAGAGGGTTACCTCTCTTGAGTCAGGTAAGAAGCAAAAATACTATTTCAGGGTTGAGCAGAGGAGCGTTGTCATAGAGAGGCTTTAAAAGGCAAATAATTACTTGTGGAAGTTGATTAGAATGAAGATGTTCAGCACAGAAGAGTAGAGTCGAGTCTCTTCAGATTTTGAGGTATGCTTTTACTGTTTTACTGTACTGAGCAGGAGGCTCCTCCATAAAAGAGCTTGAAATACTCAATTTGCAATCCTGTCCTAAACTTAAGCTTTCCGTGACTTCCAGCTGAGGTGTCTGATGGCAGATAAATACATAGATGATATTCACAGACGTTTTTACAGCCTGATAAAGACGGATGAAATAATAGCTGAGTGTGAGCTGTGTAATACCTGAGATGAGTTGTGCAGGTGGCAGAAGTGCTTTGCGTGAAGTCACTCCAGTGCAATGAGTATTACAGCAGCGAGAGCAAAGTGCTTATTGTCAGGCAAACGTGGCCAATAGAAGAAAGTGAATGCTCCATTCCTTTGTTTCAGTCTTGGGTCGTTTTTATTGCCTGTGCCTCCCTGTTACCTCGCCTACTTTAGTGCCAAAACTGTTGTGTCCGGCTGGAGCCAGGAGGCAGTAATCAGAGTGCAGGTGAGGCAAGACTAGGAACCTCAAAGGGTAAAGGTTGTGCAAAAGGGGAAGATAACAGGAGCTGCTCCTTCAGTGAGACACAGGGCTGAAGGAAAATGAGCACATAGGAATGAGAAGCTGGTCTACAGAGCCTGGACCAAGTTGCATCAGGGCAGCATCAGCCTGGTGTGATGGAGCAGCCTGGGGCAGCATGACCCTGATTCACAGAACTGCATCTTCTTTCACCTTGTTCTCCTTTGCAGCCTGAGGGCATGAAGGTCAGACAGCTCTGTTTGGTTTCTCCTCATGTTTAGAAGCCCAATTTTGCATTTCCATCTACTGAAGTCATGGAGGAATTAAGTGTGAATTGCTTCAGTTTCGGGCCCAGCAGGTCTGTTGGTGACACTTCTGCTATGAAGTGCTTGTAAAGAAACTGCATGCAGTGTGCTGCTGTCCCTGCAGCGTGACAGTGAGTGAATGACTTATTTCTGATCCCCCAGTGCTCATACAGTCACAGCTCAGCTTTCTCTTAAAATCGGGCCTCTAGGAGCATGTAAAATACTGATCAATCCTGTTTTTCCAGTTAGTACAGATGTTGACTCATCAATGCTTTTACTGGCAAACAAATACCTGCAGGACCAGATACACCTAGATTTTACACTGATGCAGTTCTTAAAACCAAAGCACAGTGATGCAGACTCCCCATTCCCCATGAGAACAAGCTGGAAAATCACATTCAGTGTAATGAAACCCACATCCAAGTGGCAGAAGGCATGTAAGATAAGGTTAGTACCACACTGATAATGCTTTCTGGTAATAACTTCAAATATATATCTTCCTCCCTCTCATGTTTATTGAGAATGTGCATGTAACCTCAGGAACAGCCCTTATTATGAAATACCAGACAATTACAGCACTCAAACACTGGCCAGGAGGGCCAATTCATTGCTTATATTTGTTTACTTGTATTTTATCCCTATTAAATGTCTCCTTGGTAAATGGGAGGCAGATGTAAATTAAAGTAAATAGACACCACTTGCAGAGGTGGGTGATAAAGGAGCAGATGCCACTCTTCTTCCTTACCTCTTGAAACTGTCATTGATTTTAGCTTTTAAAAGATCTTATTCAAAACTTAATTTGTTACAGATGCATTTTATTTTAGAGACTAGAAATGAGCATAAGATGAAGGCATATGTGAAGTAGGTCTGGTAAATCATGGCATTAATTCGTAGTCTACTTTTCTTGGAAATGCTAGGTAAGTATTACTTGCTCTAGAATTACCTGTGCAGAATGTGCACTGGAAACTTGAATTAAGCAGTTTGTGAGCTATTACAGAACGCCTTGACGTGTAAGGTACTTGAAGGTAATTCGTTTCAAACTCTTGGTTGCTGCTGCTGCAGTTTGCAGTGAAGGTGTGGAGCTGTAACCCCCTTTTAGCTGATCTCAGGCTAAATTGCTCAGACCTAGGAGAGTTACAGCCACACGTGTCCTCTTTGGGCAGGTTGCTGGCAGTGTTGGGAAGCAGTGGCAGATGTACACATGCACGTTTTCTGTCTCCTTTTCCTGAGCTGGCTGAAGGCTAGCCAGGTACTGGAAGGTTTGTAGCCACCATGGTGTGATTCTTCCTAAATGCTGTTTCTGAAAAAGAAAAGTGATTATCCCGGACAAAGGGTGGCACTCACACAGCTGTGCAGCTCCTGCCTTGAAGCTGAATCTGGTGTATCTCAGCCCGGTGCACGTAGCTTCCTAGGACTTCTCCAACAGTGCCTTTCCAAGAAAGGACAGATGTTTTGTAAGCAGGAATTGCTTTACCAATTCCAAGCGGCAGTGCAACTAATTTACCATCCTCTTGTTCTTGTAGCTGAGGACAAGATGCTGTGCAACAGCTCCTGCAGCACCTAACCACAGCATCATTGTCCCACGGGGAAAGCTGCATCCTAAAGATCACTGCTCAGGTTTCTGTATGGACAGCTTTTTCTAAGTTAATGCAGCTGCAGCTCGGTTCCACTGAATTCCAGTGGAAGCTGATGGCATATCTGGTCTCTTCCGCTGCTTTATGCTAGCAGATTAGCAAGAGTCCAGGTTCATTTAAATTAACCAGTTTGTTTCCTGGAGTGCTGAATGGGAGCAGCCTGATGACCTGCCTTGTGCTTTGTGATAGACAATGTTTCAGAGCTCTACCAGCATGCCTGTAAGAGCTTGAGCAGTTGCTACAGCACCACCATCTCTGTTGGCCTTGCTGTCCACCTGACGTCTGGTTTATTTCACCTGTTCTGTCTGAAGTACAAAACACTTTTTAGCTATACCCAAAATCGGTATGGCTGATTGCTACGTTGTTGGGCTGTTTATCTGTGCTCATCTCTGCAGTTTTTAAGTGGGATGCTGTCACTCTGTAAGAAGCTGTGGTGGTTGCTCACCGTCCGAAGGAATTTCATGAGACAGTGGTGTAACACCCATATATAAAACAACCCACACATGTAGCATTCAGATTTTTGGTTAAGAGAAAACGAAAGAAAAATATATCCTGCATATTAGCAGGACTGCCTGTCATGTGTTTGTGAATAAAAACCCCCAAAATTCTAGTTGCTATCCCAGTCACGGCATTTGCTTTTCCTGCACACACCACGTGATGATTCCCCATATTGCCCTGCTTTTATCCCATGGCTATTCCTCAGCAATAGGTTTGGTCTGGCTTAACCTGAGGAAGCAGCCTGTCCATCTTAAAGCACAATAATTACTGTTGTGATGTTGCCTCTCCTTCATCATGCACTTTCACATTTTGTTTTAGGCTTTTACAACTCCATCCCAGAGCACTGCAGTCGTAAGCACACTGCAAAACCGTGTTGCAAAACGTGCTGATTAATGCACTGGTGTTAATGACTGTGCACGGTGTGTACGTACTTTCAGAGAAAAACATGTTGATTTTTTTAATTGGCGTTTAAACACAGAAAGAAAACAATCTGTTTTGAGGAACATCGTGCCTCTAAGGGCATTATGTAGAGGACTGTCCCTAGTAGGATAACCAAACCTTGCTTCCCAATGGGATTCCTCCCATTTGCATCAGTGACCTTTCAGAAATCCTCTTCTTTCCTTCCCCCACATTCCCTGTGATTTTGGCCTTAATAGCAGAAAGGTCTCTGATCTCCATTTATTTCTCATTATCTCTCATTATCTCTCATTAATATCTCTTATCTCAGCATTTCAGTGTGATTTGAGCCATATATTATTTAGGATTGAGAATTGTATTTTTTTTATTATTAGTTTAGATTAGGCACCAGAGAATGACTTGTATCCCATTAAAATGTTCCTGTGAATTGTGGCCTTTCTCTGCTGTGTAGGAATCTGTAGAATTCTGTTTCCTCAGAAGCTGGGAATAAATAAGCCAAACCTTTAACATTCTTCTGCAACGAAAACCTTTGGTACTGAATGCTTGGGAGTGAGGGATGAATCTTGCACGGATTCTCTAGGAGAGTCAAGCAGGGTCCAATTCCAAGCGTTGATCCAAATCATTTGTTCAGTGGCTTCGGCTGGCATGGCAGAGTGGCGTTACATTATTTGCTTTTTGCAGTTTGAAGGAGAGCTCTGATCTCTGCTAGGGCAGGAAAAGGCAATCTGGAAACACGGGTTGTTTTTTTCCTTCTAGATAACTGGACTGATTGCATGAGGCTGTCCATTCCTGCAGTTCTACCTGGGCAGCAGGCAGAGCTCTTCCTCACTACACACTGCTTGCAGTCTGGGTGCAAGTGACCAGAATTTCTTACAGGAGATGCCAATGGAGTGCATTTCTTCTTCAGACTCTGCACACCCTGACTCTGGCAGGAGCGGCTGTACAGAATGCTGAGCGCTGGGCTCTGGCCCCAGCTGGACTGTTGAAAAGCAATCTGAGGAAGTCTTAAATGAGATCTGTTTGGTCACTGGTTTTAACTTTCAAGATGTTATGTTGATTTCTTCATTACTACCAGAACGGTAGAAAATAACAGATAGGAGCTTGAAAAATCTATTTAATTGTAGAAGGCAGGACATTTGATTAGGAATATTTCAGTTTCTTTGCTGCAGCTACTGATAAGACAGGCTGGTCAGGAACAGGATTGAGTTCTAAGATTGTGATGTGCTAATGAGACCTAAAGCATAACAGGTCTGTGTCGTCTGCTCTTAGGAGCTTCTGTAGTTCACAGTTTGGAGACATTATTCCTTCAGATACCAGAGCTCTGGTGACTTGTGTTCAGCTGGAATGGCATAGATGGAGACTGCTCCGTCCTTTCAACCTTCCTTCCTTTTCTCTCTCCTTCCACGTAACGAACAGCGATACAAAACACGCAGAATTCCCCACACTCGTGTTCCTCAGGTTGGCATCAGGCTGCACCTCGCATTTCTTTTGTGACTTTCTGAGCCTTGTTGGCACATCAGTATTCACGATGCTTTGCTTTGGTCCTTATCACCCCTCTTCTTGTGGGTGACAGAAACCCTCTTGGTCAGCAGCCTCAGAAGTTTTCAGGCAGCAGGAAAGGAAGGGTGACTTCACTGTGAAAGCAATCTCTGCTCATTCTGCCTTTACCAGTCCAGAAACTGCCCCCTGACCTCCTGCACCTCTTTGATGGAAGACCTTCACTTCACCCACAATATATGGTTTCTGTTTGCAGTCTTTGGCAGTGTGTGCTGGCCACACTGCTTTGAAAGAGATGTAGTTTGCTTGACAGAAGTGTCAGAGGCTGGTAAGTACGTTTCTTTCCTATGGTTGAAGGTTTTGGCACACAGACGACTTTCACCTAGCTTTTTTTTTCTCTTTTTTTTAATTAATGTGTTTTTCTTCCTTCTTTTAAAGCAAATGAAGAAACACCCTTGTCGCCAGTGTGACAAATCATTCAGTTCATCCCATAGTTTGTGTCGTCACAACCGTATCAAGCACAAAGGCATTAGGAAGGTCTATACATGCTCGTAAGTACTACTGTTTTGTTTTTCAGAGATGCTAGGGAGAGAGTATAAACCAACAATGTACATTGTGAATTGAATTTTTCTTCTTCAGGCACTGAGGTTAGCCTAACTCACCCTAACCTCAGTCTCGTAGACTGGCTCCAAGAAGGTAAAGAATATGGACTTGAGTGCAGAATTAAGACTCCTTTGGAGCTAGCATTCATCCTTCATGGAAAGTGATTGTTTTCTTGCTCAAATTTAGTTAGGGAGAACTTGACAGAGTGTTCAATTGAGCGTGCAGTTTAGTTACATTAATAGAGGTAGAAGAAACAAACTCATGTGCTCCTGGCTTTTTTTTAAGCCACGCTTTGTTGCGGGTCCCAGTGCTCCTGTTTTGGGTATTCAGAGAACTTTTCTCCCATTCACTGTGAATACAAGCTGCTCAAACGTTTGTGGTTTTGTTTTTAATTGTTCTCCCGTTCTGACAATTCCTGTGCAATTGATTGGAAGAGTGCTGTCTCCAGTATTAACATTGGTAGGTTGGACTTGTCTGTGCTTATTTATTAGCTCACATTCGTTCAGAGTAGTACATGGCTTTCTGAGCACAGCATTTGGACCTCTGCATGCCTGCTCTGTGTTCATACAGGCACTGCCCAGACTCCAGACGTACCTTTACCAAACGGCTGATGCTGGAAAAACACATTCAGTTGATGCACGGCATCAAAGACCCTGATGTCAAAGAAATGACTGAGTCGTCTAACGTGGAAGAAAGGGAAGTAAAAGAAGAAGTGAAGGTAATCACTTGGAAGATTCATTCAGTCACTGAGGTTTTGTGGGGATGCATTCAGGATCTTTAAACGGATATTTTGATCACAGAATCACCCGGGTTGGAAGGGACCTCAAGGATCATGTAGTTCCAACCCCCCTGCCTAGCAGGGCCACCAAACACACACATTCAGATCAGGTTGCCCAGGACCC